>NC_074673.1:58020276-58367776 GCF_029448725.1 Salvelinus fontinalis | reverse complement strand
GTTAATCACTCATATCATTACATATAGAAATCAATATAACTGGGACCAAACGTTTGGGTTGAATGCACTGTTTAAACATACATTATACGAAGGTCACACAGAAACTTGGAATAACCTATACATGGTTGATTTAAAGGAGAATTTGTAGAACGTTTCAATCTATATTTTGAAATGGCGGATGTTGATTTCGGAGGCTGCCATCACGGAAAGGGTTACAAACCACGACGAATCACAACCCACCATAGGAAATCAACAGGAAAAACGATTGGCTGCTATTTAAGTGATAGTTGACGGTCAAACCTGTGTATTGGTGTGTGGTCAGAGACTTTTACAGAGAGACCGTCCCAAATTATTCATGTCGTTTGAGAAAAGATATTATAGCTGTGTTCTAACATGCTGACCAAACCGGACACGCGTACCAACGCCTGCACGTTGATTTTGTTCACCCACACCAGAAGCGATCAGGACATGCAGGTTGAAATATCAAAGCAAACTCTGAACCAATTATATTAATTTGGGGACCGGTCAAAAAGCATTAAACATTTATGGCAATTTAGCTAGCTAGCTTGCTGCTGTTAGCAAATTTTTCCTGGTATATAAACATTAGGTTGTTATTTTACCTGAAATGCACAAGGTCCTCTACTCCGACAATTAATCTACAGATAAAACGGTAAACCGAATTTGTTTCTCGTCATCGCTCCTCCTTCCTTAAGGCGTTTTCTTCTTTGGACTTTATATGATGGTTGGCAACCAACTTTACAGTGCATTGCTACAACTGACTGGAGTGTGGACGTCAGTTCATCTTACAATCACCTAGGTGGGTATATGCTCCTAAAAACCAATGAGAAGATGGCACGTGGGTATATGCTCCTAAAAACCAATGAGATTTGAGTCAGGACTTGCAGAGCGTTGAGCGTCACAAATAGAACCAACTTCTATTTTAGCACCTGCCATGCAGATGCTCGCTGTGGCGCCACAATTATTGAATAACATGTATGTGCAAATTTATTTTGCAATGCAAGTGGTGTGGTCAGCATGTAAGTCCTGCGACCCCCCCCCAGCGTGTATGACAAAATCAACAGTAGAAAACAAAAGATATTGATTTGTTTTATGCAATTGATCTTGTCGTCATGTTAACTATAAGCTTTTATACTAACGTCACCAATCGGAGGTAAAAAGGTTGTGTAATTCCAAGGGATGTAACTATTCACCAATATGCATCGGTCCCCAGTTCAAATTTTTATGATATGAGTAGGACCTCAAACTGATCTTAATTTTCAACATTCTATCACTATTCTGGGCCCTCAGAGTTTCCTGCCCCCAGTGAGCTCCAGACAGACACAGCCTTGTTTGCACAAGGGATAAGAAGTGATCAGGTATTTTATGACGTGTGTCCACTGGATCGGAGCATTTCATTTTCTCTTTCACACCAAGGCTCAGTGGTTAACTCTTTCCAGCTCTTTCCCTTTCGTTTTCGAATGCAGTGAGGAACTATTGTCATTCTCAGGAGATGTAAAAACACACTTTGTTTACTTGCTGTTTGAGGTGAAGAAAGAATTACTTTGTAGAAGCTCCACAGTTTATTAGTGGTGGTGGGTTAAGACAATCATAAATACTATCAGAAATCTCCAAATGACTTGCCTAGTTAAATAAAGGTTAAATAAAATAAAAAAAGACACATTTGCGCACACAGGCCAGGTTGCCTAGGCCTACTTCTATGCGTAATCAGGTGCTCACCCTCAACATTGACAGGAGCGGTCCAAACAAAACACAATTAATAAATTGACTAAACTCGTAAATGGAATGAAATAAAGCCAAACTTGTTTCTCACAAGTGTAGTATAGGTTGTGAGCTCTGCAAACAACATGTCCACTTTGACAATCAAAATGGTTAACAACTGTAATAATATATTGAATGCATTAACAGAAATTACCATAACCAAACAAAGAAATGGTGATTTAATGGTAAATGTATTACTGGTAATGGGGAGTTGATAGACACTAACAATCAAAAGGCAAACGATTCACAAAATGAAGTTATGAAACAATGAATTGGCGGGAGAGAGCGCATTCTGGAGAGAGACACGCCGTGTGCATTTTAGCCACACTCCCCTTGTTGCAACATTTAAAATTATACCCAATACAAGTTATCCTCACACATACTGTTGGCCTAAGGAATTCTTCACAAATGGTGTCAGGTCCAAAGCAGTAGCCATTATGGAAAACCAATTTAACTTATTTTCTCATTCTCCATTTTATCAAATTGCTTAGCGTGCCAAGGCGAATCTGGCAAGCGTGCCTTACGTTACCAATGGAGTTTGCCGCCTCCGCAGTGTATTATTCCACTGAGACAGGTGGGAAACAGACAGGTTTCTAATGTGCCATAAAATAAACTATTTGCGACTGCTCCATTTAAAAAAAATCTGTCGACCACTCAATTAAATGGGGTCAGCCCTATTGTCTTTACTACAGTTGTGGTAGAGGGTTCCATAGAGAAATGCCTGCAGGTGGAAGTGTTTGTCTATTGCAGGGCTGGCCAACCCTGGTCCTGGAGGGCTCCAAGTGTTTTTAGCCTGGTTCAAATAATCCACTGACCATAGTGTTCCTTTTAGATGTCAATACGTTTTATCAGGTATGTTACAGCTGGGCTGGTTCGAAACCAAAGCCTGCACACACTGCAGCCTTCCAGAACCAAGACTTGCCACCCGCAGTCCATTGCTTTTTTTTTGCCAGATCATGGATTCAACTCACTCACTCCTGTGTTCTGCCTCTCTGTGTGTGCGCTGTCTGCTCTCCTGTGCTATGCCCCCTGTGACTCACCCTGTCCTGTTAGCCTGAAAATGGCCGTCTTCGAAGATCAGGAAGAGGAGAGACGAGAGGGGGAGGAACTCAAACAGAATATGGCCAAGATGAAGGAAACGAATTGAAATCCCTTGTCCCATCTTTGACGCGAAACAAAGGGAAGCCCACTTAAGCTAGACAGTGGTTGTCTGCATGTGTTAACACATCTTCTCTGTTTTGTTTCTCTCTCCACTTCTCCCAGTTTACGCCTGGGTATCAAGGAGGATGAGGAAGAGTTGCGCTTGGAGGAGGAAGCGATGAAAAAGAAAATGCCAATGAATGCGAAACGGAAAAAAGTTTGAGGACACTAAGTTTGACACACGAACACAATGCAGCCATTTCCTGGAGTGGGGGGTGGGGGGGGTGGGGGTGGTGTAGGGTGAATTTGCCCCTAGATGTCGCTCCTGAGTCAGTTTAGCATTTTCCCCGCTAGTGGTAAGGATTGGGGGAGGGGAAGCTGATCCTATATCTGCACCTAGGGAAAACTTCACCCTGGAGTGGAATGGGGTGGTCAGACCAGTGGCCACTTGCTTCTGTTACATTATTTATTTTTCCCGTTGGAAAGGGGCAGGGTTGCACTATCAAGTCTTTTCCTAGCTGAGCCGCAGAGAGACAATTTAATATAATACCGATTATGATCTATTTTTGAAACCCTTAGAAAATGACAGAGCTATCATGTAACGTGGGATTGCCTTGCCATGTTGTGAATGGCAATCATGTTGTATTTTTCCCCATACAGAACCAAAACCCACTGGTCCATTTTTTGTATTTATTCTTCTTTAATGTAAAGGGGCAGTCAGCAGTTGAAACAATAAAGCGGTGTCCCCGCCTCTGTTTCAGTAAATGCTGTGGGATGGGGCTGGAGAAATGTAACCACTCTCAAATTCATAGGCTATGAATGATATCCAAATTATAGTTTTAACCATGTTTTGATTCTATATAGTGTTTGTTTTCAAACATTGGAGTAAAACAAGCTTATATTTTGTTTTCTGTGTGGATATGACAGTTGAACTAAACTCATGAGTCATTAAGTTATATTCCTCAAGAATCAATGGGTACATATCATGAACTTATAAATCAGAAAATGGATGTAGCAACTGCAGATTGCCCTTTTAATGACGGAGAAAAAGAGACATTGCCAGAGACATTTCATGAAACGTGTTGCTATTTTCTTGTTTAAAAGATTTGACATAACTTGTTGGCTGATGGTTTTCATTTGCTTGTGTGGTGTGCCTTTGCTGTTTTCCCCCCGTGTTATATTATTTTAATCTCTAGAAGAATATGATCCTATTTGTTAATTTAGCAGCCTGAATCTGCTAATTGAAATGTAACTATAATTTCTCGTCCTTTTCTAGAACAAAATAGCATTCATTTCATACTGAAGCAAATAAAATCTCTCAATGTGGTGGAAAACACTATTGAAAGTAATAGTGAATATTGTATGAATGTTTCACCAATTTGACAGTGTTAAAGGCAAAATGAGTGTTGTCCATGACCATGCAGATATGATTTATGTTCAAACCATTCAAACACGAGATATTTCTCATTCTGATGATATGAAGATGTAGGTGAGCTGCTCTGGAATTATCACAACATTGATTACAAAAAATATTGTCACTTTTAAACATATGCTTCCTCTAATAATAGGTTAACTAAAACGAAGGTATTCATCTTTGATTCTTCACACAGATTTAAATTACAATGTTTAAAACTATGCTTCAGATTACTGTTCTGAGAAATTCTACCTCGATTGAGGTGCTGAGATAGAACTTCCCTTCGGGTTTCCGTACCTGGTAATGACGCCCCTTTTTACTTTGCGGAAGTTTGTGTTTTGCTGTCAAGTTATTTAAAGCTAGTTTGGGCTGCTTCAGATCACAAAACCTTATTCCTTCACTACACATTATTAATCAACAGATGGTAAACCATGGATCTCAGTCCGGAAGCAATACAGAAGATACTGTCAAGGGTTTGTGTCAAAGTTATTTCCTTCTTTCTGTCTTAGTTCGTTCTGTGTGACTAGCTGGCTAGTATTTGTTTAAATACCTCCTAACGTTACTCATATTATTGTCAAATTGATCAGCTAACTACCGGTTAAACCAGCTTTATTGCAGGCAGCTCAGGCCCCTAAAGGAAGTCTGAAGTAAATAAAACAAGTGAAGTTTCCACGAAATTCAGTTGTCTCCATTTCATTGTCATTACTTAACATTGTTCTGTATCTAGCTAGTTAGCTAACTAACTAGGCAACTAAATCGCATCATGTCATTTTTTTCATTTATTATATCAGTACAAGTTTCGTGATGTTGCTATTGAGGAGCTGCAGAAAGTTCACCGGATTCATCCCGCGATGAAACCAGTAGCTGGCACATACAGTACGTTGGCTTCATCAGAATGATCACCTAATGGCCCTGTGAAGAGTTTGCTTGGACAGACTGTTTTCTGTATCTGTCAATAAAAAAACATAAATCGCCTGTTTCTTCTAAGCTTTCAGTGACGGCACCCAAAAAGATCTGCTGAAGTTGATTGGCAACATACCTGTGAAATATGAAGGTGAGTCTTATCTAACATGTTAGTGTTAAAAAGTTTATGGGTAAAGGCGTAATGAATGCCGTGGGTAAATAGTTAAACCATAATGCAAAACATGTAGCTAGCGTGAACTGAGTTTTTCCATCCACTACACAGGTTCAACACCACCACTGTTATTGTCAACCCAAGTACTGACTGATTGTAGCTGAACGGTGATATCTCAAGACTTATCAAAGTTAGATGGATTTACTGTTAATGTACAGTAATTTCTGTATTCCATGCTGTATAATTCCCAGGCCGTTCATACAACATGCCCATCCTGCTGTGGCTGATGGACTCCTTCCCCTTCACCCCCCCTATCTGCTTGCTGAGGCCTTCCACCAACATGGTCATCAGGGAGGGGAAACACGTGGACGCCAGAGGACGCATCTACCTCCCCAGCCTCCACAATTGGGACCATGTAAGAGGAGGCTCTACTACACAGATACATATGTGAGAGTTGATCACTGTTGTTTCTCTTGACGGAAAGGCAATCCATGCTGACCAAGACCTGGGCCCGTATCCACCAAGCATCTCTGAAAAGATCTTAGGAATTCTGTTTTAAAACTTGTTCTAAGACAAACTCCCAGCTCAGAGTAGGTTTTAGGATGATGTTAAGACACTGCCCATACAAACTCTGAGCCAGGAGTAAAATCAACTCAAAAAGTTTCTCAGCTGGTAATCACAACAGTTTGAGGTATACCGCAAGGAAAGATAGTGATGACACTAATCGCGATGAGGCATTGGCAGCTGTGAATACCATAACACGTGTTGCTTCAGACAACCACGTAAATTACTGTACATCAAATGTTGCAATAAAAATTCGATATAATTTTCGCCTGACTATCACGATCACGTTGCCTACTCTTAATTATTATATAGTATGTTATATGTTGGTGTGGCCGATGTGAAATGGCTAGCTAGTTAACGGTGGTGCGCGCTTATAGTGTTTCAATCGGTGACGTCACTCGCTCTGAGACCTAGAAGTAGTTGTTCCCCTTGTTCTGCAAGGGCCGCGGCTTTTGTGGCGCGATGGGTAACGATGCTTCGTGAGTGACTGTGGTTGATGTGTGCAGAGGGTCCCAGGTTGGGGTGAGGAGAGGGACGGAAGCTATACTGTTTCATTGGCATGCATAACCTTTACTGAACCAAAATATAAATGCAACATGTAAAATGTTGGTTTCATGAGCTAAAATAAAACATTGCAGAAATTTTCCGTATGCACAAAAAGCTTTTTTAGCTCAAATCTTGTGTGCAAATTTGTTTACATCCCTGTTAGTGAGCATTTCTCCTTTGCCAAGATAATCCATCCACCTGACAGGGGTGGCATATCAAGAAACTGATTGATTAAACAGCATGATCATTACACAGGTGCACCTTGTGCTGGTGACACCAAAAGGCTACTCTAAAATGTGCAATTGTGTTGCACAACACAATGCCACAGATGTTACGTTTTGAGGAATGTCCAACAGAGCTGTTGCCAGAGAATTGAATGTTCATTTCTCTACCATAAGCTGCCTCTAATGCCATTTTAGAGAATCTGGCAGAATGTCCAACCGGCCTCACAACCGCAGACCATGTGTAACCACGCCAGCCCTGGACCTCCACATCCGGCTTCTTCACCTGCAGGATTGTCTGAGACCAGGCAACCGGACAGCTGATGAAACTAAGGAGTATTTTAGTCTGTAATAAAGCCCTTTTGTGAGGAAAAACTCATTCTCATTGGCTGGGCCTGATGCCCAAATTGATGGGCATAGCTGCGCCCCTGCCCAGTCATGTGAAATCCATACATTAGGGCCTAATACATTTTATTTCAATTGACTGATTTCCTTATATGAACAGAAACAGTAAACATTTTAATAGTTTCATTGTTATATTTTTGTTCAGTATAAGTTAACATAAGCCCAAATAATTGAAAGAAAAGTATTCATTAGCCTAGTGGTTAAGTATTTAGGCATATCATGTGAAATAGGCCTTGTGAAATCATTATCAAAAGCGCAAGAGATACTATTGTATGTACAGTGCATTCGGAAAATATTCAGACCCCTTCTCTTTTCCACATTTTGTTACGTTAGCCTTATTCTAAAATTGATTAAATAGTTTTCCCCCTCATCAATCTACACATAATAACCCATAACGACAAAGCAAAAACAGGTAAAAAATTTAGCAAATTTATAAAAAATAAAAACTGAAATCACATTTACATACGTATTAAGACCCTTTACTCAGTACTTTGTTGAAGCACCTTTGGCAACGATTACAGCCTGGAGTCTTCTTGGGTATGACGCGACAAAGCTTGGCATACCTGTATTTGGGGAGTTTCACCCATTTTTCTCTGCAGATCCTCTCAAGCTCTGTCAGGTTGGATGGCGAGCGTCACTGCACAGCTATTTTCAGGTCTCTCCAGAGATGTTTGATCGGGTTCAAGTCCGGCGCTGGCTGGGCCGCTCGAGGACATTCGGAGACTTGTCCCAAAGCCACTCCTGCGTTGTCTTGGCTTTGTGCTATTTAGGGTCATGGTCCAGTTGGAAGGTGAACCTTCGCCCCAGTCTGAGGTCCTGAGGGCTGTGGAGCAGGTTTTCATCAAGGATCTCTCTGTACTTTGCTCCGTTCATCTTTCCCTCAGTCCTGGCTAGTCTCCCAGTCCTTGCCACTGAAAAATATCCCCACATCATGATGCTGGCACCACCATGCATCACCGTAGGGATGGTATTGGCCAGGTGATGAGAGGTGCCTGGTTTCCTCCAGATGTGACGCTTGGCATTCAGGACAAACTTTAAATCTTGGTATCATCAGACTAGAGCATATTGTTTCTCATGGTCAGAGTCCTTTAGTTACCCTTTGAAAACTCCAAGCGGGCTGTCATGTACCTTTTTACTGCGGAGTGGCTTCCGTTTGGCCCCTTTACCATTTAAGGCCTGATTGGTGGAGTGTTGCATAGATGGTTGTCCTTCTGGAAGGTTCTCCCATCTCCAGAGAGGAACTCTGGAGCTCTGTCAGTGACCATCGGGTTCTTGGTCACCTCCCTGACCAAGGCCCTTCTTTCCCGATTGCTCAGTTTGACCTGGCAGAAAACACTAGGAAGAGTCTTGTTGGTTCCAAACTTCCATTTAAGAATGATGGAGGCCACTGTGTTCTTGGGGACCTCAAATGCTGCAGAAATGTTTTGGTAACCCTTCCACAGATCTGTGCCTCGACACAATCCTGTCTCGGAGCTCTACGGACAATTCCTTCGACCTCATCGCTTGTTTTTTTTCTCTGACATGCACTGTCAACTGTGGGATCTTATATAGATAGACAAGTGTGTGCCTTTCCAAATCATGTCCAATCAATTGAATTTACCACAGGTGGACTCCAATCAAGTTGTAGAAACATCTCAAGGATGATCAATGGAAACAGGATGCACCGATAGCAAAGGGTTTGAATACTATATAAATGAGGTATTTCTGTTTTTTATCTGTAATACATTTGCAAAAATGTCTAAACGTGTTTTCACTATCATTCTGGGGTTTTGTGTGTAGATTAAGAAAAAAATGATTTAATCAATTTTAGAGTAAGGCTGTAATGTAACGAAATCCTTCTCTACCTTACTGGAGGATAATGTCAAAGGTCTCTGCCCTCTGGGCTTCTTCTCCAGTGTGTTTTGAGAAAAGAGAGGATGTGAGGAATCAAGAAAAGATTGAAGAAGAGCCTGGTACACTAGTATGGACAATACAAATGGAAGTAACGTCGAGTGTGACTTTTTATTTTTCAGCTCCACCTCAAATGTAGCAAAGTTGTGCGAGTGTCATGTTATTCATTCTTTGATGAAGCATTTTTGCTGGAGTAAATCCTCATGTCATTGATCATGACAGATCGACGCCATTGAGGCATTCTGTCTCTCCCATTGTTAAGCTGTGTGTCGTCCTCTTCAGCCCAAGTCGTCTGTAGTAGGTCTCCTGGCTGAGATGATCTCCCAGTTTGAGGAGGAGCCTCCGCTGGGTACCAAGTCCACAGGAGACAACGGAGACCCCAATGAGCTGCTGGCCTTTGTTTCCAACCTGAAGATCAATGAAGGTGGGTATATAGACTAGATTTATTTGCCTGGTTTGCCGGACACAGAATAAATGGTTTAAGAGCAGTGGCGAATCCAACATTTCCAAAATGGGCTAATTCTGCACATATGGTTGGTTTGATGTTGGTATCTCATCACCTCATGAGCTGTCCTAACCAGTACTAGTTAAACTCTGAGTGGTTGTTTCTGGACCCGGTACCGGGAACTCAAATCTTACTGCTGGCAATGTCATAAGAAAATTAAGTGCATTAAAGCCACTTTACAAGGGGTGTAGAGCCTAACTGGCATAATTTTCACTCTAAATCTTTACGATAAAATCATTACATGCATAATCACATTTGCGGTCACTTCTGATGATGGTGTTTTCCCACTAATGGAACATTCGCGTATATATCCTACTGCCTTGTACGCTTATAATGTGAAGAAATAGCCTAATAGTTGATCAATTTTAAGCTAAACATTTTGATCTGCAGTGGGCGGGTTTTATGCTCGTGGTTGTATTAATTTGGAATCTATTGCATACCAAAACTGTCCCAGTCTGTCTTTGGAATATTTATTTCTCGCACAGAATAGAATAGGTCAACCTATGTACTATAGTAGTAGATTGATATAGGCTAGTGCTTTTGCAGTTTGTTAGGCTTACTCATCTTGTTGGCTGACAAAGTAAATGTTATTCGAATATCTTCAATAATCACATCGGAATTGGATAAGGATGTGTGGAGTTGGGTCCCTGATGTGTCCGTCTTCGCTTGTAGCCTGTGAGAAAGACCCGATCACGTGATGGAGAGCCATGTGAGTGAGAGGTGCTTCGGAGCAAGCAGCACTCAGGGAGAAGGGCACAACACAGCACTTCGGACACAACGGCTACTGGCAGCAAAAGGCATGGATTTCTTTAGGGTGCATTATGGCCACAAAGGGGATGTTGCCGTGATATTTGAGACTGATGAAGTGTACAGCCGGCGCAAATAACAAAACAGAACTCTCTTTTCAAATCATCATTAGTCGCATCAATGTATTAAAAATCAAAACATATAGCCCGACGTTTGAATAGAATAGCTAAAGTTACATTTAACTCTAAATTAAGTATATAGGAGTTCCTATTTCTTTGTTAATCGCTCAACACAGAATAGTGCGCACTTCTTCAAATCGTTTGGAGAAAATATCCTCTCTATTTTATTCAGCTTGGTTCAATTGTATTCTTAATACTATAAAATAATGCCACGTAATTCTTAGCAAATCTTGTCTGCTAAATGAACTAGTGTAGCCCACAGCCATATGGCATAGCCAGATCAGGACCTAACATAAGGACAACTCAGAGTATGCTATTCTTTGCTTCTGAAATAGACTACATTTTCTTCATATCATGCTTCTTCAGACCTGTCTAATATAAATAATGGATTTATTGTGAAGGCGTAGGCTATATTACGTGGATTTATTAAACTTTTTAAAATGTAGATGTTCCAAATGTCTGCATCATTGGCTTGTAGGCTATGTTTGGAAGCCAGGAGATGCTAAATATGTTTGCTAATTAACAGTCAATTACCGTGAGACCAACAGTTATTCGCTTGACAATCACCTGCTGACAAGTGTAGTGACCTCCACAGCCCTAGGCGTGGACTCTACAAGGTGTCGAAAACGTTCCAAAGGGATGCTGATCCATGTTGACTCCATTGCGTCCCACAGTTATGTCAAGTTGGCTGGATGTCCTTTGGGTGGTGGAGCATTCTTGATTCACGCTTAACAGTTTCCCATGTGTAAAACACAGCGCTAAGGCAGCCGAAACGTTGAGGGAGGTGCATCTGTGAAAGCCGAAAGTCAGTTTTCCAACTGCGAGGCTCAGTGTTGCCATTGTTTTAAAAAAGTTTTCTGTACGATGTTGAAATAAACATTAACCCCCCCCCCCCCCCATATCACACATTGTACGGAACTCGTAATATAATATGTGCATTGCACAATCAAGAAGTGAGAGCCTCATAACACATGTATATCCATTGTACACAAATCTGGGCAAATAAAAATGTCTTTGGTCACATTCGCGTGGGTTAAACAAAAACATCCCTAATGATTGGTTAACAATAGAGCTTCCCATAATGTGGGGGATGGCTGCAGGATTAACTTTTGATTTTTTTTTTATTAACCCCTCCCCTCTTCGGGACAAATATATTTGTTTTTTTACAGCTTTTTTTGCTACATATATGAACATTTCACATACACATTTTACAAACATGGTACTTTTATATAAAGAAGTCACATAACAATAATACATTAACAAACATAAGCTCTTTTAATCCCGCCTCTCAGCCCATCCCACCTATCACCATAGACCACCCTAGTTTGGTTTCATATACGTTTTTAACCTTTCTAATTGTATAGTTTCAACAGATTGTGAGCTAAACATGAAAACCTTTCCTACGAGTATTATTATATTATTTATTGACTGACGATGGCTTGCCAGATCGCCCAACACTGCTATTTGTTAGGTTAATTTTAAGTGCATGTTGTGATTTTATTTATTTTTTACCATTCCTTAACCTGTGACCAGAAAAAAGCTACAAAGATCATTTATTCTGGTATTGACCCTATTGATTCTGACTCTTCGCAGCAAAATCTACAGAGCTGAGATTGTTGTATGCCCCATATGTATAGCATTCTGTTGGTGGCAAGAATTTTATATAATAATTTAAATTGAACAACTAAGTGTTGAATCAAGTGTAGTTTTTTTGTACCAGTTCATAAACCATATGCCATGGAATTGGTACATTGCAAATCTCTTCCCATTTATTTTTCAACCTGTATGGCGCAGGCGTCAACATTTTTGTCCTCAAATGGAACTGGTATATTTGTCTATTTATGCCAGTCCCTGTCAGCCAATTTGTATCTTTTAATATATGGCAGGCAAACAAGTTCCCGACCTTCTCCCTTTTCCACTTGCTGCCTCCATTTTTGTGGTAGTGCGGCGGTCAGTTGGTTGTAAGTTTGGATTGAGCAGATATTCCCATATATTTCCGATAACTGCGTATGTGACATACAGTTGAAGTTGGAAGTTTACATAAACTTAGGTTGGAGTCATTAAATCTTGTTTTTAAATCACTCCACAAATTTCTTGTTAACAAACTATAGTTTTGTCAAGTTGGTTAGGACATCTACTTTGTGCATGGCACAAGTAATTTTTCCAACAATTGTTTCCAGACAGATTATTTAACTTATAATTCACTGTATCACAATTCCAGTGGGTCAGAAGTTTACATACACTAAGTTGACTGTGCCTTTAAACAGCTTGGAAAATTCAAGAAAATGTCATGGCTTTAGAAGCTTCTGATAGGCTAATTGACATAATTTGAGTCAATTGGAGGTGTACCTGTGGATGTATTTCAAGGCCTACCTTCAAACTCAGTGCCTCTTTGCTTGACATCATGGGAAAATCAAAAGAAATCAGCCAAGACTTCAGAAAAAAATTGTAGACCTCCACAAGTCTGGTTCATCCTTGCGAGCAATTTCCAAACACCTGAAGGTACCACGTTCATCTGTACAAACAATAGTATGCAAGTATAAACACCATGGGACCACCCAGCCGTCATACCGCTTAGGAAGGAGACGTGTTCTGTCTCCTAGAGATGAACGTACTTTGGTGCGAAAGTGCATATCAATCCCAGAACAGCAGCAAAGGACCTTGTGAAGATTTGGAGGAAACAGGCACAAAAGTATCTACATCCACAGTAAAACGAGTCCTATATCCACATAACCTAAAAGGCCGCTCAGCAAGGAAGAAGCCACTGCGCCAAAACCGCCATAAAAAAGCCAGACTACGGTTTGCAACTGCACATGGGAACAAATATCATACTTTTTGGAGAAATGTCCTCTGGTCTGATGAAACAAATATAGAACTGTTTGGCCATAATGACCATCATTATGTTTGGAGGAAAAAGGGGGTGGCCGAAGAACACCATCCCAACCGTGAAGCACGGGGGTGGCAGCATCATGTTGTGGGGGTGCTTTGCTGCAGGAGGGACTGGTGCACTTCACAAAATAGATGGCATCATGAGGCAGAAAAATTATGTGGATATATTGAAGCAACATCTCAAGACATCAGTCAGGAAGTTAAAGCTTAGTCGCAAATGGGTCTTCCAAATGGACAATGACCCCAAGCATACTTCCAAAGTTGTGGCAAAATGGCTTAAGGACGACAACAGTAAAGGTATTGGAGTGGCCATCACAAAGCCCTGACCTCAATCCCATAGAAAATTTGTGGGCAGAACTGAAAAAGCGTGTGTGAGCAAGGAGGCCAACTAACCTGACTCAGTTACACCAGCTCTGTCAGGAGGAATGGGCCAAAATTCACCCAACTTATTGTGTGAAGCTTGTGGAAGGCTACCTGAAAACATTTGACCCAAGTTAAACAATTTAAAGGCAATGCTACAAAATACTAATTGAGTGTATGTAAACTTCTGACCCACTGGGAATGTGATGGAAGAAATAAAAGCTGAAATAAATCACTCTACTATTATTCTGATATTTCACATTATTAAAATAAAGTTGTGATCCTAACTGACCTAAAACAGGGAATTTTTACTAGGATTAAATGTCAGGAATTGTGAAGAACTTTTTAAATGTTTTTAAATGTATTTGGCTAAGGTGTATGTAAACTTCTGACTTCAACTGTAACTGTTTCAATTCATAGTATCATTAATAAATATAATACCATTAAAAAATTTTAAAAAAATCCAAAAAAGTTTTTTTATTAATCAGTATTGTGAGCGGACCAAGTAATTTGGTGTCACTCTAAAGCGGAAAGGTGGAATAAACGAGTCAGGAGTAGGTTTTCTTGATTGAACACATTGAGAGATTTCTGACAATACAAACAATGAGAATCTCCCAAGGAACAACATACATCTTCTTTAGCTGAAATAGTAACACCAGACGATTATCTTTAAACTATAATAACAATCACAGATTTGTCACCGTCTTAATGGATCTTCTTGGATAGCTCCCCTCTCTTGGTAGCCATTCTACAGAGATAGTTTGTCTTCCCCCTCTCTGCTGGTTCCATCCTCTCTCTTATAGGGGAAAGAGAATATTTCATTAGTACCGTCAGCTGTGCTTAATTGCCTCTGGTTACCTTGTCTCACATGCCTTGTTGGGCTGTGAGCCCAGCCTGCCCTCTGGTGGTCCTTCCACAGTATATTTGAATTTAACCGTAGCATTTGTTGTAATATTTGTTTTCTCTTTTCTGGAGGATAAATCTGAAATTGTAACCAGCTTTGTACGGCTTGTTTTAAGAAAGGGTGATACTCATTTTCAATTAGTCGGAAATTTGAAGTTGTAATCCTTATAAAGGCAATTTTTTAACAGAGGATAAACTGTTCTTAATAATCTACTGGAGAACCATTTTGGGTTTAAGTATAACTTATGTATGAGTGAAGCTTTTAGTGAGAGGTTTTAAAGCTTTAATATTAATTAATTTTAGCCCCCCAAACTCATATTCATTATATAAATAGACACGTTTAATTTTGTCTGGCTTAGCATTCCAAATCAAATGAAATATTTTTTTGCTCATATGATTTAAAAAACGAGTGATCTGGAGTAGACAGTGCCATGAGTAAGTAAGTAAACTGATAGGACCAAAGAGTCAATCAATGTGATTTTTCCTTAAATAGACAAGTTTTTACCTCTCCATGGTTGCAGAATCTTACCTATTTTTGCAAACTTTCCATTGAAATTAATTGTGGTAAGTTCTTTTATATTTTTTTTAATTTTATACCAAGTATGTCTACTTCACCATCCACCCATTCTATTGGTAAACACTATTTTTTTTAACAGTAATAAAAACAATTATTTTAGGATCGTATAGGCCTATTCCAATAGAGAACCTAGGCAGGTTTGTAATTATATAAATCTATTCATATTTATTAAGTTTTATCTTAAAAGCTAATCATTCCGATTCACATCGGCGAACAAGGGCTGCACTATTTAACAGCTTTTAAGTCATAATATACCCGACCTCTACAATCGGGCCATATCAAACAAACAAAAAACAGCATTGGTATTTCTAATATACAATCTTCAAATTAAATAAAGAAAAAATCTAAGAAAAAAGGTCAGCCATCTTCGCCTTCCCCTAAATCAAAATCTGATATTACGTCCAAAGCTCCATATTGCCTAAATAGAAAAAGGATAAGTTCATCATACCCGTTCTCCATTACCATAAATCCAACCTTATTTTATATATTTTTGAAGTTGTTCATGCAGAATTCTTTTTGGGGTGAAAAACAAATGAATCTATATTTGTACTGTAATGCGGTGCAAATATGTATCGGGGACTACTTCAACAGGAAGTAACTATCACTCACAGCCACGTTGTAATCTTCGAGTCCTTGAACATTTGGTTGTTTCCATATAAATTATCGACCACTAGATGAACGTTCTGCTTATCTGCTCGGAGCCTTTTGAAAGTGGGGTACAGGGCACGTCTTCGCGCCACTATTTCATGGGGAAATTGTTCATTAGTAGAGAATGGGGTGTTCTTCAATGCCCTACCCTGTTGTAACAAGGCAATTTTCTTTTTTTAGTGGGTTAGAGCATAGCTACGATCGGACAGGGCCTTCCCTCTGCTCTGCCGCCGAAAACGGTGAGCCTTTTAAAAATCAAATGTTTCCACCTGTTCGTCCGTCATCTTGAGATTACGTTTCATGAACACCTTGATTTTTTTCCCCTCTGTTGACTGATAGTTTTTATTTTCATCCTCCTTTATTCCCATTATAACAATATTATTTTTCATACTTCTAGTTTAGATCAAGTAATTCCGCTTTCATTGTTTTATTGTCATACCGTAGCCTCTCCGTAGTGTCTTTTAGGGACCACGGTAGTTTTCAATGTCATATTTCTACTCGTATTTCTTCCATTTAATTACTGTAATCCATTCCTGTTTTTAAGTCCTCAACCTCCCCCAGTAGCCAAGGCAATAGATCCCGTTTTTTTTTTAAACTGCTCTCTCATGCTTGTAAGGTATGCTCTATCTTCTGGAGACAGAGTTATAAAAACTTCTCCCTCCAATGTTACATTTGGAATTTTAGACGGCGGCTTCCCTTCAGGTTTGCTCGCAGAACTCGAGGAAAGGTCTTCACTTGTTCACTTCGGTGTATCCGTTTCGTTTTGCGAGCACATCAAAATGCTGATCAATAAATAGTTCCAGATTATCTAAAATGTTTTGTTTTTCGTAGTTATCAGCTAATCCTACATTTTTGCGATTAATTAATGGGACAAGCTGTGCCTACCACGTCTTCACCCCTGCAGGAAGAAGTTGATGAAGAGCAACTGCAGTAACTTGCAGTGGACCGCAGTCAAAAGGTCATGACCTTTTGATCACATGATTTTTGTAAAGTTCATGCAGGTCGGACAATTTTTTTTATCCCCAGAATGCAACACAGTTTGAAAGGTGACTTGACAAAACAATCCGCTCGAATACGCCCATTGAGATTAGCACGATACACGACTTTGTTCTCACATAGTCACACAGAGTATCTGCAAGTATTTGACACACTGCCGATTTTGCAGGTTTTCCTACTTACAAAGCATGTAGAGGTCTGTAATTTTTATCATAGGTACACTTCAACTGTGAGAGACGGAATCTAAAAAAAAAATCCATAAAATCACATTGTATTATTTTTAAGTAATTAATTTGCATTTTATTGCATGACATAAGTATTTGATCACCTACCAACCAGTAAGAATTCCGGCTCTCAGACCTGTTAGTTTTTCTTTAAGAAGCCCTCCTGTTCTCCACTCATTACCTGTATTAACTGCACCTGTTTGAACTCGTTACCTGTATAAAAGACACCTGTCCACACACTCAATCAAACTACCGATCCTCGACTTCGGTGATGTCATTTACAAAATAGCCTCCAACACTCTACTCAGCAAAATGGATGTAGTCTATCACAGTGCCATCCGTTTTGTCACCAAAGCCCACCACTGCGACCTGTATGCTCTCGTCGGCTGGCACTTGCTACATTTTCATCACCCACTTTGGCCGCCTTTCCTTCCAGTTTTCTTGCTGCCAATGACTGGAACACGTTGCAAAAATCGCTGAAGTTGGAGACTTATATCTCCCTCACTTCAGCTGTCTGAGCAGCTTACTGATCGCTGCAGCTGTACATGGCCCATCTGTAAAGAGCCCACCCAACTACCTACCTCATCCCCATATTGTTTTTATTAACTTTTTTGCTCTTTTGCACACCGGTATTTCTACTTGCACATCTATCACTCCAGTGTTAATTTGCTAAATGGTAATTACTTGGCTAGCTACTATGGCCTATTTATTGCCTTACCTTCTTACTCCATTTCCACACACTGTATATACATTTTTCTATTGTGTTATTGACTGTACTTTTGTTTATCCTATATGTAACTCTGTTTTTTGTCACACTGCTTTGCTTTATCTTGGCCAGGTCGCAGTTGTAAATGAGAACTTGTTCTCAACTGGCCTACCTGGTTAAATAAAGGTGAAATATATATTTTTTAAATTAAGTGCAGTCGCAAAAACTGGAACTGGCTCTGATGATGACCGCCACAGGAATGGAAGAGCCAGAGTTACCTCTGCTGCAGAGGATCAGTTCCTTAGAGTTGCCAGCTTCAGAAATTGCTGCCCAAAAAAATGCTTCACAGAGTTCAAGTAACAGACACATCTTAACATCAACTGTTCAGAGGAGACTACGTGAATCAGGCCTTCATGTTTAAATTGCTGAAAAGAAACCACTACTAAAGGACACCAATAAGGAGAAGAGACTTGCTTGTGCCAAGAAACACAAGCAATGGACATTAGACTGGTGGAAATGTGTCCTTTGGTCTGGTGTCCAAATTGGAGATTTTTGGTTCCAACTGCCGTGTCTTTGTGAGATGCGGTGTGGGTGAACGGATGATCTCTGCATGTGTATTTCCAACCGTAAAGCATGGATGAGAAGTTATGGTGTGGGGGCTCTTTGCTGGTGACACTGTCTGATTTATTTAGAATTCAAGGCACACTTAACCAGCATATCTACCACAGCATTCTGCAGCGATACGCCCATCCCATCTGATTTGCGCTTAGTGGGACGATCATTTGTTTTTCAACAGTACAATGACCCAACACACCTCCAGGCTGTGTAAGGGCTATTTTACCAAGAAGGAGAGTGCTGCGTCAGATGACCTGGCCTCCACAATCCCCCGACCTCAACCAAATTGAGATGGTTTGGGATGTCGGACCGCAGAGTGAAGGAAAAGCAGCCAACAAGTGCTCAACATATGTGGGAACTCCTTCAAGACTGTTGGAAAAGCATTCCAGGTGAAGCTGGTTGAGAGAATGCCAAGAGTGTGCAAAGGGTGGCTACTTAGAAGAATCTAAAATATATATTTAAAAAAATATATTTCTTTAATACTTTTGTGCTTACTACATAATTCCATGTGTGTTATTTCGTAGTTTTGATGTCTTCACTATTAGTCTACAATGTACAAAATAGTAAAAAATAAAGAAAAACCCTTGACTGAGTAGGTGTTCTAAAACATTTGACCGGTATATGAGCTTTGTGGATATGGGCCCTGGGTTTAAAACAACTTTCAATGGAGATTCTCCATTGAGCATGCTTTTCAGTCCAGAATTAGGCGTAATCTGTGTCTGGGAAACCAGACTTTCTAGACATATACTGCCAGAATGCAGCTTGCTGAATGGTTCATTGGGTTTAAAAAGGTAAGGCTATATTTGAGGATAACACATGACCGCTTTATACCACAATTATGTCCAAAGTGTATTTCTTCATTCAATGAAACCTGTCACCTACTACAAATTAGCGTTTTGATATTCAAGGTGTCGGTATCTGATGAAACCAGAAACTGACAACGTAAACTCCAGGTTAAGCCGTGGCTGGGTCTGATAGTTTGCCAAGAATGTCCAAGCCAGCTTTCTCTAGGGATGCTGTGGTAAATTGCAGAATGTTTAGATTGAAATGTATAATTTAGAACAGATCTGATTGTCTGTCATGTAGAACTGGGAAAAGCGTCATCTCTGTTTGGTACATTTCTGTTTGCAGCATTCTGAAGCTAAACATCTCACCTGACGTTAACGCCCCTGGCTCTAACTCAAACCATGTCCTCCTATCACAGGTGGAGTACAGCATCACGATCACTTAATCAACAAAGTCACAGTCATTGGGGGCGGAGACTTGGGAATGGCATCAGTGATGAGCATTTTGGCAAAAGTATGACTGCCTTTTATTTGCTTTGACACTCAAATGTTAAAACCGGGTCGTGTTCATTAGGACACGCGACAGGAAACCTTTTGTGACGAGAAATTGAAATTTGTGTTTCTTATTGGACAAGTCCATGTAGTACTTCTTTCAGCCTCTACTTTTTGCCCTCCAAAAGGTTGCAAATGTTGTCACAAAGCAGAATCAAAGGCTGATTTTGAAGTGAAATGTATTTAAACCTACTTGACAAACAATTTATAGATTGCCCTCTTTCAGTCTGTTTTCTTGCTTTTGGTGCCAAATGAACACGACCCAGGTACATTGTTATAACAAGCCTTTCATAATCCCTGTTGTTTCGAAAGGATGTGTTTTGAGTATTGATCACCATTTCTATCCCATGTATCCTTCATAACAGTGAAGAGTTCACATATTATGTTCTCTCTCTCTCTCTGCTTTATAGGGTAAAGTGGATAGACTAGTCTTCATTGACGTAGCCGAGAGCTCCACCAAAGGTGGTAGCATGGATCTAGAGATTTTCAACTTACCGAAGGTGGAGGTATCTAAAGGTACATCTCCTACAAACGTATTAGACACTACTTTTACCCAGTAGAGCAGCAGTGAACTGTACACTAATGCAGTCCTATCAGAGTGGCCTATCAACAAAACCAATTGAGAAAATGCCATAACATTTCCACATGGATATAGGTGTTGACTTCTATGATATCCCCTACAATAGCCGATATGTGGTGTTCATTGTAGGCCTACATTCCATGAGACTTTAAAAACATTATGCACGGCTTGACATAAACCATTTTAGGACTGATGTTTCTTATTATAAAGTTCAAATCACTTTACAAAAATAAGAGATGATTTATAACACAGTTTGCCAAATAGGTGACTGAAAATTGTATTGTGTTAAAAAAAAATATGAAAAAGTGGTGCGTGCGTATGTATTCACCCCCTTTGCTATAATTAAGATCTGGTACAACCAATTACCTTCAGAAGTCACATCATTATTTAAATAAAGTCCACCTGTGTGCAAACTAAGTGTCACATGATCTGTCACATGATCTCAGTATATATACACCTGTTCTGAAAGGCCCCAGAGTCTACAACACCACTAAGCAATGGGCACCATGAAGACCAAGGAGCTCTCCAAACAGGTCAGGGACAAAGTTGTGGACAGATCAGGATTGGGTTATAAAAAATATCTGAAACATCCCACAGAGCACCATTAAATCCATTATTAAAAAATGAAAACAATATGGCACCACAACACATCTGCCAAGAGAGGGCCGCCCACCAAAACTCACAGACCAGGCAAGGAGGGAATTAATCAGAGAGGCAACAAAGAGACCAAAGATTACCCTGAAGGAGCTGGAAAGTTCCACAGCGGAGATTGGAGTATCTGTCCATAGGACCACTTTAAGCCGTACACTCCACAGAGCTGGGCTTTACGGAAGAGTGGCCAGAAAAAAGCCATTGCTTAAAGAAAAAAATAAGCAAACATGTTTGGTGTTTGCCAGAAGGCATGTGGGAGATTCCCCAAACATATGGAAGAAGGTACTCTGGTCAGATGAGACTAAAATTGAACTTTTTGGCCATCAAGGAAAATGCTATGTCTGGCGTAAACCCAACACCTCTCATCACCCCGAGAACACCATCCCACAGTGAAGCATGGTGGTGGCAGCATCATGCTGTGGGGATGTTTTTCATCGGCAGGGGCTGGGAAACTGGTCAGAATTGAAGGAATGATGGATGGCGCCGTACAGGGAAATTCTTGAGGGAAACCTGTTTCAGCCTTCCAGAGATTTGAGACTGGGACAGAGGTTCACCTTCCAGCAGGACAATGACCCTAAGCATACTGCTAAAGCAACATTCATGTGGTTTAAGGAGAAACATGTAAATGTCTTGGAATGGCCTAGTCGAAGCCCAGACCTCAATCCAATTGAGAATCTGTGGTATGACTTAAAGATTGCTGTACACCAGCGGAACCCATCCAACTTGTAGGAGCTGGAGCAGTTTTGCCTTGGATAATGGGCAAAACTCCCAGTGGCTAGATGTGCCAAGCTTATAGAGACATACCCCAAGAGACTTGTAGCTGTAATTGCTGCAAAAGGTGGCTCCACAAAGTATTGACTTTGGGGGGGTGAATAGTTATGCACGCTCAGGTTTTCAGTTTTTTTTGGTCTTATTTCATGTTTTCTTTTTCTTATTTTGCATCTTAAAAGTGGTAGGTTGTGTAAATCAAATTATACAAACACCCCCAAAAATCTATTTTATTTCCAGGTTGTAAGGCAACAAAATAGGAAAAATGCCAAGGGGGGTGAATACTTTCACAAGCCACTGTATGTTGGAGCGTGCAGGTCCTTCTTTCAAAGGGATGTTTATTCAAGGGATGACTATCAACGCTGGGGCTACCACTTTCCCAAAAAACGTGTGTGACAATGGGGCCTTAAGATACTCCACTTTTGTTGAAGAACCGTTTTGTTTTCCAATGATAGACATGTCGGCGTCTGCCGACTCCAGTGTAATCGTGGTGACGGCGAACGCGTGGAGCAACGAGCAGTCGTACGTGAGCGTGGTCCAGACCAACGTGGACATGTACCGGGGCATTATCCCAGGCCTGGTCCGCCTTAGCCCCAACGCTGTGCTGCTCATCGCCTCGCAGCCAGGTCCGAACACACACACACACCTACCAGTCAAAAGCAGCAGAAGGCACTGAACTAGAAATGTCATGGGAAATACAGAAAAATTGTGATCAAATCTCCTATTGGTGTATGATTTACTGTCCACAAAAAATATCTGCGAAAATTTCATAAATCCTCTTTTCTAATATCCCTCCCTCTCTCCCTCCTCTTCCCATCCCCCTTATTTTCCTATCCTTTGACCTCTGACAGTGGACATCATGACCCACGTGGCGTGGAGACAGAGCGGCCTGCCACCATCCAGGGTGATTGGGGCGGGGTGTAACCTGGACTCTGAACGTCTCTGTCACGTCCTGGACATCAGTCTCAACACACACAAACAGGCCTGGGTCATAGGAGAACTCTCAGACAACAAGGGTAAGATAGAGACAGGTCTGAGGATTTCTTTCAGCAGTGGTGGCAAAGTTAGCATGGTGGGTTGCATGGCATGGCCAGAAGGCGGGGTTTCCGACCAAATGTTAGAGGTCCTACTCTTGGCCGCAGTGACAACATTTTGCGTTTTTTAAAGCTAATTTGTACACATTTTGCCATGGCTTATGCTAGATTCTGTCTAGTTTTATTTTGGTCATTGTTAGTGCTCAAACTGATCTTATAAAATATATATATTTAGCTACATGATCATTTCTACATACTTTGGTTTTAGTCATTTATAGCTGCATGATGTAACTTTTTGGGCGACCTGACCAAATTCACATAGACATTTTAGGTGTAGATCTGTCATTCTCATTGAAAGCAAGTCTAAGAAACTGTAAATCTGTTCTATGTGAGCTATTTCTATGCTTCCCATTCTTACGTTTTCGTTTTTGCATCTTTTGCTTTCGGTTTTGTACACCACCTATAAACAACTGAAAATATATTTCACAGCGGTTTAGATGGTTTAGATGGTAAAATGATTCTCTACACATTGCTTGTTTTGTCACAAAGTGAAATTAGGCTCCTCCATTTCTGCATATTGCACTGAAAACATTTTACCATCCTGGATCTCCCCCAATTTTTTTTTTTTGTAATCCTTTATTTGGTATTGATTTAGCAATGATTTAGAAGCAGTGGCCTACCGCTGCTAAATGAATATAGGGGAAATATTGCATACCAAACTACCAAGGCAGTATCTACTTGCAGTGAATGTTTATTATTACTCTCTGTGGAGCACAGGAGCCATTTAATGCAATATCTCTAGATATGAATGGGATTTCTATAACACTCACAATCTCTCTTTGTGTTGCAGTCCCTGTGTTGAGTAACATTTTGATGGGGGCTAGCCACCAACATCCAGAGATCGCACCCAGATCCAAAGCTACCAAACCTCTGTTAGACCGGTAAGTAACAAAAACAAGGTCTTTTATCCCTCAGAGCACTGCCAAGAACTTCCCCCGGAGACTGGCGCGACTATGACCCAAAATGGCATCACACTGACTGAAGGTGTTCCGGATACATGTCGCCCGCAGGCACAGATCTAGGATCAGCTCACCCAATCTTAATATAAAAAAGAAGACAGAACAATTATAAAGCGGACCTCATATCAGTGTCTAGGGCCAGGTGCAACTGTATTCTAATACTGCACACTGTTCCCCTATACAGTGCATTTGTAAAGTATTCAGACCCCTTGACTTTTTCCACATTTTGTTACGTTACAGCCTTATTCTAAAATTGATTAAATCTTTTTTTCCCCTCAATCTACACACAATACCCCATAATGACAAAGCGAAAACAGGTTTTTACATAAGTATTCAGACCCTTTGCTATGAGACTCAAAATTGAGCTCAGTTGCATCCCTTTTCCATTGATCATCTTTGAGATGTTTCTACAACTTGATTGGAGTCCACCTGTAGTAAATTAAATTGATTGGACATGATTTGGAAAGGCACACACCTGTCTAAATAAGGTCCCACAGTTGACAGTGCATGTTAGAGCAAAAACCAAGCCACGAGGTTGAAGGAATTGTCCGTAGAGCTCCGAGACAGGATTGTGTCGAGGCAGAGATCTGGGAGAGGGTACCAAAACGTTTCTGAAGCATTGAAGTTTCTCAAAAACACAGCGGCCTCCACCATTCTTCAATGGAAGACCTACTCTTCCCAGAGCTGGCTGCCCGGCCAAACTGAGCAATCTGTGGAAAAGGGCCTTGGTCAGGGAGGTGACCAAGAACCTGATGGTAACTCTGATAGACCTCCAGAGTTCCTCTGTGGAGATGGGAGAACCTGTCCAGAAGGACAACCATCTCTGCAGCACTCCACAAATCAGGCCTGTATGGTAGAGTGGCCAGAAGGAAGCCACTCCTCAGTAAACGGCACATGACAGCCCGCTTGGAGTTTGACAAAAGGCACCTAAAGGACTCTGACACAAGATTCTCTGGTCTGATGAAACCAAGATTAAAAAAAAAAAATACAAAAAAAAACAGGCATTGAATATCACTTTGGATGGTGTATCAATACACCCAGTCACTACAAGATACAGGCGTTCTTCCTAACTCAGTTGCCAGAGAGGAAGGACACCGCTCAGGGATTTCACCATGAGTCCAATGGTGATTTTAAAACCGTTAGAGTTTAATGGCTGTGATTGGCGAAAACAACTGATGGATCAACAACATTGTAGTTACTCCACAATGCTATCATAATTGATAGAGTGAAAAGAAGGAAGCCTGTACAGAATACAATTTTCCAAAACATGCATCCTGTTTGCAACAAGGCACTAAAGTAATACTTAAAAAAATGAGGGAAAGCAATTAACTTTTTGTCCTGAATAGAAAGTGTTATGTTTGAGTCAAATCCATAAAACACACAAATCCAATAAAACACATTACTGAGTACCACTCCATATTTTCAAGCATAGTGGTGGATGCATCATGTTATGGGTATGCTTGTCATCGTTAAGGACTGGGGAGTTTCAGGATAAAAAATAAACGTAATAGAGATAACCACAGGCAAAATCCTAGAGAAGAACCTGGTTCAGTCTCCTTTCCACCAGACATTAGGAGATTAATTCACCTTTCAGCAGGACAATAACCTAAAACACAAGGCCATTGGAGTTGCTTAGCAAAAGTTTCGAATGTTCCTCAGTGGCAGAGTTAGTTTTGACTTATAATTGGCTTAAATCTATGGCAAGACTTAAATGGCTGTTTAGCAATGATAGACAACCAATTTGACAAAGCTTAATGAAATTTGAAAATAATGGGCAAATGTTGCACTATCCAGGTGTGGAAAGCTCTTAGAGACTTACAGCTGTAATCGCTACTAAAGGTGATTCTAACATGTATTGAATCGGGGGGTTGAATACTTATCTAATCGAGAGTTTTATTTTTCATGATTTAAAATATTTGTTGTAATGTTAGAATTTTTCTTTCACTTTGACAGAGTATTTTGTGTAGATTGTTGAAAATAAATGAAATCCATTTGAATCCGACTGTGTATCAACAAAGTGGAAAAAGTCAAGGGGTGTGAATACTTTCCTACTCTAGCCGAATGGGCCAACATGGCGTTGACCAGTTTCCTGTTTTGTGCAGGGCGTTTGAGATGCTGAAGGGCCGTGGCCAACGCTCCTGGTCCGTGGGTCTGTCTATCGCTGACATCAGCCACAGTATCCTGGTGGACCAGAGGAAGACTCACTCTGTCTCCACACTGGCACAGGTAACACAGCTGCACATGTAACAGTATTGCCTCCTCTCTCCCCGCCTCTAACCAAGGACCCTCTGCACTCATAGACAACAGCCACCCTCGAAGCATCGTCACCCATCGCTCCACAAAAGCTTGCCGAGCAAGGGGAACAACTACTTCAAGGTCTCCGAGCGAGTGACGTCACCGATTTTGAAACGCTATTAGCGCGCACCCTGCTAACTAGCTAGCCATTTCACATCAGTTACACACAGACTGACTGAAACGGGGAGGGACTACCTGGGCTTGTCCAATGAGAAGCTTATTTTTGCTTTCCGTTGCAAAATGTTTAAAAAGCGTTTTTTTGTTGCCAAATGAACACAATCAAGGTCCCTCGAGAAACCACAATTTACTATATACACCTCAGCTCAACTTGATGTGTTGGAGGGGTTTTTCTGACAAAAATGCACTGCTGTCACATGTTTCTCAGCTTGTGCTCTGTGTCGCATCCTGTACCTGTGTGTTAAGTTTTGTGTGTCCCTATCCGTTTCCCTGGGATGATCTCAATTGCATACTCCTCCCGTCCTTCTCGTCTCCGTCTCAAAACCCATTGGATATGAGAGCCAGAAGTTCGTCCTCGCTGACCTTCTCCTCCAATTGGTTTGAAGGAGGCAAGGAAAGAGGGCAAGAGGAGTATGCTATTGAGTTTCTCCCCGTGTGTGTTTCAGGGCTGGGGCGGTATCGGTGCGGAGGTGTTCCTCAGCCTACCCTGTGTCCTGGGGGTGTCGGGTTCAACCCGTCTAGCAGGCGTGTCCCTGGGACAGGAAGAGGATGCCAGACTGAGGGAGAGCGTCACGTCGCTCTGTGCCCTCCTCTCACAGCTCAGGATATGATGCCCTGCCCCGGGCAGCACACCCAGCCAATCAATCTGACTGATGAGGCCATCGGCGCTCAGCATGGATGAGTGTTCTTCAGTCCTGGGCCCTGTTTCCTAAAAGCATTGTAAGGCTAGGTTAATCTTAGAACAATAGGATCCTATGGTTCTAAGCCTTAAGACCTGGAAGGCAGTAGGGTGGGCAGGTTTTTGCCCCAGCCCTGTAATAATTCATCAGATTTGGCTAATTTACTAATTGTCAAGCTTTTGTTTAGTGGAATCTGTTGTTAGTGCTGGGTTGGAACCAAAGCCTGCACACACTGGCATAGATGACGAGAAAGGGTCAAGTTCAAGCGATGAAAGATTTAAATTTTTCGTAGTTTTCCAAAATTAAATGTAATCTGGTTGAATGGTGAAAACTGTTCATTATTTATGAAGAAAATTGTATGCAAAGGAATCCGAAAGATGTCTTTATTATATATTTAACAGCTTATTTACAGCACTCCAATGCTATATTTCTGTATGCCTATCATTCCTGGACTTTTTAGAGAAGGAAACAAAAATGAACATCTAAATCTTAATGACCAAATATTGACTCGGTGTCATTACTATTACGTTGTTATGCACATTTGTAGGGTGCTCTTCTTTGCACTCCACATCCCCTAACCACAGTGAAGGTGTGGCTTGTTGTTGAAATGTATGCCGTGTTTTGGTGGAGGGATAAAGCTGGGTCGTGTTCTTGTGGCACCAAACGGAACATGGAGGTACTACCTGGACTTGTCCAATAAGAAACGTTTGACTTTTCCGATGCAAAACCTTTTCCGATTGCGTGCCGTAATGAACACGACCTAAGCTTAATGGCCTTACTTTACTGCTGTCTTATGCTGTTTTTCACTATGTTGTTAAACTGGCTTTATACAGTGCCTTCTGTTTAATATGCCTTCTGGAACTACTTCCCTTTAACTATGTGCTAAACTACCTGCTGTGTGTGTTAAGAAACGTTGAAACCTGGTGTTGTACATACACACCAACTGCTGGAGATGAAATGCTATTAAATACTAAAGTAAAGATTTGTATGTTTATTAACCCTTTAACTGTCTCTTTGAATGTAAAAAATACATATTTCACCTTAAATGTCATTTATAAGAACTTCCTCTCTTTTTTTTTTTTAAACTTTGTTTAATTTGGAAATTACAGGGCTCTACCAGGCAGTTGAAGTCAATGCCACATCAGAATGACAATTTGCATAGCATTTTAGTAATCTAAAACATACTACAAATTTCTTTACTTCAAATAGCTTTCATAGGTAGGTAAGCATTGTTAAATGAGGACTCATGTCGAATATTAGCAAATTATGGTTATTGTATTAATATGAATGAATGTGTTTTCAGGTGGTGTATAGTGCAATCTCCCCTAAAATGGTTATCTTCAATTTCAAATGTTTTAGGTTCTTACATAATGTTTCTCACCTTCAGACTACATGTAAGGGATAATCAACGAGGAGCTATGAGTTCTCTGGAAAACAATGAAATACGTGGAAGGAGTTACATTATTTTCCATAGAACGCATAAAGCCCTGAGATGATTATCCCTTTTATACCATGGCTATGACTTAACACATTTACCGCTAGAAATTTGTTATTTTGCAGGTAGAAATGTTCAACATCCACACAATGAACAAAAATATAAATGCAACATGTAAAGTGTTCCCTTGGTTCACGAGATTAAATAAGATCCCAGAAATGTTCCACATGCACAAAAATATTATTCCTCTTAAAATGTGTGCATATCCCTGTCAGTGAGCATTTCTCCTTTGCCAAGATAATTCACACACCTGACAGGTGTGGCATATAAAGAAGCTGATTTAAATGGCATGATCATTACACAGGTGCACCTTGTGCTGTAGACAGAAGGCCACTAAAATGTGGTTTTGTCACAACACAATGCCACAGATGTCTGAAGTTTTGAGGGAGCGTGCAATTGGCATGCTGACTGCAGGAATGTTCACCAGAGCATGTAATGTTAATTTCTCTCATGTGCACTCTCTCTTTCTAAATCCCCATCTTGTGTAACACGTGTCATATCGTGTTGGTCCGCTAGGGACCTGTTTCATTGTACTTAGTTCTAATCAATAGCCTAGACCACAGGTGTCAAACTCATTCCACGGAGGGCCGAGTGTCTGCGGGTTTTCGCTCCACCCTTGTACTTGATTGATGAATTAACATCACTAATTAGTTAGGAACTCCCCACACCTGGTTGTCTAGGGCTTTATTGAAAGGAAAGACCAAAAACCTGCAGACACAAGGCCCTCCGTGGAATGAGTTTGACACCCCTGGCCTAGACTGTTTATGTATGTTATATCATTTAGCTGTTGGTAAATAAATAATTAACTCAATTGGTCTGGTACGGAATTATTTAGTGAGACACGGGTTTGTGCAGATTTACGAATTATCCGACATTCAGGATGAGACTGTAGAGGAAATTAGTGACTGCTGTAAAATCAATATTCTGATAGAGTTAATTTGGGAAACGGAAACTCATTAAAGAAACTTTTCCCATGCTGCCCCAGGTAACTGAGTTAATGATTACCGGATTCATTTTATCACGTAATTATAAACATAGTTAATAATTTGATAAACAGCAGTTGTCACATTAACGACAACGGCCTAGTTCGGCCAAACCCGGATGACGCTGGGCCAATTGTGCTCCGCCCTATGAGACTCCCAATCATGGCTGGATGTGATTCAGCCTGTATTCGAACCAGGGACTGTAGTGTCTCCTCTTGCACTGAGATGCAGTGCCTTAGACCGCTGCGCCACTCAGGAGCCCAAATGATGCAGCACTCCATCAATCTCCTTCTAGGTCAAATAGCCCTTATGCAGCCTGTAGGTGTTGGGTCATCGTCATGCTTACCTTGACTTCCAGTGTTGTGTTGGATTGTCATCGCCAGCTAACTAACCACAACCCCTCCGAGGTGCCTTATTGCTATTCTAAACTCGTTATCAACGTTAGAAGAGTAAAAATAAATATTTGTTCATACCCAAATCAGCATTCTGGGATCGAACTACATATTTTATACATGAGAAATTACAAAGTGCAGTTTTTATTACTATTATAGCCATTATTTGATACGTGACTTTTAGACAGAATGGGGCATGAAATGTGGTTTAACCCATTTATGTTGCATAATAGTGTCTCGTCAACATTTCAAATCATATTTTTCCCCAAAATAAGTATTTAACAAAAAAATGGATATACCCTATTCTTAGTCCACCATACTTTTTACTGACATACAGTGCAGGCTGTAGGCTCTATCACCAAGCCATCATAAATCAATTGCCAGCGCCAAGCCCCAGATTCCCAACTCGGTCCCACAGGCACAGATGAGTGAGTACTCATCAAAGCTATCCGATGCATAAACAGTATTATAACATAATCTTGTAATTTTTCTACCATTATCTCCCATTTTGAGACTTGTCTCAACTTCAAAGCAATTTTTTTTTTTTGTTTTAAAATACATTAATACAAATGTAGAAAAACACATGAGGCATCAATTTCTAACTTAAGCATAAACAAACTTCCTTGCACTAGTATATTACCATTGCAAATGACCACCCGTTGGTTCATTGAGTTTTCAACCTTAACATAAGTTATCGGAACATTTTTCATCAGTACGAAACACAACCATGTTGACACCGAGCATACACTGGTCAGCATGGTGGAAATATCTATATCCATCCCCATAGCACCATCTGCAGAAATTTGAATATCTTGTTGGACAAACCCAGGTAGTGACTCCCGGTTTAAGTAAAATGTATTCAGTTTGGTGCCTAATGAACATGACCCAGGACAAGCATCATGATCCCATTATTTATAAGGGCATTGCCTATGGACTCTATGTGCCATTAGCACAAACCTGCTATAGTTCCTGAGTATTATCATTATCAAAATGTAAATTGGTAATGGATATAAGTCAAACAGATTAGGATCAGATTCACTGTCAGGATCAAAGGGTTCACCCTCTCCGTTCAGCCGGGGCACGGTGAGAATAGTGTCAACATCTTTAGTACAAAACTTCTTTACACATGTCACAATCAAAACAATCAATTCATAATACATGAATTGCTTCACTCATATAGTTAACATACTACAAACTTCCTCAAATCAATTAGTCAGTTTTTTAAAAATCTATCCATTTACAAATCATAATTAAAACCCAATTAATTAAACAACCCAAATTTAGAATTACAATGCTTAGTGATTCGCGTTAGTTCTATCACTCAAAATTAAAACCCTCAAATTGGCACACGTCAACCCTGGCAGAATGTACATTTATATTAATATAAAGTATATCAACCTTAATTCTAGTATTAACTTTTCTCATCAGGGTTATAATTACAGATCAGTATCACAATGCATTCTTAGTCAAAATTACTATACATTTTGCAGTGTGTAGACCTCCACAATCAACCTGATAACCCAAATAAACAATTTTGGACAAGTCTAAATCAATTAGGGCCCCGTTGACCTAGCGTCTCTTCATTGTCTTCTTCAGAAATCTTCACAGTTCAAAGTGGATGGCCTATGATATTGTCCCGATTTCAATGTCTCACCTGGGCCCCCACCACCTTTACCACCCATTATGTCTTGTCCATTTGCCAACCAGTACACCACCAACATGAGAAACGTTTGGAATGGATCTCTCTCCATGCTCCCTCCACGTGGACTCATGTAGCACTCCTGAGAGTAAAGGCAGTTGCTGGCTCGGACTCAAGTAGAAGTGGTGAAGGACCATAATGAAACACCATTTTCACCATTACTTCAGCCGGTTAGAGGGGGTTTGAGGTCCACACCATTCCTTGGTCAAATTGTCCCTCTTTCATGCATCTAGATACCATCTGTGGTCACCTTTGCCATAATCTCGAAAGAGGACAGATCAGAACAGTTTAGTTAAGAGCATTCCTGATTCAGGAAATCCAGATAAAGTAAATAGTTTAACTTCTTATGGCTGCAAGGGGCAGCACTGTGTAACCTGAAAATAGGTGGCCATTTCAAACGGCCTCCTACTCAATTCTTGCTCGTACAATATGCATATTATCATTTCTATTGGATAGAAAACACTCTCTAGTTTCTTAAACCGTTTGAATTATTTCTCTAAGTGAACCAGAACTCTTTCTGCAGCCCATTTCCCATCCGGAAGTGAGATTTCCAAATGCGAGGTCTCTTTTCAAGAGCTTGTCTATAAAAGGGCATGTCACTTGGGACCATAGAAACACGTCATACGCCTTCCCCTGGGTGTCATGCGGAAGTGAGAGCAGAAGTTGGACTTTGTATTGCCCCCCCCCCCCCCCCCCTTGGGTTGTGCCGTGGCGGAGATCTTTGTGGGCTATACTCGGCCTCTCAGGATGGTAAGTTGGTGGTTGAAGATATCCCTCTAGTGGTGTGTGGGCTGTGCTTTGGCAAAGTGGGTGGGGTTATATCCTGCCTGTTTGGCCCTGTCCGGGGGTATCGTCGGATGGGGCCACAGTGTCTCCTGACCCCTCCTGTCTCTGCCTCCAGTATTTATGCTGAAGTAGTTCTCCTGTCTTATCCAGTGTCTTGTGTGAATTTAAGTATGCTCTCTAATTCTCTCTCTCTTTCCTTCTTTCTCTCTCTCGGAGGACCTGAGCCCTAGGACCATGCCTCAGGACTACCTGGCATGATGACTCCTTGCTGTCCCCAGTCCACCTGGCCGTGCTGCTGCTCCAGTTTTAACTGTTCTGCCTGCGGCTATGGAACCCTGACCTGTTCACCGGGCGTGCTACCTGTCCCAGACCTGCTGTTTTCAACTCTCTTCAGCATAGGTGTCAAACTCATTCCACGGGGGGCCGAGTGTCTGCGGGTTTTCGCTCCTCCCTTGTACTTGATTGATGAATTAACATCACTAATTAGTTAGGAACTCCCCACACCTGGTTGTCTAGGGCTTTATTGAAAGGAAAAACCAAAAAATTGCAGACACTAGGCCCTCCGTGGAATGAGTTTGACACCCCTGCTCTAGAGACAGCAGGAGCGGTAGAGATACTCTCAATGATCGGCTATGAAAAGCCAACTGACATTTACTCCTGAGGTGCTGACTTGTTGCACCCTCGACAACTACTGTGATTATTATTATTTGACCATGCTGGTCATTTATGAACATTTGAACATCTTGGCCATGTTCTGTTATAATCTCCACTCGGCACAGCCAGAAGAGGACTGGCCACCCCTCACAGCCTGGTTCCTCTCTAGGTTTCTTCCTAGGTTTTGGCCTTTCTAGGGAGTTTTTCTTAGCCACCGTGCTTCTACACCTGCATTGCTGTTTGGGGTTTTAGGCTGGGTTTCTGTACAGCACTTTGAGATATCAGCTGATGTAAGAAGGGCTATATAAATACATTTGATTTGATATTTCTCATTGTAAGGAATTAGCGATATTTGATCCCAGGCATCTATTAAAAAGTCCCATAGAAACTGTCATATCTTTTAACCACTATCAATCGAACCAAGACCATACACCGCTATGTGAGAGTTTCCTGCCCCGCTGCTTTCAAGAGTGTTCGCTGCTGGTTCTTTTGTAAAAAATGCTAAACATTCCCTCTGAATGCAGCGGGTGCAGTATGCTCCATTACCACTCTACGCTCATTCTTCCAACGGCCCCACATCTAAAACAGGGATCTATCGCCCTACGCTTACATTTTCTCCCTCCTTATCAATGTCTTCGTCACTGTTACCCATCGTAAGGTTTAGAAAACAAAACAAACATGATTATTCTCTCCTTATTAGAAGGCAATGTTTTCATTGTAGTCTACCCTAACAATGTTACCCTATATTATATTACCAACCTCTGTTGGATATTCACTTTCTGCTTCACACTTATTAAATGTCTATTTTAAGATTAACATGTAATGTGCCAAATCCACAAAATATATCAGCCAATTCCCAAGGGAAAATACACATTTCGGTGGGAGCTAAAATAGTTCACAACACTAGAGCATCTTTCTGCCCACAACTTCAATCCATTGCAGTTGTAGCCTTGTTTTAAAATGATCATGGTCACAGCTCTATCGCAATTTCCAATCAGCTGTTATTAGGAATGCATTAGATTTAGGTAACAGTCCATATGATTAGGCTACATGTAATAAAACAAACACTGGCTGTTGTGGAGAAGAATATATTCAGTCCATATTATTAATATTTAATTCAGTGATTGAAATGACGACACCGTTCTCAGTAGCCTATTCCATCAGGCTATTGGGCATCACAAAAACGTATTATCTCGAAACCACTTCGCTATTCACATTGAACAAATTAGCCTTTCAATTTGAACTAAGCAAGCTGCTAAATCATTCAGGTTACATCTTAAAACAAACACTGGCTGCCGTATCTAGCTATGCAAACCATACAATCAGAAACCCAGATTTTAGTCCGTAACATAGACCCAATACTATTGAAATAACAAGGAAATAAGCTGTCATGACTCTCCTGTGAGGATCCAAAGGATCGGGTTGCGTGGGTCTGCTCTACAGTGCCCTCTCTCTACCGCAGAGGGGTGAAGTTGGTCGTTTTATGACGGTCGTAAATACCTTGTAGAATCTCTGCCTTCGGGCTCTGCAGGATTGAGGGGAAGGAACCCTCTTTGTTACAAGGAGATTCCTCCCACCAAAACGGTAACATCAAAAGGTTGAATTTTGAAACAATATTTCTGTAATCCAAACAGTTGGAATGGTCCATGGGTACTGAAAGAAGAATTATGTCAGATTAGTTGTTGTTTCGGGATCTCATTACAGACAGTATAACATAACTATCTCTGAATGTGTATATTTCCCAGTTATCAGATATACATCTAAATGTTGTGGAACTTATATGATTAAATATGAAACTATTTATGAGAAGATGAAATGTGATGTTAGCCTTCTAAATGAGAATTGTTTTTCATATAAAAGTTTCAACCAGTCAGTGACCACACCCACGTGAGCACAGACATTATGCCGGCGTCATGGAACGCCCCTTTTGCCAGAGTTTATAAAAGGACTCGCTAACGAAATTTACATTAGACCAGAGAACGTGAGGATGCAGTCCACACACTGAAATGGTTGCTATTTAAATGGAGACCAGTACATTGCCGGGTTGCTACGGGCGTGTAGAATGGTTCTAGCTGTACCCTAAATAATCAACCATTCAGAGTAAGCAGGCGGATGGTGTTGAACCGGATATCACGAATGGTTAGACTCAACCCAACCAGTATACATGCAGCGCGAGCTGAATACGTCACAAATGGTCAGGAACTCTCGACGAGTGAAGCTAAAGACTACACGTCTGCAGCTTAATAGGTAAAATGTGAGCCGATTCAGGAAAATAGGGGTATGTCGGAAGTCACGACTTTACAGGAGAGCAGTTTGAACGTATTTAAAAAAATAAAATAATCAAAATGCGTTTTTTTGGCATGTGCCTTAATAACAAATTTGTATGCCATCTGTAAATACGAATGCAATTGTTCAATTACGAGCCTTGTTGGTTAAGCCACATAAAAAGACAGCAACCTTCCCACTAGCCATGATTAGCTGAGATAATGAGAGGGCTGGACATGCCGAGAGATGAGCTCGGATTGGTCTGCCAAACAGAAGGCTTTTGTCTATTTGACCGGGTCAGTCTGTTGGTAACGCAGCTTTTAATTTTTTTTTTTAGCTGCACAAGTTTTGCTCTCCAATTTCTGGTGGATCGAGTTTTGAAATCAGTGGATTTCGAGTATGATAGCTAAAGAGATGGGAAAACACCTGTTTCTGGATTACGTCTTCAAACTAAGGGCATTTGTGGCATGGATCCGTGACAGGGAGACACGTCCATCATGCATGTACACTACCGGTCAAAAGTTTGGCTATTTGAAGAATCTCAGATATAAAATATATTTGGAATTGTTTAACCCTTTTTTGGTTACTACATGATTCCATTTGTGTTATTTCATAGTTTTGATGTCTTCACTATTATACTATGAAGTAGAAAATTGTAAAAAATAAAGAAAAACCCTTGAATGAGTAGGTGTTCTAAAACTTTTGACTGGTAGTGTATACGGGTAAGATAGTCTTGCTAGCTACATTTTCAGATATTACACATTTCTAATTTTGACAGAAAGTGGTTATATGTCAAGCCAAATTGTACTGTTAGCTAGCATTAGCTGACTGGCCACTTAGCTAATGTTAGGATGTGTGATGTTCCATATTGTTTACCTAGCTAGGTTAATTGTTTACCTAGGTAGCTAGCTACATGTCTTAGGGTAAAGTGTACAACACCCGTTGAATATGGCCGGTGTCAGTAAACATCGGTAAAAAAGCACAATGAAATTGTTGCCAGCAGAGCTGGTTAGGCTGTTTTCATGTTATCCAGAGGTAAACAAATCATCGGCCAGCGCGCTCTGAACGCAAGGAGATAGGTGGGGCTAAAATTTAAGAGGGTGTGAACGATGCTGAATGGGTGTAGACAAAAAGCTCTCACCGAAACGCTAAAATGCAATTCTCAAAAGGTTACAGGTTTATCAACATTCAAAGCAGAATCACTTTCCCATTGTTCCTCAACTGTAGTGTATGATATACCATTTTGTGGCAACGAGTCTCTACTTTTATATAATGTAAAAAACAGAAATTCATATTTGCTACATAAGACCGAATCCAGGTGGTGGAGTCACAAATAGTCTAGTAAACTCGAGCGAAGACGAGAGACAAAGAACAATTTCCTCCGAAAACAACTGTAGACCTTACCGTGAAATGCTTACTTACAAGCCCTTAACCAACAGTGCAGTTCAAGGAGAGTTAAGAAAATATTTACCAAATAAACTAAAGTAAAAAATAATAAAAAGTAACACAATAACATAACAAGGCTATATACAGGGGGTACCGGTACCAAGTCAGTGTGTGGGGGTACAGGCTAGCGGTAATTTGTACATGTATAGTAGGTAGGGGTGAAGTGACTATGCATAGATAATAAATGGTGAGTAGCGGCAGTGTACAAAACAAATGGAGGAGAGGGGGTGTCAATGTAATAATCCGTTGACCATAGCTTGGGGGGTAGAAGCGGTTAAGGAGCCTTTTGGTCCTAGACTTGGCGCTCCAGTACTGCTTGCCGTGCAGTAGCAGAGAGAACAGTCTATAACCTGGGTGACTGGCGTCTCTGACAATTTTATGGGCTTTCCTCTGACAATCTTTTCAGTCTATTATATAGGTCCTGGATTGCAGTTAGCTTGGCCCCAGTGATGTACTGGGCCGTACGCACTACCCTCTGTAGCGCCTTACGGTCAGATGGCGAGCAGTTGCCATACCAGACGGTGACGCAACCGGTCAGGTTGCTCTTGATGGTGCAGCTGTAGAACTTTGAGGATCTGGGGACCCATGCCAAATCTTTTCGGTCTCCTGAGGGGGAAAAGGTTTTGTTGTGCTTCATGATTGTCTTGGTGCGTTTGGACACCAAGGAACTTGAAACTCTCGACCCGCTCCACTACAGCCCCGTTGATGTTAATGTTCCGTCCGCCTTTTCCTGTAGTCCGCTTTGTCTTACTCACATTGAGGGAGAGGTCATTGTCCTGGCACCACACTGCCAGTTCTCTGACCTCCTCATCACTCTATTCTAACAAACAGCGCCCGTTGAACAAGCTACAACTACGAAAGACTGATTTCTGGTGGACAAACCAGAGACTTCTGTCGAATTACTCCCCAGACGGAGCCATACAAGCGTAAATATGTGTTGCATTTCTAAATCCGAATGAGCGGTTGTTAGGGTGCTAAATATCCATATTTACAATAGGAATATTTTCCACATTAATGTACAATAAAGTCCACTGTCTCTCCCGCTTTTTATCTGTCCCCACCCCTTTCCATTGTCTACCAAGTCGTCATATCGGGTTAGTCCACTAGGGACTTTTCATTGCATTGTGTAGTAATCAATGTGTAAGCTAACCTGATTGTGCATTTCTGTAATTCTGTGTGATTATTTAGTTAGTAAACAATTAAGCCAATTTATATATCGCTGATTCATCATTTATGATAGGGTTCGTGCAGATAACCAAGAGTTTTGCGACAATCAGAATGAGACAAGGTAAATAAGAATTAATACATTTACTGTGACTGATGTACGAGATATTTATATCTTTAGAGTTTAGTTGGGAGATAGTAACTCGTTAAATAACTTTTCCAGTGGTGCCCCGGATTACTACTTAATTGTTACATGATTAATTTAAATCGCATAATTGACCGTGGTATGCGATTATTTTATAAAATAACAGTCAAACACATTAATGATAGTCAAGACACGACAAACCCAATTACAATGGTTTGTAGTCTTAACATCTGGCACATAATAACGAGACAATTACCAGAAAATAGCCTTAAGGTTCAGCCAAGTGCTTCTTTGCAAAGATTTCACATGCGCAAAGGGTATTTAGCAGTCAACAAGTTGAGTCAACATTCATTGTTTTGGAAACAGATCAGGCGAGTTTAGTAAAAGCGGATTACCTTTTCTTGTGCGACAATGAATATATATATATTTTTAACGTTGTTACGTCTACATCCCGTGTTAATTCTCCCTAACTTTATGGAAAAATGGTTTATTCGCTAAATATAGCAAATCCTCCTTTTTATGTATTACTTGGACGGAGAAAATTCAAAATGATCCATAAAGGGACCAACTCAGAACAAAAATGTCACCCCTTACATATGTCTACGTGTAGGTGTGCAAGTTTGTATATTATTATTTCCATTATTACTTCATCAAATCTCCTGTAATCAATTATACACACATACAATTTCAATTTTTTTCCATTCTAAATCTTTAGGTACTCACATCAACCACTCCATGTGCCTTTCCAACGACTATCCATAGCCATACTAGCAGGGGAACCCAAAACCCGGCTGGTCTTCAGGGACTCTAGCCTCCCCAAAAAGCCTATAGATGTCCCGCTAGCTTCTAAAATAGCATCCCGCGCACAATAACACCCCGTGATCCTCTATGATAGGCAGTGATGGACAGAACCCCAAGATATATATCAAAACGCATTATCCAAATTTAAAATCAGCTTATTATACACATTTCTAGATCTTATTATCCAAACCTCAGATTAACACTTCCACACTCATATCACAATTCACACAGTACTGTTCCCAAAACACTTAATCAATTAGTTTTTTACAATATTTTTTATAACTTGCAGGAATATTTTTTAATTTCTATCTCAGGGTTAGTTCCTGGGATAACGCAACTCATACATTTACATCTTACAGTACTAACCCATGATATTGCAATGGATCACCGCAATACCATATAGGACTAATTTCTTACTTTAGGACCATACGATCACAAATTCCTATTTATTATGACAATACCATCAGGATCTCATAACCTTAAAACGTTAGTACCTTCAGGACTCTCTCTTATTTCTAAAATGGGATTTGGTTTCAAACAATTACAGGTGCATCTTAACCCCAATATCATTGTAATGCATTCTCTAATATGTCTATAGCGCGAGTCCACACAGGTCTCTAGCCTACACAGGACTTTAACCCACACTGGGTTTTTGCTTTAAAGTCTTAACTAGTCCACACAGGTTTGAAAGCTAACGTTCAATGATCTTAACTAGTTCACACATTCTAGTTTTCATCCGGCACACAGATTTGTATGTTAACGCTAGATTGTAGATTCCTCGGGACTCCCATTTTCTCAACCAAAAAATGAATTGGTTTCCAAGAAATGTCAGTCTCACCCTATTTATCTGTCTCTGTTCGAAATTAAGTATCCATTCTGCTGACCCTCCCAGCCAGGCGGGGATCCGATCGGCTCCGTCTAGTGGAGTATGGCTTCCCCGGCTGCATCTAATGCAACTCCTGTGCACGGTTAACCTGGATTTCCCCGGGAACAATCAGCAAAATGATATGATATTGTGGTGGAAATTATAACTGAGACATATTTCTTCAAACAATCATTCTTTAATATCGATTAATTATTGCAATAATGAAGCTGGTCGATCCCACACTCTGAAGTATGATGCCGAGAGCTCAACGAGCAGATTTGAACCACAGCATTTTATAACAAAGTACATCCTCTTGAATGTTCATGACAAACAGATGAATAGAATTATACAAAACGTACATTGCGCTATCAAGCAACATACAGCAAGATTTACATTGCGCCAGGTTTCGGTCTCTAGGTCATTTACTGCTTGTTTTACAGGGTTATCCTGTCAGTTTTGCTCCCCTTAACACACAGATACTAGTCATTCAACGGAATGGAGGCTTTAGGTTCTATCACCAAGCCATCATAAATCAATTGCCAGTGCCAAGCTCCAGAGGCCCAACTCAGTCCCACAGACACAGATGAGAGAGTACTCATCAAAGCTATTCGATGCATAAACAGTATTATAACATAATCTTGTAATTTTTTCTACCATACCTCCATCATTCTTAAATGGAAGAAGTTTGGAACCACCAAGACTCTTCCTAGAGTCTGAACTGGGAGGTGACCAAGAACCTGACAGAACTCCAGTTCCTCTGTGGAGATGGTTTTCCTTCTGGAAGGTTTTCCCATTCCTGCAGCACTCCACCGATCAGGCCTTTATGGTAAGTGGCCAGATGGAAGCCACTCCTCAGTAAAAGGCACATGAAAGCCCACTTGGAGTTTGCCAAAAGGCACCTGAAGACTCTCAGACCATGAGAAACAAGATTCTCTGGTCTGATGAAACCAAGATTGAACTCTTTGGCCTGAATGCAAAGTGTCACGTTTGGAGGAAACCTGGCTCCATCCGTACGGTGAAGCATGGTGGTAGCAACATCATGCTTTGGGGATGTTTTTCAGCGGCAGGGACTGGGAGACTAGTCAGGATCGAGGGAAAGAAGAACGGAGCAAAGTACAGAGAGATCCTTGATGAAAACTTGCTCCAGAGTGCTCAGGACAGAAGGTTCACCTTCCAACAGGTCAACGACCCTAAACACACAGCCAAGACAATGCAGGGGTGGCTTCGGGACAAGTCTCTGAATGTCCTTGAGTGACCCAGCTAGAGGTCTTGAACCTACTCGAACATCTCTGGAGAGACCTGAAAATAGCTGTGCAGTATTATTCTCCATCCAACCTGACAGACCTTGAGAGGATCTGCAGAGAAGAATGGGAGAAACTCCCCAAATACAGGTTTGACAAGCTTGTAGCGTCATACCAAAGAAGACTCGAGCTGTAATTGGTGCCAGAGGTGCTTCAACAAAGTACTGAGTAAAAGGTCTGAACACTTTTGTAAATGCGTTTTATTTTTAATACATTTGCAAAAGTCAAATCTGTTTTTGCTTTGTCATTATGTGGTATTGGGTGTAGATTAATGAGGGGAAAAAACGATTTAATCAATTTTAGAATAAGGCTGTAGCATAACAAAAAGTGGAAAAAGTCAAGGGGTCTGAATACTTTCTGAATGCACTGTATCAACTGCCTGGTTGAGTGCATTTTAATTTTTTTTTATTTTTTTTGACAATTTATTTACATATTTCTATTCTTCAAGGTCTAACAAAAATGGTGCAATATTCATCCCTCACCAAATTTCTGTCTTTATCCAATATCTGTGGTGCCAGATCATGCATTTTCTTACAGCCCTCAGTGGCAAACACTGAACTGCAAGAACTCAAAACGATACAAATTAATGCGGGATGGCTAGGAGAGTTGACCAATCAAGTTCAAGTTGAGATTTTTTCCCCATACCCATTTCTAAATCCACTGTCAAAATATCCTCCACCAGTTGGGAATAGGGTTAAAGGGTTAATTGTGGATAAAATATTCCACTCCGATTTCACTCTAACTGGTCTGTTCTGTGGGAGGAAAGAAAGAAAACGCAAACATTTGTCTTTTTTTATACAACATTTGTCAATGTATGTTTTTGTTCACGAGGTTGGTCTGAGCTCAAGGCAAAGCCCAGATTAAGATATAAACTATACTTCGAAACTGGACACCAACAGATCCGTATGATTAAAAAGATCTGTGTTAGTTCAAACCAACCCGTGAACAAGCCGAATGACGTCGCTCTTTTCAGAACATGGTACAAACAAAAAAGCTTCTCGGCCCGGAGCCTTTCAAAAGAATGCACAGTAACCAAGGACGAAACACACTCCAAACAGACTCTGGAGAAAATAAAAGTAGAAGTGCGAGCGCAAAACTTCAAACAGATGTCCATAACACTCATATAATTTAATAAAATCAGTAAACAGATAAGGTAGACTAGGTATCCGTCCCAAATGGCATCCTAATACCCTACATAGTCCCTACATACTTTTGTCAAAAGTAGTAAACTATACAAAGAATAGGGTGCCATTTGGGACGGCTCCTATATTTCCTTGTTATGTTATGGCTCAAACTTCCATTCCTCCAAGAATACCTCTTCTGAATGCTGGTTTCTTTTGTCAACCAATCAACACTGACCTCACTTCTAGACGGGCTGTGGTTCTTCAACTACGGTTGTGTCCTGATTCTCGACACTTCTCCTGAAGCACACACTTGCACCCTTTCTCTTGGGTTTAAAAATTGTGGAAACACCCTCCAGCCAATGCTTAGGCTACGCCCAATCGAATGCTTTTAAATTCATGGCACATTTTGAGAGAACTGTACATTTTGGGAGAAGGGTAAAGAATGTGGATGCAACTTAAAAGTACTATGAAGTTGACCCTACATATTTTTGTATTTTGTTCATTATTCCATTGTTGATAGGGTCCCACAAAAAATGCATGTCAACACTGTTAAAGGTCCAATGCAGGAATTCTTTAAATCTCAATATAATATTTCTGGGTAACAATTAAGTAACTTACTGAGATAGTTTTTCAAAAATCAAAATGGTATAAAAGAAACAAAAATACCTTCTTAGCAAAGTGCAATTTCTTAAGCAAGAATTTTGTTAGGACTGTGTGGGAGTGATCTGAGTAGGAAGGGGAAAACTGAAAACTATCTGTTTTTGGCAGAAAGGTTTGGCCAAAACTCCATTCCACCAAAAACAGGCTGAAATTTCAGGCGGCCTTTTCAAACAGCGCATACACTAAAAGGGCATTTAAAAAAAAAATTCTCTCACAATTTCACAGTATTATTCCAACCTCAGTGTGGAAATGTATATAAAACACAGGTCAATCAAGTTACTGCTCTGGGCCTTTAAGGTTTCTATTTCTCCACTAGGTGAAACCAGTCTTTCATAAATGGTATTGGGTAGGCTAAAGAATGATTGGATTCCCTAATAACGCCATCTTGTGTTCCCATTTGTTTTTGTGTTGATGGTTTGTTTATGAAGTAAACATGTTGCGCATTCAGCAGGATACAACATCACACAATGTTCAGGAAGCAATATGTTATGTAGAGCAAATATGCCTCTGACATGTAGAATAACTAATCCCGTCAGCTGTATTCAAGACATTCCTATCTGCAACTTTCTGAACCGTTTGCCTACTGAACATGGCTCTGCTTCACCCACAACACGTCTGTCTTCTTTGTACATATATTACCAGTCAAAAGTTTGGACACACCTACTCATTCAAGGGTTTTAGGTCTCTGGGTTTTTGGTAACTCTGGGTCTTCCTTTCCGCCACAGGAATGGAAGACCTAGAGTTACCTCTGCTGCAGGGGATAAGTTCACTAGAGTTACCAGCCTCAGAAATTGCAGCCCAAATAAATGCTTCAGAGTTCAAGAAACAGACACATCTCAACATCAACTGCTCAGAGGAGACTGTGTGAATCAGGCCTTCACGGTTGAATTGCTGCATAGGAAACACTACTAAAGGACACCAATAAGAAGAAGAGACTTGCTTGGGCCAAAAAACACGAGCAATAGACATTAGACCGGTGGAAATCTGTCGTTTGGTCTGATGAGTCCAAATTTTAGATTTTTGGACTGCATGTGTGGTTCCCACCTTGAAGCATGAAGGAGGAGGTGTGATGGTGTGGGGGTGCTTTGCTGGTGACACTGTCTGTGATTTATTTAGAATTCAAGGCACACTTAACCAGCATGGCTACCACAGCATTCTGCAGCGTTACTGTTTTTCAACAGGACAATGACCCAAAACACACCTCCAGGCTGTGTAAGGGCTATTTGACCAAGAAGGAGAGTGATGGAGTGCTGCATCAGATGACCTGGCCTCCACAATCACCCATCCTAAACCCAATTGAGATGGTTTGGGATGAGTTGGACCACAGAGTGAAGGAAAAGCAGCCAACTAGTGCTAAGCATATGTGGGAACTCCAAGACTGTTGGAAAAGCATTTCCCATGAAGGTGGTTGAGAGAATGCCAAGAGTGTGCAAAGCTGTCATCAAGGCTGTCATCAAGGCTGTCATCAAGGTGGCTACTCTGAAGAATCTAAAATGATTTGCGTAACACTTTTTTCAGTTACTAAATGATTCCATGTGTGTTATTTCATAGTTTTGATGTCTTCACTATTATTCTACAATGTAGAAAATAGTAAAAAATTAAGAAAAACCTTTGAATGAGTAGGTGTGTCCTAACTTTTGACTGGTACTTTGCATAACCCTTATTGCTGTGATGTCACAGAAAGGTATCAAAACAAACTGGAATAATAGTAACAATAAAATACCTTCGAAAATGCAAACGATATCCACAAGATGAAACAAAGAAAACCAGCAAAATCCAACACAGTACTGCATCTAACATAAAAGAAAAAGGACTCGACTACAAGTCCTTATTGCTCAATGAAACATGCGTCAGTATATACAGTAGTGACTATTGCACCATGGCTCTATCAACGAGAGAGAGTTAAATAGTGAGAGCACCTAATTTGAAGGTCTGCTTAACATTGCTGGTACAAAATCTTTAAATAGTTTGGTAACCATGAACAAATAGCTTGTAAATCATCATATGTAATTTCCTCACGTTCAGTATGTAACATACATTTAAGTATAAACTGCCAACTATTCATCATTACAAAATCATGAATAACAGGCCTTATAAATGTTATTTAAATAGTTTACAAATTAATGTTTTTAAGCAGTTATAAGCAAATTCAAATAAGTTCAATAACCATATGGTCTAACTATATTGTATTGAGTTCTGTGAGCCTGCTCACATAAATTAAGTACTGGTATGGGATATAGGCCTTTGGTGCTTCACAATGACTGTATGCCAACTTGGAAAGCCCTTTGAGTTAAGTTCTTGAACAGAAATTCCTGTTTTCATTGGATGTTAAATTGCTCAATGCTTAAGACACTTTTCTGTTACAGGAAAAGGGAACCGAAAGAAACAGATTCCTACATGATGAAAAGACCAACTGGTCATATTGCCAGACACATGCACACACACACCTTAAAACTAGGCAAGACTACGGTTTCAAATGTAGGTGAACATTTAGAAAACCATTTGTTACCCTTAATAAAAAGGTGCAAACAGCACAAAATATCTATACATAACTATGAAAAAAGTGATTTGCTCTCTCCAAAAACAGCAACTGACCACACTAAGGGTTTTCCCCTCTCCCTCCTACAAAATGGCTTTGTATGCTAGATGAGCACAGTAGGTAATTGCAGCAGTCTTCTTCAGTCCATTGTCTCGTTCCGACCCAGCCACGTGTCTCAAATTCTTTACGTTTCAAACTCTTTCAAACTATAGAAACCCTAAAAGGTTACTGATTTGGGCAGCTGGTGGCTTCCAGCATGCATTCTATAAAAGTCTGGGTTGGATCGCACTGAGGGGACCTCTCCTGCCGACTGTCCAGATGAGGGCCCCGGAAGCAGCATCTGGGCCGTGAAGGCAGGCAGGGCAGGGAGGGGCCTGTGGGCCTTGGGCAGTTTTTGGAACTGGGAGGAGCCCTGGTTCTGGTTTGAGCTTTGACTCTGGTTGGCAGTGGTGGCTCTGTGTGTGTCCGTTAGGCTGCTGAGCCCAGTGTGGTGGTTAGGAGGACTATACTGGAAAGGAGCCAGTCTATCGGCGAAGCAGGGCGGCGGCGGAGGGATGACGATAGAATCTACCATCCAGCTCTCCTCCTGTCCTTCATAGTCCGGCTCCTGCGGAAGAGAGGGAAGGGCTGAGAAGGTGGGAGGAAGAGGAGAGGGGGAGGCAGAGAGAGGGGTGGGAGAGGAGGTGTCGGGCAGGGAAAGGAGGAACACCGGAGGAGGCGGTGGTAGGGGATGGAAAAGATAGGAGGATGAGGGGTCATCACACAGCTCGGGTATGCACGGCGGTGGTGGTAGGCCGAACATCCCCAGTGTTTCCTGAGGGCTGGTGCCTGGCAAGGGGCTCTGCGGCAGGGCCGTGGCACCCTCCAGCAGCCGGTCCATGAAGCAGTCCTCGTCGTCAGCCTCCGAGAGGTTGTCGTACTGGGAGGTGTTTGAGGGCCGGCGGTCCCCTGCTGTCTGGGGCACGCAGAGCGACATGGGGAACTTAGTGGGCTTGAAGGTGATTCGGGGGGACGGCTTGGCAAAGGCGAGGGATAAAGAGGGCCGCGAGGACGGGGATTCCTCCAGGATGAGGTCCAGGGACGTGGGTGGAGGTGGACGCGGACTCTTAGGCTTCGGTAGGGGTTCTACCCCTAGTGAAAGAGCCGAGCAGGGGGGCACAGAGTCCGACTTCAGCCCTACCTTGGTCCCGTCTCGCAAGCATGGAGGTTCGGGGTCCAGGGGTGTGTGGGCGCTCTCTTCCATAGAGTAAAAGGGTGGAGGGGGTAGATCCGGGAACTCCAGTGTCTTGGACCCTGATCCAGACTGCGTGATGGAAACATCCCCAACAGGGGGCTCGTAGGGCGGAGGCCAGTAACCGGGCTCTCCCTGGGTCTCTGGACCTGTAGATCGGGCCTCCATCCCCGCTCTACCACCCCTACCCTCAGACAGACTCCTTTCTCCTGCTTTCTCCACCTCTGAGACATGGTCACTCGGACACTCCTCCACCCTATCCCTGACACCCCGCACCCCTGGAGTGGACCCAACCTTATGTGGCTTCGGCGGAGGCTTTGGTGGGGTGACTGGACAACTTAAAGGCCCTTCTGGCATCAGAGCCTGATTGTGGACTACCACCGGGTCTTGAGAGGGCATGGGGCGCGGGGGGTCGTGGGCCCCAGGGATGCTACTGGTGTCCCCGGGACAGGAGGAGCAGTCAAGGGTGATGGTGTCCGGCCTGTGGGCCTCTATGTGGGGCTGGAGCGGGGGCTGGAGACTGGTCTTGGGTTGGTCCAGAGGGAGGACTAGATCACGCTGGAAGGGCATCAGGAGAACAGGCCGCTCCTCACCGAGGGGCTTCTTAGGCAGCTCCTCTGACTTGGCTACAGTAGGGGAAGATAACATAGCAATTCAAAACAGAATAACTATTATAATATTAACACATGGTTGTAGTTCACTTGGCTTTTTATGTTTTAAACACTGACCCTGTTCAAATACTTAGTGGCAATACGTAACTTTTTGGTTGACCTGACCAAATTCACTATGAGTTATAGATCTATCATTCTACTTGAAAGCAAGTATAAGAATCGATAGATCTGTGTGGGCTATTTCAACGCATTCCATTCTTAACTTTTGTTTATTCATCTTTTACTTTCGGTTCTGTACACCAGCTTCAAACAGCTGAAAGAACAATATTTTTGGATATGGAAAATGTATTTCACAGTGGTTTTGATGGTACTATGACTCTCTAAACATATACTCTAGCTTATTTTATAAAACTGATAGCAACCAGGAAATGGCGGAGCGATTTCTGCATAGAGCAACTTTAAGACTTTAAGACTTTTCAACTTTAAGCAACTCTTATCCCAAGGAAATGACAAAGAGGGGATGCATTTCTGAAGTATTGAAAAGGTCCACTATCCCAATGTGAAAGTTAGTTAATCTGTCAGTCAGTCAATTGCCTAAAGCTGACTGATTGACCAACCGACCGACTGTCTGTCTGGGGACTGATAGACTAGGCAGAGAGCCACACCTGATGGTGGGAGGTCCAGCTTCATCTTGCGGAGCTCGGCCATGGCCGCCTGCAGCTGCTCCACCACCACGTCGTCGGGTAGGAAGAATGAGCTGGACAGGTGCTCCTGGAGGAACTCCCTCAGGTCCTCCAGAGGAAGCTTCTGCAATCGCTCTGATTAAACAGACATAGGATGGACACAGGAGAGCGCAAATTATATTAATTAATATGCAGACCAAATCAATTGACATTCTGACTCAGATAACAATGGCAGCTACGTTGACACTGTGACACTGCCACGTTGATATGATCTTTTCTGTTAGAAAACTACTGAAAGAGTACAACTTTGTTGTCACTCATACACCTCTTCTGCTTGCCCGGAAATCTTTCAGTATTTGATCTGAAACATTCAACTAGCTAATGTTTCAGAGTGGCTATTTTAACACTTTTTTGTTTACTACATGATTCCATACGTGTTATTTCATAGTTTTGATGTCTTCACTATTATTTTACATTGTAGAAAATAGTAAAAAATAAAGAAAAACCCTTGAATTAGTAGGTGCTCTAAAACTTTTGACCGGTAGTGTATATACAAAATTAGTTGCCATGAGGTCGAGGAGCTCAGAGACAGGATTGTGTCGAGGCACGGATCTGGGGAAGGGTACCAAAACATTTCTGCAGCATCGAAGGTCCCCAAGAACACAGTGGCCTTCATCATTCTTATATGGAAGAAGTTAGGAACCACTAAGACTCTTCCTAGAGCTGGCCACCTGGCCAAACTGAGCAATCGTGGGAGAAGGGCCTTGGTCAGGGAGGTGACCAGGAACCCATTTGTCACTCAGAGAGCTCCAGAAAGACCATCTTCTCTGCAGCACTCCACCAATCAGGCCTTTATGGTAGAGTGGCCAGACAGAAGGCACTCCTCAGTAAAAAGCACATGGAGGCCGCTTGGAGTTTGTCAAAAGGTACCTAAAGGATTCTCAGACCATGAGAAGCAAGATTCTCTGATCTGACGAAACCAAGATTGAACTCTTTGGCCTGAATGCCAAGCGTCACGTCTGGAGGAAACCTGGCACCAGCCCTACGGTGAAGCATGGTGGTGGCAGCATCTTGCTGTGGGGATGTTGTTCAGCGGCAGGGACTGGGAGACTGGTCAGGATTGAGGTAAAGATGAACGGAGGAAAGTACAGAGAGAGATCCTTGATGAAAACCTGCTCGAGAGCACTAATGACCTGGACCCTAATCCAACCTGACAGAGCTTGAGAGGATCTGCAGAGAAGAATGGGAGAAACTCGCCAAATACAGATGTGCCAAGCTTTGAGCGTCATACCCAAGACTTCAGGCTGTAATCGCTGTCAAAGGTACTTCAACAAAGTACTGAGTCAAGGGTCTGAATACTTATGTAAATGTGATATTTCTGCAAACATTTCTAAATCCTGTTTTTGCTATCTCATTATGGGGTGTCGATTGATGAGGGAAAAAAATAATTTAATCAATTTTAGAACAAGGCTGTACGTAACAAAATGTGGAAAAAGTGAAGGGGTCTGAATACTTTGAATGCCCTGTAAGTCAAGGGGTATGAAAACTTTCTGAAGGCACTGTAGTATGAACACCTCAATACATGACAAATGACACATTTTAATATGACCTCCAATGTGTCAATTCTATCCTTCTCTGATGATGTCATACTCACTCTTGTGTATTTTTAGGGTGGTGTAGGCCATGGCTGTGAGTATCCTCTCTCCCTCTAGGATGTAGATGTCCCACAAGCGCATGGTCAGGGTGAACGGGGTCTGTCGCCGAGACACACGTCAGAGGAGACATTTTGAAACTCTTGTAAATGAACATTAAAAAATGTTTGGATATAGTATATCAGGTCATTGGACATCAGGTGGCTAAATTACAAAAAAGGAGGGGTTCAAATTTATGACTCTCACCCTTTCTATGAAGCACTGCAGGAACCATTTAGTGGTGTATATTCCGTTGGACATCTGCTCTCTGTCCTACAGGCAATAGAAGAGTGAAATAGAGTAATTATTTTAGTATACTTACAGCCCTGGCTTTCCAGAGAAAAAAGGATATCTAACACAGATTTTGAGTACTGCCTTTCTGAAAATAGTTGAATTTAGTGACAAACCCTAGGGAAATGCGTTTCTCACCAGGTGTTTCTTTAGCTTAGGGAGGAGCTTGGACAGGATCTGCTCGTGGTGGGCCTGGTAGCGCTGCAGCTTGGGGAACCCAGGGATGAAGAATCCTACCACACACAGTGACAAAAGAGAGAGGATGCATAGTTAGGAGCCATGTCAAGAATGTGAAACAAGAATGTAAACAAGGTCTATGACACTAGTTCAGTAGCAACCTAACTAACTCCTCCACCCATCCTACATCCCCCTCTCTCCCTCTCCCTCTCCCTCTCCTCCCCTGCTCACCATGCATGGCGTGGTTGTTGTTTGTGAGGAGCTGGGACAGGGCCCAGAAGGCGTCCTCCTCGTTCAGGTACATGAGCAGGATGGCGGCGATCTGACTCATCCCCTGGCAGTAGCTCACCTCCTGGGGACAGGACAATAGATCTTTATTGTCCCTGAAGGACAACACGCTTGGAAAGTGGAGGCGTCATAGAACGTCAAAAAGTTAGATTGCTATAGACACCTTGCTGTTTTTGAGACAGCGTTGTATTTGCTAACAAATTTGGTTAATTGTGGCCTGCTGGAGGTCATTTTGCAGGGCTCTGGCAGTGCACCTCCTTGCACAAAGGCGGAGGTAGCGGTCCTGCTGCTGGGTTGTTGCCCTCCTACGGCCTCCTCCACGTCTCCTGATGTACTGGCCTGTCTCCTGGTAGCGCCTCCATGCTCTGGACACTACGCTGACAGACACAGCAAACCTTTTTGCCACAGCTCGCATTGATGTGCCATCCTGGATGAACTGCACTACCTGAGCCACTTGTGTGGGTTGTAGACTCCGTCTCATGCTACCACTAGAGTGAAAGCACCGGCAGCATACAAAAGTGACCAAAACATCAGCCAGGAAGCATAGGAACTGAGAAGTGGTCTGTGGTCACCACCTGCAGAACCATTCCTTTTTTGGGGGTGTCTTACTAATTGCCTATAATTTCCACCTTTTGTCTATTCCATTTGCACAACAGCATGTGAAATTTATTGTCAATCAGTGTTGCTTCCTAAGTGGACAGTTTGATTTCACAGAAGTGTGATTGACTTGGAGTTACATTGTGTTGTTTAAGTGTTCCCTTTATTTTTTTGAGCAGTGTATATTTTTTTATTTGTTTAACACTTTTTTGGTTACTACATGATTCCATATGTGTTATTTCGTAGTTTTGATATCTTCACTATTATTCTACAATGTAGAAAATAGTAAAAATAAAGAAAAACCTTTGAATGAGTAGGTGTTCTAAAACTTTTGACTGGTAGTGTATATTATGATCAAATAGCCACAGTAGTCTACAAGGCCACTTAAAATTGACTTAAAGCGGGTACAGCCTCAGTGTTCACAGTAAAAAGTGAGCTGGAAATTGCACAGAATTTTCACAACATTCAAGTTTGCGCTCAGCCGGCCTGAAGTTTCTGGAAAAACTTAGAGGGAACATTGCTTGGGGGTATGATATTTATGCCTCTAACGTTCTCACTCATCGGTTACCCAATATGGATTGAAATACCCCAAAATGAAAGCTGACAGTCTGCACTTTAATCCAAAGTGCTGAAGAACAGAGCTAAAACAACAAAAAATGGGTCACTGTCCAAATATTTTTGGACCTCACTTTACAGTGCCTTCGGAAAGTATTCAGACACCTTGACTTTTTCCACATTTTGTTAAGTTACAGCCTTATTCTAAAAATTGATTAAATAAAAAAAATCCTTGTCCAATCGACACACAATAACCCATAATGACAAAGCGAACACAGGTTTTTGAATTTTTTGCAAATGAAACCCCCCCCCCCAAAAAACGTATTTACATAAGTATTCAGACCCTTTGCTATGAGACACGAAATTGAGGTCAGGTGCATCCTATTTCCATTGATCATCCTTGAAATGTTTCTACAACTTGATTGGAGTCCACCTGTGGTAAATTCAATTGATTGGAAATTATTTGTAAAGGCACACACCGGTCTATATAAGGTCCCACAGTTGACAGTGCATGTAAGAGCAAAAACCAAGACATGAGGTCAAAGGAATTGTCCATAGAGCTCCGAGACAGGAATGTGTCGAGGCACAGATCTGGGGAAGGTACCAAAACATTTCTGCAACATTGAAGGTCTCTAAGAAAACAGTGACCTCCACCATCATTCTTAAATGGAAGACGTTCGGAATCACCAAGACCCTTCCTAGAGCTGGTCGCCCGGCCAAACTGAGCAATCGGGGAAGAAGGGCCTTGGTAAGAGAGGTGACCAAGAACCTGATGGTCACTCTGACAGAGCTCCTCTGTGGAGATGGGAGAACCTTCCAGAAGGACAACCATCTCTGCAGCACTCCACCAATCAGGCCTTTATGGTCAGATAGAAGCCACTCCTCAGTAAAAGGCACGATAGCCCGCTTGTTGTTTTCCAAAAGGCACCTAAAACCCTCTCAGACCATGAGAAACAAGATTCTCTGGTCTGACGAAAACAAGATTTAACTCTTTGGCCTGAATGCCAAGCATCATGTGTGGAGGAAACCTGCTACCATCCCTACGGTGAAGGATGGTGGTTGCAACATCATGTTGTGCAGATGTTTTTTCAGCGGCAGAGACTGGGAGACTAGTCAGGATCGAGGCAAAGATGAACAGAGCAAAATACAGAAAGATCCTTGACAAAATCCTGCTCCTCAGACTGGGGGGGAGGGAGGTTCACCTTCCAACAGGACAACAACCCTAAGCACACAGCAAAGACAACGCAGTAGTGGCTTCCCGACAAGTCTCTCAATATCCTAGATCGGCTCAGCCAGGGGCTGGACTTAAACCTGATCAAACATCCCTGGAGAGACCTGAAAATAGCTGTGCAGCAATGCTCCCCATCCAACCTGACAGAGCTTGAGAGGATCTGCAGAGAATGGGAGAAACAGGTGTGCCAAGCTTGTAGCGTCCTACCCAAGAAGACTCGAGACTGTAATCACTGCCAAACGTGCTTCAACAAACTGAGTAAAGGGTCTGAATACTTATATAAATGTGATATGTTTAAAAATATTTTGTATTACTTTTCAAACATTTCTAAAAACCTGTTTTAGCTTTGTCAGTATGGTGTATGGTGTGTAGATTGATGAGGGGAAAAAACTATTTAATCAATTTTAGAATGAGGCTGTAACCTAACAAAATGTGGGAAAAGGGGTTTAAATATTTTCTGTTGACACTGTATGAGTATACGCAGACATGACATAGGTGCCACAGACACTCACCGTGTTGTATACGGAGTAGGCAGCTAGCACATGGAACAGGGCCTGCTGCCTGTGAAGAGAGAAAGAACAACACTTACAACCAGCTCATTGACACCTTTCACACACACAGTATAGTTGCCAGTTGTCAGAATGGTAACATAACACTCAAAAAAGGATGAATGAAGGCTCAAGTACACTGGCAATGAACTTCTGTGTGTGAAATATAACGTTCTTTGGAACTAAGCTTGTCTTTAACTATAATAGAAATCATAACCAAAGCAACTGAAGTGGAGAGATGGTGTCTCTTATTCAAAACGTGCATTTTCTCAAGACCGACCACACCAGGAACGATTACTCATGCATAAACCATCTCCCCCTCCCACCCACGTCCTCCTCCCCCACCCTCCCCCTACATGATCTCCATTAATGAGGATGCATACCAAATGGGACCCTATTCCCCATTTATAGTACACTACATAGGGTAGAGGGTGCCATTTGGGAATAAGCTTTAGTCCCTCACAGGCAGATTTATAATGAAAACATCCATGAAGTAAACTAGAGTGAAAAGACGTTGGCAGCGACCGCCAGTCTCTGAAACACAGGGATGTAGTCTAACTGTGTACTGTACTTTGTATCCATGTGGATGTCAAGGACATTCCTCTCTTTTCCTCTGAGTACTAAACTCCTGCTGGTATTTACTACTGCCCTGACCCTGTGCATCAAATCAATGGTAAAGTGTTAAAGGTCAACTGCCCTTGAAAACAGCCTGTGTGGCATTGATATGAGTCAGAAACATTTATTCTCGTGTCAAAATTGGGTAACTAGGATCATTTTGCTTATTAATTCTGTCTCATCCAAAACACAGCTTTGTAAGTTAGTTTGTCACGACTTACGGGAGGTTTGGTTTGGGCTTAATTACATGCCCACCTTTGCCAATGATACCCAATTGCCCAGAGACAAAAAAACATTGATCCGCCCCCAGCTGCTATGTGGACATTTGTAGTCAAGTCTACATAGGGGAGCGACACATGTTAAGTTCATGTTTTAAGTATCCCTATAATTCTGTTATTATGCTGCTATCAGTCTGTTATTAGTACGCCTGCGTGGCAGTCTCCATGGAGATGGACCAGGCTGAGCGTGATGGCAACTATGTACTGTGGAAATACGGGGAAGTAAACTAGGTTCAACTGGAACCTAGTCGATGTGCCAATTTTGAGTTCACATTGGTGGCAGAGGATGGGGTAATATCTACAATGTGCCACCTCGCTTCGGCTAGAAGAGGTCATGGAATCTGGGCACGGGTTACTTATCTGGACGAGAAAAAGCAAACACTGGCGGTGGTATTAGCGCCGGAGGGAAGAGCGAGAGATACAGCACTAGAAATAGCCGTTGAGGATTTGAACAAGGATGACAGTATGGGAGCTTATCAGAGCACTGGATTCTGTGTTTCGTAAAGAAGAGAAAGACCGTGCCTACGAGGCATATTCAAACTTTGACAGTGTTTGGTTGCAATGACGGACTACATAATTGATTTCAAACAGAGGTACAATAGGATGCGCAAGTACGACATGGTTCTCAAGTTGCTAGATACTGCCTGTCTGGATAGTAGGGAGAAACAGTCGACTGCTTGTACTGTGTTGACTTATGCGTCAATGAAGTCGGGCACAAAAAAGTATTTTGTGAAAATACGTCTGTCGCACCCATAACAAATGGAATGCAAGTGAGTGATGCGGCATATTACAATGAGCAGCAGAGAAAAGACGCCAACAAATCACATTCAAGACAACCAGATGAGGGCGCCATTGCCCTGCACAAATTGACTGGACAGGTATGGAAGGATATCAAAAAGTGCTATTTGTCAAAGCACTTACCATTGTGTTAAAGACTGTCCTCATAAAAATGAACAAATTAAACATAGGAAAATGTAAACAAACATGGAGCAGCGTAACATTACACTGTTTTCAAATCTGCATCTGCATCTGATACTGAAATCTTTATAGTTGAATCCTTATGATCGGCTGTGATTGATACTGCATGTACATGCGTATTGAACTAAATATGAAAGTACAAAATATGATTGACATACCAATCAACCGTCGTTCATTCTCCAAGTGAGTCAAGATACAGGCAAAAAATTGTCAGACTAAGTGTCACATTGAAACAGAGGTGGTCCCTGTAGATATCCCCTTACTATTAAGCAAAGCTTTCCTCAAGAAGGCAGGGGCTGTACTAGACATAAAAAATGGCAAGGCAGTGATTGTTTAAACAACCATTTACCCTTGAACTTAATACCTCAGGCCACTATTGTGTAAACATTTTAGACAAAGACATTACACAGAGTCCATGTAAAAATTTGATTCTGATGGACACAGAGCACATGGAGATTCTGACAGTCGAAGAGAACATGACCACAGAGGAAAAACACAAATTGTTAAAACTTTAAACAGTTTGGACATGCTACAGTTGACAGACGTCAGAAATTACTCAGTATTTCCATTCTACGGCAGATAGTTAACAGTTGTGAGACAGAAATACAGCAAACCTAAGCCCAGAGCAGCTGTTGGTTTGCCACTGGCGTCCAAGTACAATGAAACAGTGGCTGTAGAGCTACATGAGCTAGGACCAAGTGTGTGGTACCTTCACATAATCGACCACTTCACACGCTTCAGCGCTGGAAGCATTGTGAATACAAAGAAATCCTGTGAAATCGTCAAGCACTTCATTCTTTCCTGGATAAGTGTGCATGGCCCGCCCCAGACATTTTACAGTGACAATGGAGTTGATGGGTTCTGATTTCTTGACTTATACTTATTCCTTTCACCGAGGGAGAGAGGGTAATTTATAACATTTACATTATGTCAGGAGACGTTACTGTTAGCTATCAGGGATCCAATGGGAGGAGGAAAGACAGTGTGGTACGAGTCAACATGACAGCAGTGAGTTGGGGAGGAGTGAGCACTTTGGGGCAGAGGTCAGGTCAGATGAAGTGAGAAAGAACAGGTATCACTAAGGTTCTGTCTAGCAACAGAGATGCATTGGCTGTTCAGATGTGTAGGAGAAAAGGTTACATATCAGTGCTTGTGTAAATATGTCTTTTGTCTTATGCAGCTGTATTGACCCAATGGGCGAATAAACTTGGTTTAAGCTTTACTAATCGTCCGTGAGTTTTACTAGGTTAATTTGGAACCTAACAGAGGAAAATTCAATAATGAAATAAGAGAAATGGCTGAGAAATTCAACATGGAAGTAAAGACAACTGCTGCATTCAGTCCATGGAGCAATGGACTTCTGGAGAGACGTAATAAAACACCTCAGAAATCATGCTAAAAGCGAAGCAAGACAATGGATGTGACTGGAAAACAGCCCTAGATTGGCTTTTATGGCAAAAAACTCCACGCACAATGTACATGGCTACAGCCCATACCAACTAGTGTTCAAGCAGAACCCTAACCCTGCTCTCTTTCGGGTCAGTTTCAGTGTCCATATCATTGGATGTGACATCTGGTAGGTTTTGTCTGTTAATGTGTCCTTTTGTCATTTTCTGTAGGAGGCCATAGACATTAATTACCATCGCAATATTAGGTTAAAAGGTCTGCGAAACGACGTGTACAATGTCAACCATTACTCAACCACATCATAGATTGACTAATTTACTTGTGGAACGGCGCATACAGTGCAACATGAAATAGATGCATAATACACGATATCAAGTCACAAGGCCGACGTCAAATGCCAACATCCATACGCAGCGCGGGACTTTCATGTTTGGGAAAGCTTTTCTTTTTCGTAATAAAATTGCACCTTTATAATAAAGGATTGCATGCGTCTATCATCGCATTTGCAGACTAATGTAAAATAGGCTACTATGCCTAATATGATGAGTAGGCTAATAATATCACTCAATCACTGCAAGAGAAACACAGTTCTGAACAATGCGTGCCTGAGCACGTAATGACTAGGTCTAATCAGAGACGTTTCTTCTCCTTTCTCTGCACAGGAAAAATGTGGCCTTTTATAAACACATTTCATGTAATTCTACCACATTTTATATGACTGGAGACATAAGCAAATCAGTAAATCAGTAAAAACAACCTTGTCTTGAATGTAACCATCTAATCTAGGCCTACGAAAAGGGGAGACACAAATTGTACAATTTGACGACCATCAAGCCTGGAGGGGAATTATTGTCCGCCAAAAAACTTTCCAGTGATACTGATCCAATGATAAAGACAGTGAATATCCACACACTCACCGGGGAAATGGCCGATGCGGTCTGCTGGTGCCAATAAGATACTGTTCGCTCAATTGGGAGAAGAGAATTTTGATAACTATAGACAGATGAGTCTTTTCTTTGTCTTCTCTTTTCAGCGACAGCGCTTCGCTTTCTAAACTATGCTTTTCCTACGATTGTAGGCCTAGGCCTATTTACCTGCTTTTCACTGACCGCTGCAACTCAACAGTCAGCTATTTGGTAGGCTATTTGCACACATGCTGCCCAAATTGTGTGCTTAAAACAATCCACAGCTCATTTTTAAAGAAGCTTCTGCGGCCAAATCATGCTCTCTCTGTTGTAGTATTTCCAAAGATTTTATTGATTTCTGTATAGGCACGAGTAATTACAATTGAAGTCAGAAGTTTACATACACTTAGGTTGAAGTCATTAAAACTCGTTTTTCAACCACTCCACAAATTTCTTGTTAACAAACTATAGTTTTGGCAAGTCGGTTAGGACATCTACTTTGTGCATGACAATTTTTACAACAATTGTTTACACACAGATTATTTCACTTAATCACAATTCCAGTGGGTCAGAAGTTTACATACACTAAATTGACTGTGCCTTTATACAGCTTGGAAAATTCTTTAGAAGCTTTAGAAGCTTCTGATAATTGACTTAATTTGACATAATTTGAGTCAATTGGAGGTGTACCTGTGGATGTATTTCAAGGCCTACCTTCAAACTCAGTGCCTCTGCTTGACATCATGGAAAAATCAAAAGAGATCAGCCAAGACCTCAGAAAACAATTGTAGACCTCCACACGTCTGGTTCATCCTTACGAGAAATTTCCAAACCCCTGAAGGTACCAAATTCATCTGTACAAAAAATTGAACGCAAGTATAAACACCATGAGACCATGCAGCCGTCATACCGCTCAGGAAGGAGATGCGTTCTGTCTCCTAGAGATGAATGTACTTTGGTGCAAAAAGTGCAACTCAATCCATGAACAACAGCAAAGGACCTTGGGAAGATGCTGGAGGAAACAGGTACAAAAGTATCTATATCCACAGTAAAAACGAGTCCTATATCAACATAAACTGAAAGGCCGCTCAGCAAGGAAGCCCGGCTCCAAAACCGCCATAAAAAAGCCAGACTACTGTTTGCAACTGTACATGGGGACAAAGATCGTACTTTTTGGAGAAATGTCCTCTGGTCTGACGAAACAAAAATAGAACTGTTTGGCCATAATGACCATCGTTATGTTTGGAGGAAAAAGGGGGAGGCTTGCAAGCCGAAGAACATCATCCCAACCGTGAAACACGGGGGTGGCAGCATCATGTTGTGGTGGTGTTTTGCTGCAGGAGGGACTGGTGCATTTCACAAAATAGATGGCATCATGAGGCAGGAAAGTTATGTGGATATATTGAAGCAACATCTCAAGACATCAGTCAGGAAGTTAAAGCTTGGTCGCAAATGTGTCTTCCAAATGGACAATGACCCCAAGCATACTTCCAAAGTTGTGGCAAAATGGCTTAAGGACAACAAAGTCAAGGTATTGGAGTGGCCATCACAAAGCGCTGACCTCAATCCCATAGAAAATCTGTGGGCAGAACTGAAAAAGCGTGTGCGAGCACGGAGGCCTACAAACCTGACTCAGTTACACCAGCTCTGTCAGAAGGAATAGGCCAAAATTCAGCCAACTTATTGTGGGAAGCTTGTGGAAGCAAACCCAAAACTTTTGACCCAAGTTAAACAATTTAAAGGCAATGCTACCAAATACGAATTGAGTGTATGTAAACTTCTGACCCACTGGGAACGTGATGAAAGAAATAAAAGCTGAAATAAATCATTCTCTATTATTCTGACATTTCACATTCCTAAAATAAAGTGGCGATCCTAACTGACCAAAAACAGGTTATTTTTACTAGGATTAAATGTTAGGAATTGTGAAAAGCTGAGTTTAAATGTATTTGGCTAAGGTGTATGTAAACTTCCGACTTCAACTGTATATAGGTAATTTTAGCACATTTAATTCAATTAACTTTAGGGGAAGCTTATCTTCCCCTATATTATTGGACACGACATAAATCTGAAATTAATCGTTGCAAAAAACAGCTGGCCGCGAGGCTCACAAGGCCGAGTTCAAATGCCAACTTCAAATTCAAAGCATCGGTGCAACGCCTAAACAGCAAAGTAAACTGTCTGGCACGGTCTCTGCTCTATGCAGAGAGAAAGGTGCGCAGGCTGGCAGCTTCTCTCCGAGCGATGTTCTGCATGGTCCTAAATCCAGCCAACCAATTTATTAAACAGCCGTTACATTTGAATTGGGATTGGAATGTGGTCAAGGCCCACTCCACAGACATCTGCTGCAACTTAATCTTTAGCGTGTCAGCTCTGCAGCACCAGGGATCGAAAAGGTATGGCACCGCACTCGCAACAGTCCTGTATGACTGTTTAAACATGCTTAAACATACAGTAAAAGTCAAAAGTTTGGCCACACCTACTCATTCCAGGGTTTTTCTTTATTTTTTTTACTATTTTCTACACTGTATAATAGTGAAGACATCACAACTATGAAATAACACCTACGGAATCATGTGTTAACCAAATCAAAATATATTATATATTTGAAATTCTTCAAAGTAGCCACCCTTTGCACGCTTGGCATTCTCTCAACCAGCTTCATGAGGTAGTCACCTGGAATGCATTTCAATTAACAGGTGTGCCTTGTTAAAAAATAATTTGTGGAATTTCTTTCCTTCTTAGTGCGCTTGAGCCAATTAGCTGTGTTGTGACAAGGTAGGCGTGGTATACAGAAGATAGGCCTATTTGGTAAAAGCCAAGTCCATATTATGGCAAAAACAGATCAAATAAGCAAAGAGAAATGACAGTCCATCATTCCTATAAGACATGAAGGTCAGTCAACGTGGAACATTTCAAGAACTTTGAAAGTTTCTTCAAGTGCAGTCCCAAAAACCATCATGCGCTATAATGAATCTGTCTCTCATGAGGACCACCACAGGAAAGACCCAGAGGTGCCTCTGCTACAGAGTTCATTAGTTACCAGCCTCAAAAACTGCAGCCCAAATAAATGATTCACAGAGTTCAAGTAACAGACATCTCAACATCAACTGTTCAGAGGAGACGGTGTGAATCAGGCCTTCAAGGGAAAATTGCTGAAAAGAAAACCACTACTAAAGGACACCAATAATAATAAGAGACTTGCCTGGGCCAAGAAACACGGGCAATGGACATTATACCAGTGGAAATCTGTTCTTTGGTGTGATGAGTCCATTTTTATTTGTTTAACACTTTTTGTTATTACTACATGATTCCATGTGTGTTAATTCATAGTTTGATGTCTTTAATATTCTACAATGTGTAAAAATAGTAAAAAATAAAGATAAACCCTTGTATGTGTAGAAGTGGGGATGGCAGAATGTGTACAATGTGTGCCTGGTATGAATGCAAGCCTCTGTGTGTGTGTGTGTGTGTGCCCACGTAGGTGTATTAGTGTAAGGTTTAATCTGTGTATGTGTGCAGACATGTATTTTATGCCTGTGTGTGTGTCTGTGTGATAGCACGTTTTTGTGCTTGTGTGCCTATGCCTGTGTTTGATTGGTCTATTTGTGTGTGTTTTAGAACGTGTATGTGCCTGTGTTTTTCGTTTTACTATCCTTGTGGGGACCAAGGTATGAGCATGCCCAATTTGACTGGAGTGCGGAGAGAGTTTCCCAAAGGCTGGTCCGGCCTTCTTGCACGCTCCAATTTCGCCCCAGTACCGCTCACTTCACAAGCTCAGGGCATGTCCGGACCAGCATGTATTTGTAGGCTAGTTGTGTGCTGCTATTGCCCCTTGCATTAGCTACTGTCATGGAGTCCACTCAATATTTTCATAAAGTTAGCTAAGTGTGTCATTGTAGCAAAGTATTTATAAACCAAAAATCTGATCTCTTAAAAGTTTGGTTCATTTTTGTTTCTCTTATCTATATAATAGACTATCATCAATTTTGGCCCAATAGGCCTGACATATTACCTCTTTCAAGGAGCTTTCTGTTTTCATAGGGTTATTTTGCCTAAAATCCTTTAGGCCTACCTATAGAATAAAAAAAAACAACTCAGCATCCCTGCCCAGACTGGCAAGAGGGATCCGAAGGGTGTTTAGCATCCCCAGTGGCTCTGCAAGCGCGGAGAGGGTATTCTCTGCTGCTGGCCGGCTTTCCAGGCACCATCACATGAGTCTGAAGCCACAGACTGGCCAAACTCGTGTTTCCAAAAGTGAATTCAAAAAGGCATCAAGACAATTTTTGTTTCATTTTGATTGAATTCGAAGTCATAGTCTATATGCGCAATTTAGACTATAATGATTTAATACAACGATATGTTGTTTAAAAGCTAAGCGCTTAATATTTATGTCAGCCTAGTGTCGCACTCGCAAATGCGTCACAATTTCTCTTTATAGGCTATAGCCTTAAATTAATTTAAATAATATGCGAATAATATAGCCTAAAAAATACATTTTTGTTCAATCTTAGGCTACCTGCTTGGCTCCTGACCTATTTAGTGTTCATATGCTGTTTAATATGACATATAAAATAATCATAAAAAATAATTGGAGAATCATTCAAAGTGATACGCTACTACGCCAAGTCTTTCCTGAGCCACCAGTCATAAGCTTTAAGAGATGTCCTACCCTAAATGACAAATTAGTCCACAGTTATCTTCCGGGTGACTCTCAAAAAACTTGGCTTGACCACAAACCCAAGGGCTCTTTTAAATGTAACCATTGCAATAATATTGCACAGAAGAAGTATTTTGTTGACACAGCTTCCAAAATGGAGTATTACGTCAAGCATTTCATTAACTGTAAAACCACTCATGTCATCTATAGATTGGAATGCCCACAGTGCAAGGTGTTCTACATTGGACGGACAAAGAGACGTCTTCAAGACCGCTTAGCGGAACACAGGTACGCCATACGGGTAGGTAATGAAGACTACCCCATGGCAAGGCACTACAAGTCCCTACACCATGGCAACCCTGCCTCCCTACAAGCTATGGGTATTGATCATATTCTGGCGTCTATTAGAAAAGAGGACCGTCTTAAACAGTTTAACCAAAGGGAAAGTTTTTGGATTTACAAACTACAGGCCACTAAGTACCCTGGTTTAAATGAAGATATGGATTTCCCACCCTTCCTGTAGGGTTGTGATAGGTCCATTTGTTGTCATCTAGTGGACATTTTGCTCAATTGCCCTCAGCTATGTTTAGACTGTTGTTGTTCATGTTTTGCTGTGTTCTAGTGTACTATGGAATATATTGCTTTCTTATTCTTGACACTTCTCCCAGTCATATTTAAGGTTAGAACTATCTTTTAGTGTTCTGATACTTCTAGCTTGGAGTCGTATTTTTATGATAACATAGCTACAGTATTTCACCTTTTAATGTGTATAGTATTGCTTACTAGGTGTGTCCAATCAATTTTGTAACCACTCCCTCTTCCAATTAGGGCTAATTGGAAAAGCTGTTAAGAGAACATTGTATTCCTTTTTTTTGTGTACTCCCTGACAAAGGCCATGCAGCCAAAACGCGTCGGTTTAAAAAAAATGTTGTTTCTATTGAACATGCCATACTAACAAAGGCATTTTAATTAATTATATGAAGAGTGCCTTGGTCCTCCTTTCTTTTTGATGACCAATTTACACCTTTTTACCAAAGAGCACCTTCTGTCTATCGACATGTACTATTGTGTACTAGAGGTTCCCTTCCTCCTCTTTCTACTAGTTATGACATATAGCCTATTTGAAATGGTGAGTGTTTCTTTTTATGTTATTTATTAAAATACTTTTCATTCAAATCATATGGTTTGGTTTCAATACTTCACAACCAAATGGCAGGTCCAGGTAGTCACACAAATAGACGAGTGTTCGTTAAATGGTGATTTTAATGAATGGAGCGAATTTGGAGTCACATTTTTATTTTTCTGTGAATTATTTAGCAGACCACTCACATACTCAAGTCGTCACAAGGATAGTACAACAAGGGGGAATTTTTGCCAGTCTCCACAAGGAAAAAGGCTATTTTAGGCTTACGCCTCCATCACACCGACAGCGTCATTGCATTTTGGTAGACCAGAAGTACATTTATTTCCAACGGAACGCTGCGTTTGCCTTACAGCATTGCGTTGCAGAGGCAGTTCCAGTGTGTTCTGTGTGGTGCATACGTTGGATTTATCCAACGTATGCGTCAAACTGAATGGGCAGACGGCTTAACACAAATGGTAGCAGAAGGTGAATGTTGAACTTTTATTGCACACCTATCCAGATTCTACGTACAAATTTGTGCAATGACGCCGTCGGTGTATTCGAGGCAATCGGGATTGGGTTTAGGGTTACAATTAGGGGCTTACGGTTAGGGTTTAGGGAAAATAGGATTTTGATGGGGACCAAACAATTGATTCCCAACAAGGATAGTAAAACAAACATGTGAGTGCGTATGAGTATGCGTGTGTGTGTGTGTCAAGGTTAGGGGTCTGAGTTCAGACCTGTATGAGACTTAGCGAAGTCAGACATGGACATGAGAGGCAGGGGAACCAAAACAGTTGGGGTTTTAGAGACACCAAACCAAAACACAGGCCGGAGCCAGTGAGACAAAGACAAAATATGAAAGCTAAGCTAACCTTGATCACTTACATAATGGGGTCAAAGGTTGGGGAAAAAGTTATGCAACAAGGCTCTAGGGATGGAACACTGGCTAGGGTTGTTATTGCGATTGGTCTGAATCTCAGAGATTCATTAAAGAAAGTTTAATTGACAATACTTTGCCCCGACAAGAAAGAGCCATTTGAAAATGTTTCCCTGTCGAGATGAACAGTGACACGGCGTGTTGAGGACATCGCAGAGAATATGGAACAACAGTTGAAAGACAAGGTAAAGGATTTCACCTATTTCTCCTTGGCCATAGATGAGAGCAGTGATGCACGTGAGGAGCTTGCTTCAGTGCAGTCAATGAAGAGCACAACCACAGGGAAATATTTATTGGAGGTTAATAAGTGTGTGGCAAAGCTGGGACTGAGTTTTTAAAAGTTATCCAGTGTGACCACTAATGGGTGCCCAAACTTGACGGGAAAGGACTTGGCGTTTTGAAAAGGACACAAGATCAAGTAGCTGAGCTGAACCCAGATCAGAAAAGTATTTTCCTGCATTGCATTATTCATCAGGAGGTGCTCTGTAAATGTGTTCTGAAAACAAGCCATGTTGTGGATACAGTCACTAAAGTGGTAAACTTCATAAGAGCAAAATCTTTAAACGACAGGCAGTTTTTTTCACTGTTGGAAGAGACAGAGTCATGTCATGCAGATCTCCTCTACCACACAAACGGGAGATGGGTGAGTTTGGGGAAGGTGCTTAAAAAGGGTGTGGGACCAGAAGTCGGAGATTGGAGTTTTTGCAAATGAAAGGAAAATGTGGATTTCCCTCAACTGCAACAAAGAATGGTTGGCTGATTTTGCCTTCGCCGTGGACATCATGGCCCTCAGGAATAAATTCCAAACTACAAGGGAAGGGCCTTTTTGCACATCAGATGTACAGCATTGATGTACAGCCTTCAAGGGAAAATTACTCCTCCTGACCCGCCAAGTAGAAGCCAACAAACTCACCCACCTTCCGACAATACTAGTCTGTTCCCTATCAGATGACCAGTGGAAGTATACATTGCTGCTGCGTGCTTTGAACGGTGAGTTTTATCGTCGTTTTGAGAATTTCAAAGTGTTGGAAAATGAAATGCTGTTGGTTTCCTCTCCTTTCACTATCAATGTGGATAACATCCCACTGACCTGCAACTTGAGCTGATCAATCTTCAGTCTGATGCAGTGATTGGAGATCTCTTGATGAACAACATTTTCCAAAGATTAGGAGTCATGCTCAGAAGATGTTTGTACTGTTTGGGTCAACCTATGTATGTCAACAGACATTTTCAGTGATGAAATATAACAAGTCAAGGCACAGATCATCTCTTACTGACTCTCACGTCTCAGCAATCCTGCGTATAGCGACATCAGAAACTATACCTGACTTCACTGCTCTAGTCAATGCCCATCAGAGACTTCACTCCTCACACTGATTGAGTATTTTAAACATAATATTGAGCTTTCTCTCTTTCTTGTGTTTTTGTGCATAACCCGTTAACAAGAGTTCTGTCCGTGGTGCTGAATGCACAGTGTACTTTTCCCTCCATGTAGTTCATTGCATGTTTAATAATGAAAATACCTACCAAAAGGAGAACATGGATGTGGTTTATTTCTGTGCATGTTAAAAAAGTTAAATAAGTAGAATACCTGGACGTGATTTACAGTAGATATATCTGTCAACACAGTCATTTACATGATGTGCAATCGCAATCACACTGCCCTAACCCATCTGGACAAGAGGAATACCTATGTAAGAATGCAGTTCATCGACTACAGCTCAGCATTTAACACCATAGTACACTCAAACTCGTCATTAAGCTTGAGACCCTGGGTCTAGACCCCGCCCTGTGCAACTGGGTCCTGGACTTCCTGACGGGCCGCCCCCCAGGTGGTGAGGGTAGGAAACAACATCTCCACCCTGCTGATCCTCAACATTGGGGCCCCACAAGGGTGCGTGTTCAGCCCCCTGCTGTACTCCCTGTTCACCCATGACTGCGTGGCCACGCACGCCTCCAACTCAATCATCAATTTTGCAGACGACACTACAGTGGTAGGCTTGATTACCAACAACGACAAGACGGCCTACAGGGAGGAGGTGAGGGCCCTCGAAGTGTGGTGTCAGGAAAATAACCTCACACTCAATGTCAACAAAACAAAGGAGATGATCATGGACTTCAGGAAACAGCAGAGGGAGCAGCCCCCTATCCACATCGACGGGACAGTAGTGGAGAAGGTGGAAAGTTAAGTTCCTCGGCGTACACATCACGGACGAACTGAAATGGTCCACCCACACAGACAGCATGGTGAAGAAGGCGCAGTAGCGCCTCTTCAACCTCAGGAGGCTGAAGAAATTTGGCTTTCACCAAAAACACTCACTAACTTTTACAGATGCACAATCGAGAGCATCTTGTTGGGCTGTATCACCGACTGGTACGGCAACTGCTCCGCCCACAACCGTAAGGCTCTCCAGAGGGTAGTGAGGTCTGCACAACGCATCACTGGGGGCAAACTACCTGCTCTCCAGGACACCTACACCACCCGATGTCACAGGAAGGCCAAAAAGATCATCAAGGACAACAACCACCCAAGCCACTGCCTGTTCACCCCGCTATCATCCAGAAGGCGAGGTCAGTACAGGTGCATCAAAGCGGGGACAGGAGAGACTGAAAAACAGCTTCTATCTCAAGGCCATCAGACTGTTAAACAGCCCTCACTAACATTGAGTGGCTGCTGCCAACATACTGACTCATCTCTAGCCACTTCAATAATGATAAATTGGATGGAATAAATGTATCACTAGCCACTTTAAATAATGTTTACATACCCTACATTACTCATATGTATATACTGTACTCTATACCATCTACTGCATCTTGCCTATGCCGTTTGGCCATCACTCATCCATATATTTTTATGTACATATTCTTATTAATTCCTTTACACTTGTGTGTATAAGGTAGTTGTTGTGAAATTGTTCGATTACTTGTTAGATATTCCTGCATGGTCGGAACTAGAAGCACAAGCATTTCGCTACACTCGCATTAACATCTGCTAACCATGTGTATGTGACAAATAAAATTTGATATGATTCTGGCCCGCGACTTTTCCATGGAAAGTAATTGCCTGATGTGCCTCATGGTGTAGCAGTAGCAGGTGTCTCACTTGACTCTGAAACAGCCCATGAACAACATAATTTGCATAATAAGGAGTGCAAAATTCCAAGGTTTTTCCGAAATTCTGGTTGAAGGGTTTTCCCTGCTTATTCCCTCCTGGTTCAAGTAATCTTCCAAGCAGAATTTCTGAAAAACCTGGACCCTTCCTGAGAAAGTTTCCAGAATTGTACAACCCTATTCATGATATACCAATAGCATGCTTTGTTACAGCCCTGGTTAGTGGCTTTAGGGTGATAACTATGAGTATGACGTACTTGACTCCAAAGCGTTCCATGAACATGATGTTGTTCCGGAAGGTTCTGTTGACATCCAGATCAATCTGTTTGATCTCTGTAGAGAAACTCCTGGCCTGCTCCTTCATAGTCTGGCCATAAAGGAACCAAGCAGATTAACATCAGTTACTGTATACCAGACCTGGGTTCAAATACATGTGTATTTGAGTATTCACAAATAAATGTGGCCCAAATCAACTACTCCTATTGGAACTTTCCTAAAAATACCCTACTATTTTAAAGTATTTTCAAATACATTATTTCAAATACTAAACCAATACCAAATTGACCTGGGTTAAAAGCATTGAGTCAGTTTATACTTTCCAAGTGTATTTCCAAATACATTCTAAAATTCAATTACTTCTCTTTTCAAATAAATCCAAAATACTTACTTCCAAATGTCTTTCAAAGTTAAAAAAAATAAAAAAGTATTGAAATACCCTATTATTGTTTAAACCGAGTTCTGCTGTATCCTCCAGGAGAGCTACCCTTCCGCAGAATCCCAAATCAACCCCTAGCCCCTACCCCTAGGCTCTTCTGTAGATCTGAATCTGTCCACCAAGCCTATAAGACAGCAAGATGAAGGGAGAAAGAGTTTAATTCTATAGTGTGCTCACCTCATACTTTCCAGAGTTCTCCTGCTTCACCTTCTCTACATCCAGTAGCAGAGCCCAGGCCTGGCCTCTCAACTGGAGGGGGATTCCCTTGTACACACGCTTCACCATCTAGAGATGAGAGAGAGACCAAAGAAACAGAGACCAGAGAAAGAGAGAGGAAGAGCTATATTAAGACTGCCTTAAACACGCTTCACTTTCTAAAGAGACCAGACTGAAATCCCAGAAAGAGAAAGACCAGAGAGAGTAGATATCAGTAGAGATGGGGTGATCATTAAAGAGGTTCCCCTAGTACACTAAAAGGAAAACTACAACTAATGATTCCCCCTCCATCCCAAAAATGATAAGACTGGAGATTGAAGTGAGATTGAAAAAGGGAAGCAAAAAACAAATGAGAGAGATAGAGGAGAGAGGGCTGAGGAGGTGTTTGTGGTGCGTATAGTCAGCACTGGATCGGTCACCTTGTCGCTGTTCCTGTACTTGTCCCACTTCTTGACCATCTTCAGCCATTTCTCCACCCGCTCTATCTCCTGATGCTTTTGCTGAAGGGAAGACAGAAGAAATAAACAAATCAATCAATCAACCCAAAGGTGATCAGCAGTACATACCTTCTCTTCAATTGCACTCGGAGTCGGCAGCTCCTCTTCGCTGAGGAGAAAGACACAAACAAAAGGTGAGTCAGTGGATACTGGTGCGTTCATTACAGCGGTTTAAGGCTTCTCTTCTCTTTTCCTCCCATGTGCATGTTGTGTGTGTGTACTCTAAACCCAGTACTCTGCTAAGGTTGAAGCCCTAAACCTAGGCACATGGTTGGGGTGAACCCTTGGCTCCAGAAGAGAGGTGAACACTGTCGGAGCTGTCATGTTAACTTACTGCAGGAAGCCGTGGCGGTCTGTGACCTTATAGATGCTGTAGTCAGTATCCTCCCAGGGGTCGATGTGGACACCCTCCTGCCTGCCCTGAAAACACACAAAAATGATATAATTTTTTATTAAAGCCTCAAATCACAGACTAAAAGGACAATACAGCAGGATCAGTTAAATTCAACGTGTATTTAATTATAGTACACATACAGCAGTACAAACGCATGCACGCACACAAGAAAGTAGTCACATAATTTTGGATTTTTGTATCATATTGTACAACCGCTGATTAAACTAACACTGTAAAAGTGTGACAAAATAGGTGGGAAGGCGCGCCCTGCTCAAATCGAATCGCAATCTGCACCGCTCGTTCATATTGTCAACAATGCAGCATGATGCATTATCCAGAAACATACATCTCTTTTCCATTAAATTGAAGTCGGAAGTTTACATACACTTAGGTTGGAGTCATTAAAACTCGTTTTTCAACCACTCCACAAATTTATTGTTAACAAACTATAGTTCTGGCAAGTCAGTTAGGACATCTACTTTGTGTATGACTCAAGTACATTTTCCTACAATTATTTACAGACAGATTATTTCACTTATAATTCACTGTATCACAATTCCAGTGGGTCAGAAGTTTACATACACTAAGTTGACTGTGCCTGTAAACAGCTTGGAAAATTCCAGAAAATTATGTCATGGCTGTAGAAGCTTCTGATAGGCTAATTGACATCATTTGAGTCAATTGGAGGTGTACCTGTGGATGTATTTCAAGGCCTACCTTCAAACTCAGTGCCTCTTTGCTTGATATCATGGGAAATTCAAACGTAATCAGCCAAGACCTCTGACATTTTTTTTGTAGACCTCCACAAGTCTGGTTCATCCTTGGGAGCAATTTCCAAACGCCTGAAGGTACCACGTTCATCTGTACAAACAATAGTACGCAAGTACAAACACCATAGGACCATGCAGCCGTCATACCGCTCAGGAAGGAGACGCGTTCTGTCTCTTAGAGATGAACATACTTTGGTGCAAAAAGTGCAAATCAATCCATGAACAACAGCAAAGGACCTTGTGAAGATGCTGGAGGAAACAGGTACAAAAGTATCTATATCCACAGTAAAACGAGTCCTATATCGACATAACCTGAAAGGCCGCTCAGCAAGGAAGAAGCCACGGCTCCAAAACCACCATTAAAAAGCCAGACTACGGTTTACAACTGCACATGGGGACAAAGATCATACTTTTTGGAGAAATGTCCTCTCATCTGATGAAATAAAAATAGAACTGTTTGGCCATAATGACCATGGTTATGTTTGGCGGAAAAAGGGGAAGAACACCATCCCAACCATGAAGCACGAGGGTGGCAGCATCATGTTGTGGGGGTGCTTTGCTGCAGTAGGGACTGGTGCACTTCACAAAATAGATTGCATCATGAGGAGGGAAAATGATGTTATTGACAAAATGATTGACAAACTGGATAATCTTGCTAGCTAGCAGAGAGAGAGAGAGGCTATGACACTAAGTTAGCTGGTCAAAAACATTGCAGGCAGTGTAGGCTTACAGTGGTTGCTCCACTAAGAATTTTGTGATTATGCTGCGGAATTTAGAGGTAATTTGTGGTTTAGTATGGTACCCTGCATCACCACTTCATTGCTCCAGAGACCAGGGGGAGTTAGAGCACTGATTTTGCCTTTGGGTCCTACTGTGTCTGACAATGAATGGGCGACATAAACCTAAATAGAAAGTGATAATTGTGCATGACTTACTAAAAAACTGTTACACTAAGTTTTTTATTATTTTATTCTGATTATTTTGCCCTTTCTGTAGTATTGTAGCCCACTCGACCGGTCACGTTGTACAGTGCCTGAGTGGCGCGGCGGTTTAAGACACTGCATAGCAGTGCAAGCTGTGTTGCTACAGATGCTGGTTCAATACCCATGCCGCCCTCGACAGATACCCATGAGATGATTGTAGGTTTTTTGGTTTCTCTCCCTCTAAAAATATAAATAAATAATACTAAATAACAAAACTGGCTTTATTTCCAAATTAGTAACAATATTCTCAGATATTTTATTAACCCTGTTATTAGCAGGACGTCATATTGGTCATGGCACCCGAGTGGCTCACAATGGTATTGCCTTCTAGCGCTCCAGCTGTATCCACTGAAAGCGAGCGAGGTTCAAGGCACGAGAGCAGAGGGAACGAGATGGGCCGCAGAGCCGCGCACACAAGAATGACCTAGCCCATGGGGAAGGGAGGACGAGAAGGGGGGTGAACTTTAAGCGGCATTGCACTAATAACGGCGCTGACTAGGGAAACATTCCCACTGTTCTTAGTGCCAGTCTGCACTTTCAAATGAAAACTATGTAACTAGTAATGTTATGCTTTTGTTAATAAAATAATAAAAATACTCTTGCAAAATGCCAATGTTTATTTAATTATAGATCCATAACGAATTACTATGGGAAGAAATATCACTGAATTACAGAAATATCCTCCAATCCTCTATATGTAATTATTGGCGGAGAGTCACGTCATACTTTTCGATACACTGTAGGCCTACCGTAGGCGACATGAGTCTCACTAGTGTTGAGTAATGTGCTGTTAAGTGGTGTAGATCTTATTTAAAGAGCATATTGAAGTTCCATCCTAACGGAAACCCAGAGGGGTTTCGTGGAATAGAAACACCGTAATATCAAATTAATTAAGCAAGATTTCTTAAATTCAGTCCCATATACTATGTTATTACAAAAAAAGGTTTACATTCTTTAGTACAGCCACTATTGCAGGCTATCAAATGCTTCTCAAAGATTCCCTCTGGTGTTCAAACTAGCACTAACTAGCATTATTGGTACCAGTGGTTCACACACAAATAACGTGCGACAGAATTCTGCGGCACCACGCCAGCTCCGCCGCAGTACGCTGCAACTTTTAAGGGACGAACCACTGTACTTGTAACGTTTCTAGTACACAGGTAGAAACCTTATGATAAATGTTAAATAGCTAGATATATCTATAAATGTTAGTTAGACAATTTATACAAAATACATAGCTAGATCAGTTAGGCATAGTGTATAGCTAGCTATATTAGCGGTTTACCACATTGAACTTACCCGGTTTATCTCCTTCACTGCTGACACTCATGATGTAACTTTACAGGGTAGGTCGGTAGGAAACCGAAGTTACAGGCATTTCATGCCCACCACAGAACTTGGTTTCAGACAGTCACATTCCGAATCCTGCCTTCCACTGGTTCTAGATATTGAAATCCTCCGGGGTTAAATGAGCACCGCATCCAGTAAACACGCCTGCGGTTTCCCTTACTCAAATGAGATTCCTTCAAACGGAAAAAACAGTCCCACTTCAAAGCTAGCTTCTCGTTTTGGGAAACAGATGAGTCGCAACCCTGGACTTGTGGGTATTACTGCATCCAGCAACACCACACCTCCTTGGCATATTTAGCTTTTTAAAAAACCTGCTAGGTCTGAAATGAAAACTAGCTACTACTACAACACTCAATAGCTCGCTCGACTAACACTACCAAACGCACAGAAGTAGAGCAGATGCAGTTTTTCGCATGAAGTTATATGATGTCTTCATCGTGGATGTACATAGAAGCTCACCAGCGCCAATACTTGGTTAGGAATGTAACATCAGCCAGCTTGAACTTGCTAAGTAGCATTAGTTCGTCATATGACATTGAGAAATATTGCAATGTGGGTAGTTCCCGAAGATATCCGGAAATAAGTTAATATGTAAAAACACAAAACATATGTTTGTAGTTATAGGTAACCAGATCGTGACTACAACTAAGTCTTGGACCACACTGTGTTGTTACTTTGGTGTGTAAAAACGTATACTTCCTACTATGGCTGGGGCGGTCACTACATTTAGTTAATTAACAAACACATTCAGCATCTCCTGGCTTCCACTGATGCACCTTTGGAACAACTACATTTTAAAAAGTCTAATAAATCCATGTAATATAGCCTACACCTTCACAATAAATGCATTATTTATTTTCGACAGGTCTAAAGAAACATGATATGAAGAACAGAATAGCATACTCTGAGGTCCTGTGCGCTACACTAGTTCATTTGGCAGACAAGATTTGCTTACAATTCCATGGCAAATTTTAAAGTATGAAGAGGGAGTGTGCACATTTGGCTATTCAGCATTGAGCGGTTAACAAAGAAACAGGTACACCAATATGCTTAATTTAGTTATTAATATAGATGCAGTTCTACAAACATTGGGCTATATGTTTTGATTTTTAATAATTGCAAGGCTGCATGATGATTTGAAAAAAGTGGCTTGAAAGGCATGAGCTCTGCTTAGTTTGTTGCGCAAGCAAAAACTGCAAAATTCACTGAAGCTGGAGACTCATATCTCCCTCACTAGCTTAAAGCACCAGCCGTCAGAGCAGCTCACAGATCACTGCACCAGTACATAGCCAATCTGTAAATAGCCCATCCAAATACCTCATCACCATGTTATTTATTTTGCTCCTTTGCACCCCAGCACCGCTACTTGCACACTCATCTTCTGCACATCTATCACCCCAGTGTTTAATTTGCCATACTGTAATAATTTCACCACTATGGCCTATTTATTGCCTCACCCCCCTTATCCTACCTTATTTGCACACACTGTATATAGACGTTCTCTATTGTATTATTGACTGTATATTTGTTTATTCCATGTGTAACTCTGTGTTGTTGTTTGTGTCGCACTGCTTTGCTTTATCTTGGCCAGGTCACAGTTGTAAATGAGAACTTGTTCTCAACTAGCCTACCTGGTTAAATAAAGGTTAAATAAATACAATTTAAAAAAGCTGTACAGACTTCATCAGTCCCTCATTCACAATTTGAGAAACACTTGCTAATGTCTCGAATTTCCCGGCGGCCTCCCCTTTGTCTGGCCATATAATGCACCCTAAAAAAAACATGCCTTGTGCGGACAGTGGCCTAACAAACAGCAAAAGCACTAGCCTATGTAAATCGACTATCCCCCATAGTACAAAAGTTGACCTATTATGTGAGAGAAATAAATATTCCAAACATAGTCTGGGAGTTGTAAGATGTGATAGATCCCAAATTAATAATAATGCGGCTGACGCAACAGATCACAACGTTTAGCTTAAAATGTTAATCAACTATTAGGCTATTTCTTCATATTACAAGCGCAGCAATGCGCACATGGCAGTAGGCTATAAGCGCAAATGCTCCATTAGCAGGAAAACCCCATTATAAAAAGTGAACGCAAATGAGATTATGCATGCAATACTTTTTTAATATAAAAGTAAATTTTTATGGTGAAAATTATCTTCCCCAAACTTGAAACTCACTCGCTGCTTATGTATGCCAGTTAGGCTCTAAACCCCTTGTAAAGCGGATTAATGTGCTTCATTTTAAGAAGTTATTTGGCCACCTTAGTTGTGATACAAACCTTATCAAAACACATAGGCCTGTGGGCTAGGCTACATGAGGTGTGACACTATGATTAGAAAAAGTTGCAAAAAAGGCATTGTTTCTTGGCTTGCGCTGGGCATCATTCACAAGTGATAATATATAACTCAAGTGACAGACTAATATCGTCACCCATCAGACTATTCTTGATTTAATCTGTTTTTTACATACAGTGCCTTCGGAAAGTATTCAGACCCTTTGACTTTTCATTTTGTTACAGCCTTATTCTAAAATTGATTCGTTTTTTACTCCTCAATCTACACATATTACCCATAATGACAAAGCAAAAACAGGTCTTTAGATTACTTTTTAAATACATTTGCAAAAATAATAGAAAAATCCCATTTACAGAAGTATTCAGATCATTTACTCAGTAGTTTGTTGAAGCACCTTTGGCAGCGATTGCAGGCTTGAGTCTTTTTGAGTATAACGCTACAAGCTTGGCACACCTGTATTTGGAGAGTTTCTACCATTCTTCTCTGCAGATCCTCTCAAGCTCTGTCAGGTTGGATTGGGACCGTCGCTGCACAGCTATTTGCAGGTCTCTCCAGAGATGTTCTCCAGAGGTTCAATCTGGTTCAAGTCCGGGCTCTGGCTGGGCCACTCAAGGACATTCAGAAACTTGCCCCGAAGCCACTCATGCGTTGTATGTTGGAAGGTGAACCTTCGCCTCAGTCTGAGGTCCTGAGCGCTCTGGAGCAGGTTTTCATCAAGGATCTCTGTACTTTGCGCCGTTCATCTTTCCCTCAATCCTGACTAACCTCCCAGTCCCTGCCGCTGAAACACATCCCCACAGCATGATGCTGCCACCACCATGCTTCACCTTAGGGATTTATTTTTTTATTTTATTTAACATTTATTTAACTAGGCAAGTCAGAACAAAATCTTATTTACAATGAAGGTCTACACCGGCCAAACCTGGACGACGCTGGGCCAATTGTGCGCCGCCCTATGGGACTCCCAATCACGGCATGTTGTGATTCAGCCTGGATTCGAACCAGGGTGTCTGTAGTGACGCCCCTAGCACAGATTCAGTGCCTTAGACTGCGCCACTCGGGATGGTGGCAGGTTTCCTCCAGACGTGACACTTGGCATTCAGGCCAAAGAGTCCGATCTTTGTTTCATCAGAGCATAGAATCTTGTTTCTCATGGTCTGCGAGAACCTTTAGGTGCCTTTTGGCAAACTCCAAGATGGCTGTTATGTGCCGTTTACTGAGGAGTGGCTTCCGTCTGGCCACTCTATCGTAAAGGCCTGATTGGTGGAGTGCTGCAGAGATGGTTGTCCTTCTGGATGTTTCACCCATCTCTACAGTCACCTCCCTGACCAAGACCCTTCTCCCCCGATTGCTCAGTTTGGCTGGGCGGCCAGCTTTAGGGATAGTCTTGGGGGTTACAAACTACTTCCATTTAATAATGATGGGGGCCACTGTGTTCTTGGGGACCTTCAAGATTGCAGACATTTTTTGGTGCCCTTCCCCAGATCTGTGCCTCAACACAATCCTGTCTCAGAGCTCTACGGACAATTCCTTCGACCTCATGGCTTGTTTTTTTCTCTGACATGCACTGTCAACTGTGGGACCTTATATAGACAGGTGTGTGCCTTTCCAAATCATGTCCAATCAATTGAATTTACCTCAGGTGGACTCCAATCAAGTTGTAAAAACATCTCAAGGATGATCAATGGAAACAGGATGCAGCGGAGCTCAATTTCAAGTCTCAAAGCAAATGGTCTGAATAGTCAAATTTGTAAAAATGTCAACTTTTTGCTTTGTCATTATGGGGTGGTATTGTGTGTAGATTGATGAGGAACATTTGTATTTAATGAGTTTTAGATTACGGTTGTAACGTAACAAAAGTGGAAAAAGTCAAGGGGTCTGAATACTTTCCGAATGCAATGCATATAATATTTGCTCATAAAACTTGGTGGGCCAAATAAAAATCTCCCACGGGACAAATTTCCCAGTTGGGGATTTACAGCTATTCAAAATAAAAAAAATAAAAAATAGATTTTCCCATCAAGAGACGGTTATTATGTATTTAAGTGTTCTCGTGCATTTCTTCAGCTTGTGCAAACAGTGAGCAAGAATGAAGCCTAATGGCAGGCAGGAAAATTATCTTCACAAAACTTGCAACTCATGTGTTAGAGTTAGGCTCTAACCCCCTTGTAAAGCGGATTAAAGTGCTTCATTTTAAGAAGTTGGCCACTTTAGTTGTGATAAAAACCTTATCAAAACATATAGGCCTGTGGGCTAGGCTACATGAGGTGTGCGACTATGATTAGAAAAAGTTGCAAAAAAAAGGCATCGTTTCTTGCATTCATAAGTGATATGTGACCCGCTTCAAGGAAATAAGGCGTATGTAGCGGGTCACTACTTCACAGGAGAGACATTTGAACTTAAACTTTTTTTTTTAAATCAAAATGCATTTTTTGGCAGAAATGCCTTCTCGAACATATGTGAACTTTTATGTGCCTTAAACTTGTATACCGACTGTAAATATGAATAAAATTGTTAAAATATGAGCCTAGTTGGTTTAGCCAAAGAAAAAGTCAGTAACCGTCCCGCTAGCCCTGATTGGCTGAGATTATGAGATGAGTTTGGATTGGTCTGCCAAATAGCACGCTTGTGTCTATTTGAGCTGGTCAGTATATCTATGTATTAAAAAAAATAAATGTGTTGTGTATTAAAACTGCATAAGTGTTGCTCTCCATTTCTGGAGGACATTAATGAAATCAGTGGAATTTGAGTATGATAGCTAAGGAGATGGAGAAAACACCTGTCTCCGGATTACATAACTAAGGGCATCCATGGCATCTGACAGTCCAACCTTGAATAATGCATAAGTGTAACAGTCTAGCTAGCTACATTCAGACATTACACGTTTCCAATTTTGTCAGAAAGAGCCATTTGCTTGGCTAGCTACAGCCTAATATTGGTTAGCTACCTGCAGATTCATGCAAGGTAGTAACGTCATGAGTTGTGATTATGGTTCATTGTTTACCTAGCTAGCTGCATGCCTTAACAAAATACTCTACTATGCAAGTAACCCTTTCGGGTGCGTTCGTAAATTCAGTCTGGCCATCTACTCCAATTACAGAGCACTTTTGTCTGAGTGTGCCAGAGAGGGCAGCAAAACTGATGAATTTACGAACGCTCAACACACGTTGAATACGGCGGGTGTCAGTAAACATCAGCAAAAAAGCAGAATTAAATTGTTGCCAGCAGCACAGTTACAGTCACCAATGCTCAGGTTAACATGAAAACAGCCTAACCAGTTCTGCTAGGATGCGTAAAATGGTCAGAGTGGGATGTTCTCTCATTCTGTGTCTGGAAGTAGCTAGCAAGCTAGCCAATGTTAGCCAGTTCGCTTGGGTGCTTGACTGCCGATGTGAGGTCAGAAGGTTCGGTTCAACCCTACTCATCGACCAGTGCGCGCTCTGAACGCAAAACGCTCTGATTTTACGAATGGACAATCTGACAGCACAGTTGCAACCACCAATGCTCTGGAGAACATAACAGCCTAACCAGCTCTGCTAGGGCGAGTAATGATCAGCTGTTTTCTCTCTCTCACTTAGATGTCTGGAAGTAGCCACCAAGTTCCTTCGGGTGCTTGCCTGCTGTTAGTACATTCGGATCAAGCCTTAAATGAGATGGGTGGGGCTAAAGCTTAAGAGGGTTTGAACGATGCCGAATGGGTATAGTAGTGCCAAAACATTCAAAGGCCATTTTCTCAAAAGTGAGTTTCCAAGTTCATCAACTTTCAAAGAAAAGTTGAATAAAGCCACAGAGAAGCTGAAAGAGGTGCACGAGCATTCTATCTTGAATATGGATGATATAGATTCCACTCTGAAAGCATCCTGCTCTAAATCCGCTCACTTCGCAGTCGTACGAGTGGTTTCAATGGCCAAGGTAAGAAAAAAACAAGAAGGGAAAGCAGCAAATCCTCTTGAAGGCAGCGGGGCAGGAAACGTTCAAATAGTGGTGTATGGCCTTGGTTTTGCTCAATAGTGGTCCATAGAGAAGACAGTCTATGTGAAGGGAGACGTAGGAGGCCACATCTCAAAACTTTTTAATAGATGCCTGGAATCAAATATCGCTGATTCCTTACGATGAGAAATATGCAAAATTAACAAAAGGGTAAAGTGTTATATTGAGAAAGGTAACAGGGGCAGCATCGAAAACGATACGATTACTACCTGTCTTTAAACATAGGACCAGTAACAATACCCGGATAATTTCACATGGGAGGAAGTGGAACCAATTTTGGGGTTGGAGAATCTATGTGAAACGACAGGGAAATGGATTCTAAACAGGTAACAAATGAAAATGACCAGGCCAAACAGTCTTTTGCAAACTCAGAAAAACTTGGGGGGGTTTTAATCTCGTGAGACATTTTATCTAGTCTTATTATGAAATAGATTTATAGAATTGACGAGAGGGAGGAGGGGTCACAAGAAACTAGATTGGAGTTAATATTGTGAGCAAGTGTTTGAGTTTTAAAGAGGCAATTCTGTCAAGTGACAGCATTGGGGTTACCCTGATGAAGACAGCTTGCCTGTCGAAACGTTGGTAAATTAAATATTTTTGCATCTGAGCTCCTAGAGTGTGCGGCTCTCCTTTATTTTTAAGTTTTCTACTCCGCTAGCCAGCACCTCGCCTAAATAGGTGTGCGTTTCTTTTTCTTCTAGATTACCAACCTAAAATTACCTGTAACATTTTTTTGTTTATGAACATGAAGGGCATTGTGGTGTGGTGGATACGGAAAATTATGGGGAAAAGAGAAACCATATACGGGAGTAAATTATAAGACTTGGTGGTGAGATAAATGTTGCTGTGTCTAAATGTTAAATAAGAGTACATAAATGTTGGGGTGGATTAAAACAAACGATTAATGATTGGATGGAGGACAGTTTTGTTTATAATTCAAACTTTTGGGTTGCTGATTAAGATGTAGCATAGTGAATGCTAACAAAATGTACACTTTCTCTTCCAGGAGAAGATGGGGTGTCATCTCTCTATGAAATGTTTCCCGAGACGGTTGTCTTGGGAGAGCAGTTACTGAAATTCTTCAGTTTTCTAAGTATAAAGGTATCCGGATTCGGCCGTAAAGTTAGCTCACAGATAAGTACGGCCTGGCCATTTGTGTGTTTTTGCCCTAGGGTTTACCACACACACACCAGCACGCACACACAACGTTTATAAATATGGGTTAGCGGTGTTAATACCGTGTTTGATTTATTGTGTGGGGTCTTCTTAATTTGGTTTTAAACTGGGTGCGCAGAATGATGGAAATTTTTGAATTGTTGTTAAATGGTTTCTGAAGTACAGGGAAAGAAAAGAAAGAAAATACTTAATGGTGTTGAATGACCTGTGTCTTGACTTTCTGGTGAGGCCGTATCAACTTCACTAGAATTGATCCGAGACATTAGGTGAGGTTTAAGTAAAATTTGAATGAGGGACACCTGTCTCTAGTCTATTTTACCATTACCTTATGGGATACAATTATTTCCTTATGGAGTTATCAAGACTTGTAATTCTAATATAATTTGTTTATTTTGATTTAACAGGCAGTGTTGTTTGTTTTTGAAACACGATGTGAGTCATGTGTTCAAAGGGGAAATTAGCAGTTCCCTGGGGCCCTGGCCCTTTGGTAAATATGCAAATGTTATGTTAAGTCTGCATATAAAAAGGAAAATATGTTGATAGTGACTCTAAATTGATTGTGATATGTATATTGCTATATGTACGATATGTACAATACCAGATTGGGTCTGCTGCATTGTTAGGATTTCTGCATTGTTAGGATTTCTCCCTAAGGGTTAGTGCTCTAACTCCCTGACCCAGTAACTCTGTGGTGAGGTCGCCAATATGATAAGGGAGTATGAGCTAATTTGGAAAATGGTTTCAACAGTGTGTTATAATGCTCTGACGTTTGTCTTAAGAGATTTTGGTATTAAGACAATTGGGAATGTAATAACTTGTCATACGGTGAATAGATGGTCTGGATTCCCAGAATCAGAAATGTCTTAAATTGCTGTTTTGCTCTGTCCTCTCTCAAGTTATGGTGAAGGTGAACACAGATGGTGTCTTAATGCATGGAGAGATAATTTGACCAAGAACAGTGTGAACCTCAACCCACCCCCAACCGGCTGAAGAAATAGCGACAGAGGCGTTCACTACGACCTTGTCTTCCACCACTCCTACCTGAGATCTGAGTCGGAGCCATCAACTTGTGTACGAGCGGCAGGAGTGCGGCATGAGGCCTGAGACTGTGCATGTGGAGTGAACATGGCGAGAGATCACGTCCAATCTTCTCTCATGCTACGGGTGTACTGGTGGGAAAATGGACCAGACAGAATGAACGGTACATAATGGTGGTGGCAGCTCATGTGAGAGACTCATGTGCTTGGGAAAAACACATTTATTTCCTCAGATATTGAAATCGGGGGGGGGGGGGGGGGGGGGTCAACCGTGCCCATAATTGTTTATTTGGGGTATCAGGTTGACTGTGGAGGTCTGCACACGGCAAAATGTATAGTAATTTAGATTAAGAATGCATCGCGATACCGATCTGTCATTAACATGCCAATCGCGACAGTATAACAAGGACAAACGGGGGTTGTGACGAGAAAAGTTCATACCGGTTATATATGGTCCTGTTTATAAATGTACATTCTAACCGTGATGATGTGTGCTAGGTTGAGGGGCATGAATTCGAGTGATTGACAGTCCTCAGCGATTTACGTTGAGTCTTTCTAAATTTGGGTTGGATAATTTATCAAATGTTTAAATTATGGTTCGGAAAGGAGAGAGACAGAGAGAACGCTGCTCCTAAGTTGTGAGGAGAGCGCAACGTGAGGGGAGGGTGAGCTGCTCGATTTTATTGGGTCTAGGGAGGGTTTTTCTCCCTAGAAACATTATCTTTTAATGACTTCTGAGAAAGTTAGTGAACCCACTAGATGATAGCTTGGGTCAACCATGAAGGGGTTATGTTTTACCATGTCATCATAATCCTAATGTTAAAGCACATCAACACATATGGCTTGCTGGATGATACAGTACAAGTAATTACGTACAAGGCTCATAGTCTGTCTTGCCTTGACACCCGAGGATGAAGACGACTAGCATCCCATGGGCATACAACAGAACAGATGGACAGTTCTTTCCCCAGTCTAAGTCGCATCAAGTGTGTTGTGAAATGATTAAACATGTACATTATCGGTCAAAAGTTTTAGAACACCTCAAAAGGTTTTTCTTCATTTTTCCTACTTCCTATTTTTCCTGTGTTATTTCATAGTTCTGATGTCTGCACTATTATTCTACAATGTAGAACATAGTAAAAATAAAGAAAATCCCTTGAATGAGTAGGTGTTCTAAAACTTTTGACCGGTAGTGTATTTTTTATTTTCCCTGTTCAAGTCAATGTTTTTAAATGTGGTGGAACATAAGAGTGATCATTGTTCCAGAGGAGGGATGGTTGGAAATTGAGTAATTGACTTGAGAATATTTTAGTATGTTTATAACTATAGAAGCGGATTAGTGATTGTGTTATGGGTTCGATGGAATGATTTATGTGCAAATGTATTTGTAGCAGGAGACGAGGTATGAGACAGAATGTTTTTCATAAAGCTGTTAATTGCAGAGTCTGGCAGGACCGACATCAGTGTATTCTCTGGAGTCCCAACAACCAATGCATTAACGTTATAGGGAATTAGAAGAGTGGAATGTGACTGGGGCGGAGATCGTGGGGCTCATAAATTAAGGAAGTGGGTAATAGAGTCTCTGGGAATGATACCACTCCTCTATGTATATTGTTACAGGGGATTACTCGTAAGAGAGGGAGTACAGCTAACTGTGCACAATATAGAGACCCCTATGAAGTTATATTGAACGTTACGCATATCCAGATCACGGTGAGAGTAGCAGAGAGAGTGTTGTCATTTCAGACACTATTGTCAACTTTTAGTGATGGGTTTGTCAAAGTTACAACGCTTGAAATGATAGCCACAGATCCCTGTATACAGGAGGACACATCACCGAAAGGGGGAGTTAGCTGTAATAATAGCACCACATCTCCTGCAGTGTGATTAAGAAACATGTGACTCAGACTTTTGTTAAGTTGGATACTCTTCCAACACCACTAATCTCTCCTCCGTTTCTAACAGCCAGCAAACACTTGACATATCTCCCAGAAGATTGGGACCGAGTGACGGTAAATGAAAAGTATCAGGTGGCTGCTTATCAACCATTAGGACCCAAAGTTTACACTATAACGAGGGTGTTCACAAATGGGTGGGGTGTAGATCGGCCTTGGGATGAGCAATGTGTACCTAACCTGAGCAAAGGAAAGTATTATCCACAGGTACCGACTGTAGCAGAGCACAGGAGGTCATTGGAGATGTTGGTGGCTAGGGAACCGGGTATGAGTTTGGGAGTCCGGTAGGGAGTATCTTAAAAGGTTCAGTCCTAGACGTATCAGTGAACAATGAAAACAATAGGAGAGCAGGGGACAGATTCCATGCAGTAGCTATTCTCACGGCAGTCGCTGTAAGGACATTAAGAAGGATGCTATAGTAACAACATGGAACTGGACTACGGCGCAAATGAGAGGTTTTGAGGTATGCGTCATGGGCAGTGTTAGTAGTAGCAGGGGTTACTTTGGTAGCATTGTTGGGATATCATCTTCTGAAGGCATTGATGCTGAAACGGATACACAGTGCTGATATAAAGCATAGTCAGGCGAAGAGAGTGGGAATCGTCATGTAATCAAACTTTGGTTTTTATTTGCATATATAATTATGCATATTAATATTTGTAATGCTTTGTGTTTCTCTTTGCTTTTCAAGTTTTGTGCCACCACTCTCTTAGGAACCAGGAGGAGGAAATGGAGAAAGTCAAAAGCTCCAGCTGAAATGTCATTCTCAGTTGTCTGACAAGAGATGGTAATGAGAGCGTGCATCGTGTGATTATAGATCAGAGGCCACAAGTCTCGAAGGTGTAAACCTAATAATTAACTATGAATGCTAATCATGTTTTATTTTTTGTTCATTTCTAAGTCATTTGTAAGTTTATATAATGTTCAAAAGGGGGGACTGATGGGTTCTGACTTTTAAATGTCCTTATTCATGTCACTGAGGGAGAGAGGGGGTAGAACATTTACATCTTGTCAGAATATATATATATATACGGGGCGGCAGCGTAGCCTAGTGGTTAGAGCGTTGGACTAGTAACCGGAAGGTTGCAAGTTCAAATCCCCGAGCTGACAAGGTACAAATCTGTCGTTCTGCCCCTGAACAGGCAGTTAACCCACTGTTCCTAGGCCGTCATTGAAAATAAGAATTTGTTCTTAACTGACTTGCCTAGTTAAATAAAGGTAAAAAAAAAATAAAATAAAAAAATATTATTGTTAGACATCAGGGATCCTATGGAAAGGAGAAGGGCCACAGTCTGGTTCAAGTCAACAGGACAGCTGTGAGTTGGGAGGAATTTGGGCCTGAGGTCAGGTCAGATGAAGTGAGGAAGAACAGATATCCCTAAAGTTCGGTCGAGCAACAGAGGTGTACTGGCTGTTCAGATGTGTAAGGAGGAGACTCAGCATAGGAGGAAGGGTTAAATACCAGAGCTTGTGTGAATATGTCCATCTGTCTGAGCTTTGGGTGAATAAACTTGGTTTGAGCTCTTCATTAGTTGTCCGTCAGATTTTACCCTGTTATTTAGAACCTAACAATATACATGAAAGTCATGGCAATATTTAGCCTAATAATCTAGCAATTATATCAGTCACTTCTCAGTTTATATATATATTTTAAGTATCCTAGTTTAACGGCTAGCTAGTTAGCGGGGTGCGCGCTAATAGCGTTTCAATCAGTGACGTCACTCGCTCTGAGACCTTGAAGTAGTTGTTCCCCTTGCCGCGGCTTTTGTGGAGCGATGGGTAACGATGCTTTGTGGGAGGCAGTTGTTGATGTGTGCAGAGGGTCCCTGGTTCGAGCCGAGGTAGGGGCGAGGAGAGAGACGGAAGCTATACTGTTACACTTGCTTTGCTTGTTTATAACACTGCAAACTTTTTAGGATACTTATATTCAACTCACAGAGAGACAGAAACATCTTCGTTCCATGTTTAGCTGAGATTTTGTGTGTGTAAAGTGACACGGGAGGGCAGACGGGGATCTAACAATGCCCTTAGCTGTTGTATGAGTGCGCTGATACAGTGATTTCATGTGCAGCGTTAATAAAGACGGTTTTGGCTCACAGCTTGGACATTTTAAAATGCTCTTACGAAGGTTCTAACGATGAACTTAGCCTTAAGATGCTTTTGGGAAACTGGGCCCAAAGCTGATAAAGAGTAAGGGAGACGAGGTAGAGAGGGGTGACGCTCTAGCAGGGGCCGTTCTGTGTGTGTGTCGGCTACTGTGAGTGTGACTGAGTGACACACGGAGCAGTGAGGGTGGGAGGGAGAGAAGAGACAGCAACCAACCAAGCCTACTCATGCTATAGTAGACTACTAGCTGCCATAGCTAATGTTAGGTTATCCAATATGATTATGTAGTGACTGCATCAAACCGGAAGAAGCTAGTTAAGCTAGCTAGCTTGGCTAAATGAGGCTGCATGCACTCTCATTCTACACAGTTACAAACATTCAGAATATGTTGGCTGTTGTAGCGTATCCTTCGCCTTTAACTTTTAATCCCGTAATTTTAACACCATCTTCTATTGATTAGTATCTCCTATCTTTTGCCACACACAGAGGCTCTATCACTATAGCCTATTACAACTTTGATGACTTATGATTGGACAAGCTACACAAGCCACTCTCGCGAAAAGCAAGAGTCCGCAGCATAAAGATAATGTCTCTCCCTCTTTCTACTGCAGCAGTCGCATTCGGATCTGTATGGGTCCTTCCGGACAAATCAGTTCAAATTACACATACCCAATACCTGTGACAATCATGTCAGATCCGACCCAAACCAGTGACAATATTTAGAATTCTGAATCCAGGTACAGGTGGATTTGTGAAGACCTCTACGCTGGGGCTTCGCTTCACCATAAAGCTGCTCTATTTACCCTTATTTTGGGTTGCAAAATCACCCAAACTTTCCCAAAAGTACACTGGAATAAAAGAAGAAGCTTCCCCTACCCTTCATTAGAGTTTTACATTTACTTGACTGTTTATCAAAGGTTTCAGCTAGGCTGTTCTGAGTGTCTGCCGGTCTAATGTTATCAGTTGCATGGAGGCTAGGCAGGGGACAGGGACGGCACAGTCTGTCCCTACAGTCAGCCGTCAGTACTGGGCACAGCTATCTGTCTGTGGTCCTTCATTTGAGCAGTCCCTTCAACTAATCTTCCACAAGTGCACAGCAAGAGTGGCTGAAGACTGAAGACATTTCTAATAAAGGGACAATCTGGGATTCGAAAAACAACAAAGCGCTCCACTTGTTTAGGTAAACAGCTGAGGGATGGGGTTGGAGAAATGTAATCACTCTCAAAATCATAGACCATCTATGAGATCAAAATGTTTTGAAGCTATACAGTTTTTTTAATTTTTTTTTTACTCCATTTTAATAATGGAGTAAAACAAAATAATATTTTGGGTTCTGATTGAGTACATGCAATCATAAGTTATATTCTTTAAGACCAAATGGCCAGGTCTATGTATCATTAATTCAAAAGTTTTTTTTTTTTTTTACCAATCCCAGATTGCTCGTTTCGTTTTGTAAACATCAAGTAAATCAATTTGAGTTTGTTGACAGTCTCGGCATCTAGGCTACAAATCATCTGAACAACAATCCAAATATAAATGAGGCAAACAGCCCTTGTCATACTTGATGGCACACACACACACACACACACACACACACACACACACACTTGTCACTCACCTTGGGAAAATCTGAAATGGCACCATATGTGATTTTAAACTCAGCCCTCGTCTAGGCGACTTACAGAACCGGTGATGTCACACACACAAACTCACCTTGTCATACTTGGAGATGATGTCAGCCCGTTCCTCTGCTATCAGCGTCTCAATGTCCTTCTTCATGTCAAAGTCTGAAGGGAGAGGGGGAAGAGAAGAGATGAGTTTTAACACAAGTCAACATTGATCGTCCATAATAGGCATGATATAACATAACACAACGCAAAGCTATACAAAAACACCCGAATCACAAAGAGTCTAGTACCTTAGTCTATTCTATTCTTAGTTCCTATTTGCCTAATAAGACATCTAAAGTGGTTCTCTGAGCCACTTATCCCGATCACTAGCACTAAGCCAAACAGGGCTGTGACAAAACCAGTATCGCAATTTTTTTGGTAAAAATGAAACACGAAGCAGACCAAACTCTTCGGTCCTATAAAAACCTGTTGTTTGTATAATAGTGTGTGCTATAGCTTGGAAAATGGCTCTCCTGCTATCTCTCTCAGAATGACCTTCTTGATCCAAATTCTTGATCCAAATCAGTCAGGTTTCAAGACTAGTCATTCAACTGAGACTGCTCTTCTCTGTGTCACGGAGGCGCTCCGCACCGCTAAAGCTAACTCTCCTCTGCTCTCATCCTTCTAGACCTATCGGCCGCCTTTGATACTGTGAACCATCAGATCCTCCTCTCCACCCTCTCCGAGTTGGGCATCTCCGGCGCGGCCCACGCTTGGATTGCGTCCTACCTGACAGGTCGCTCCTACCAGGTGGCGTGGCGAGAATCTGTCTCCGCACCACGTGCTCTCACCACTGGTGTCCCCCAGGGCTCTGTTCTAGGCCCTCTCCTATTCTCGCTATACACCAAGTCACTTGGCTCTGTCATATCCTCACATGGTCTCTCCTATCATTCCTATGCAGACGACACACAATTAATCTTCTCCTTTCCCCCTTCTGATAACCAGGTGGCGAATCGCATCTCTGCATGTCTGGCAGACATATCAGTGTGGATGACGGATCACCACCTCAAGCTGAACCTCGGCAAGACGGAGCTGCTCTTCCTCCCGGGGAAGGACTGCCCGTTCCATGATCTCGCCATCACGGTTGACAACTCCATTGTGTCCTCCTCCCAGAGCGCTAAGAACCTTGGCGTGATCCTGGACAACACCCTGTCGTTCTCAACTAACATCAAGGCGGTGGCCCGTTCCTGTAGGTTCATGCTCTACAACATCCGCAGAGTACGACCCTGCCTCACACAGGAAGCGGCGCAGGTCCTAATCCAGGCACTTGTCATCTCCCGTCTGGATTACTGCAACTCGCTGTTGGCTGGGCCTGCCTGTGCCATTAAACCCCTACAACTCATCCAGAACGCCGCAGCCCGCCTGGTGTTCAACCTTCCCAAGTTCTCTCACGTCACCCCGCTCCTCCGCTCTCTCCACTGGCTTCCAGTTGAAGCTCGCATCCACTACAAGACCATGGTGCTTGCCTACGGAGCTGTGAGGGGAACGGCACCTCCGTACCTTCAGGCTCTGATCAGGCCCTACACCCAAACAAGGGCACTGCGTTCATCCACCTCTGGCCTGCTCGCCTCCCTACCTCTGAGGAAGTACAGTTCCCGCTCAGCCCAGTCAAAACTGTTCGCTGCTCTGGCACCCCAATGGTGGAACAAACTCCCTCACGACGCCAGGTCAGCGGAGTCAATCACCACCTTCCGGAGACACCTGAAACCCCACCTCTTTAAGGAATACCTAGGATAGGATAAAGTAATCCTTCTAACCCCCCCCCCCCCCCCCCTAAAAGATTTAGATGCACTATTGTAAAGTGGCTGTTCCACTGGATATACGGTGAATGCACCAATTTGTAAGTCGCTCTGGATAAGAGCGTCTGCTAAATGACTTAAATGTAAATGAAAATAACAAATGGGACAGGATGACCACGATGTTTTCTTACAACATTAGGGCTGTTTTCCTAAAGAAGTGAAATCCCCTTCATGTTTTGTTTCCTTGCCACGATACTAACAAGTATCGCGATACTGGTATTGTCACTACCCTACCAAACAATAGCATAGTATGAGGTTCAAAGGTCATGGATCAGATTAACCAATCAATCAACTGCTCGATCAAGGTCGTCTACAGGCTATATCATCATCAGTCACTGTCCTAAATACTGGTAAAACTTAAAAGACACCTAATTGCCGAAAGAAAGTACAAGATAGGTATGTGGCACATCCTATGAGCAAGCAAAGTAACAATCCATATAGGGCCTAGTTCACAACTATGTATTAACGAGACCACCTGTTATTTTTGGTCTTTCTCACTGCCTACTATCCTACGATGTTCCGTTTAAAATTAGTACCAGCAAATAGATGGTCCACCACATGCAAATCCAGTACTCATAGCTTAAGTTCACACATCAACTAGGCTAGGTCTGGAGAAGTGAGCTGGAGCAGACATTTAGTATACTGTACTTCAGCAGTTGCATGTGATGACAGGACAAACCCCAAACTCTAGGCAACATTCCTATGCACAACAGGTAGCAATATCAATAACTTTTACTACTAGCCTTGCTTCGTGCCACAAAGACACAGGCATGGTGAAAGAAACAATAGTTGGTGTACATTATCTCCAGTCTTCACCTGATCTGATTATGTACAAGGTCGGCATAGAACAGTGAGAGCAGACAGTGGTCAAAATAACTTTGGCCTATTTAGGGAAAGATGTTTCCCCACAATGTGTTGTTAGTAACAATAGAATAGCACATTATGTGAAGCCCTTATCAAAGTCTCTTTGGTTCTACACCGTTGAGCAGGCAAGAGATATGGGTCGGAAAACGTATCGCAATACAGGGATGGGATATGCCACTGCACCTAAAATTTTCCTTCTTTGGGGTAGGGGGCAGCATTTTCACGTCCGGATGAAAACCATGCCCAGAGAAAACGGCCTGCTACAAAGCCATAAAAGCTAGAATATGCATATTATTAGTAGATTTGGATAGAAAACACTCTGAAGTTTCTAAAACTGTTTGAATGATGTCTGAGTATAACAGAACTCATATGGCAGGCAAAAACCTGAGAAAAAATGCAACCAGGAAGTGGGAAATCTGAGGTCGGTCGATTTAACTCAGCTCCTATTGAAGATACAGTGGGATATTGGTAATGTTGCACTTCCTAAGGCTTCCACTAGATGGCAACAGTCTTTAGAGCCTTGTCTGATGCTTCTACTGTGAAGTGGGGCCGAATGAGAGTGGATTGAGTAAGGTCTACCATGAACTGAACATGCGCTGACCATGCGTGTTCATGTGAGAGCGAGCTCTGTTCCAACGCACTTCTGAAGACAAAATAATTATGCTAAAAACATCCTAAAGATTGATTCAATACTTCGTTTGTCATGTTTTTACGGACTGTTTTTACGGACTTGCCCGCGCGTCGTGAGTTTGGAAAGTGTACTGAACGCTAGAACAACAAGGAGGAATTTGTACATAAATGATGGACATTATCGAACAAAACAAACATTTATTGTGGAACTGGGATTCCTGGGAGTGCATTCTGATGAAGATCATCAAAGGTAAGTGAATGTTTACAATGTTATTTCTGACTTCTGTTGACTGCACAATATGGCGGATATATTTGTGTCTTGATTGGGCTCTGAGCGCCGTGCTCAGATTATTGCATGGTCTGCTTTTTCCGTAAAGCTTTTTTGAAATCTGACACTGTGGTTGCATTAAGGAGAAGTGCATCTAAAATTCCATGCATAACAGTTGTATCTTTTAGCAATGTTTATTATGAGTATTCCTGTAAATTGATGTGGCTCTCTGCAAAATCAAAGGATGATTTTGAATTTGTGAACGTAACGCGCCAATGTAAACTCAGATTTTTGGATATAAATATGAACTTTACCGAACAAAACATACATGTATTGTGTAACATGAAGTCCTATGAGTGTCATCTGTTGAAGATCATCAAAGGTTAGTGATACATTTTGTCTATATTTCTGCTTTTTGTGAATCCTCTCTTTGGCTGGAAAAATGGCTGTGTAATTCTGTGAATAGGCACTCACCTAACATAATCGTTTGGTTTGCTTTCGTCGTAAAGCCTTTTTGAAATTGGACACTGTGGCTTGATTTACAACAAGTGTATCTTTAAAATTGTGTAAAATACATGTATGTTTGAGGAATTTTAATTATGGGATTTCTGTTGTTTTGAATTTAGCGCCATGCGGTTTCACTGGCTGTTGAAGAGGTGGGATGCTACCGTCTCACGTACCCTAGAGAGGGTAATACACACTGCTCCATTGAGAAGATTTAAATACTGCTCGTTTTCCTGGAAATCTGCTATTTTCGTCCTCATGCTAGCTAGCAGTAACCATTTGCATAAATTAACATGGGTTAAATGAGGACCATAGGAATACAGCGGTAGCTTTTGTGAATGGTCCTGCTTTCAAGACCAACTTTAAAACATTCAGGCTATTCTAACTTCAAATTCTTTAAAATCTTTATTAACTATTAACTATAGACATTTGCATAAAATAACTAACCAACAGTAAGTCTTGAACCGTTCAAGCTAAAGACACCAAACCAACTTTCACATGTTCAGGCTTATCCAATCAATCTACTTTTTCAAACTATAACCAGTCAATACCACTACTATATCACAACCATAACTTAAATCACAACCATAAATACGTTAACATCTAGCAAGAACACCACATTTTCAAGTTGTGATGATTTTTTTGTTAGGAATGAAAAGCTGACTGAAGACTGGACGGCCAGGTATTCGTGCAGTTTAGTCCATTTCTGTGGTAACATGGACTCTTAACGTGATGAAACTTTGTTGCTCCTTGCTAAAACAAGCAAGGTGTTGTAGCTAACGAGTCTTCAGTTGCCTATAGGCAATGCTCCCCCTCCCTGCAGCAGCACGTTGAAATATAATGAAAATTCTATTTCTATGGCAGCAAGAAGTAAGGAGAGGAGAAAGTCTTTAAAACATTTGTATATATTTTGCTATAATGGTGACCGCAGCAGTCATTTGGCTCACCAATAACCATCATCTAAAATTACATGACCATCACAGCTCTAACAAATGAGCTAGGCTCCGACAGCCTAGGCTATGATTAGCCTACATAAAAACGATTGACAAAAGTGAAGTCTCTTCTCCTTATCTGGAGCCATATCAAGTGTCACAGAGTAGGAGTGCTGATTTAGGATCAGGACCCTGCTGTCAATGTAGTCTTGTTCATTGTGATCTAAAAGGCAAAACTGGTTCTAAAATCAGCACTCCTACGCTGACATGCTTGTTTGCTTACATACAGCCCCTGGCCATCAATCTCAAAAAATTTTTTATACAAGTTTGCCTAAGCAATGACCTGAATTAGGCAGAAAAATATGAAAATCATGAAGACAAGTGAATAACCAGGCCCCAAAGCACATAAACACAGCCAATTTCTTATCCAAGCTCGTGTTCATTAGGACAAAACTGAAAACTTCAAAAAAATGTTTGCAACAGAAAGCAAAAATTTGCATTTATTATTGGACAAGTCTAGGTAGGTCCCAAACTATTTGTCTGTTTTATTCTGTTCGGTGCCTAATGATCACGACCCAGGCATATTCTTATCTAAGCTCCAGAACCTTTCTAGGTCTGAGCTGTTTTTTTCTTCATCTTGAGGTGGCCAGGTTGTGTTAAAGGCTCGATGCAGCCATTATCTCAATATCAAAACATTTCTGGGTAACAATTGTTTTATTATTAAAATGGTCAAAAAGAAACAAAAAAGAGAGCTTCTTAGCAGGGAGCAATTTCTCAAACAAGACATTCGCTAGGACTGCCTGGGAGTGCCTAATTAGACGAGCCTAATGGGAGGGATATGCAACCTGAAAACTAGCCGTTATTGGCATAAAGATTTGAAACTGTATTTGTTATTGGTTTATTAACTTATATCGCCTGGTAATGTCGCCAGGGAGGCCAAAACTCCATCCCACCAAAATAGGCTGAAATTTCAGGCATTCTTTTCAAACAGCTTACACTAAAACGGCATTATCATCATTTTCACAGTATCATTGCAACCTCCGTTTGGAAATGTACACTGAACAAAAATATAAACGCAACATGTAAAGCGTTGATCCCATGTTTCATGAGCTGAAATAAAGATCCAATAAGTTTGTCAGACCAGCAGGGATCGTCAGACCAGCCAGAGAATACTGCGGAGTATTTCTGTCTGTAATAAAGCCCTTTGTGGGGAAAAAAAATTATTGGCTAGGTTGACTGCTCCCCAGTGGGTGGCCCTGCCCAATTATGTGATATCCATAGATTATGGCCTAATGAATTCATTTCAATTGACACATTTCTTAAATGAACTAACTCCGTCAAATCGTTGAAATTGTTGGATGTTGCGTTTCGATTTTTGTTCAGTATATACATAACACAGGTAATCAGGTTTTTGACCGCACTGGGCCTTTAAAAAGGCTACTCTTAAGATTTCCAGTCTGCTTCCTGTGTTATGACCCTCAGACTGCTGATAATATTGTGTTTGGTCAGGAAGAGAAGGAAACACCGCCACCACTCCTTCAATACAAGGGATGATGGTGTTGTTGGTGACTTGGACTAATATTTACGTGAGGCTAGTGGGGGGGAAAAAAATGGAGTGTCCCTTACTGAACAGGATCTCAGGTCAAAGTGCACTGCTCTCTGGGCTAGTTCTTGCATGTAGTCAGCACGGCCACTGAGCAGCCAGGTCAAATTACGTCCAACACAGTCCTTATTTTCTCTGTGAATCACACGCAACAGCTGAGTTCCACCTTCTTTGTCGGTTGAGTCAAAGCATGATGGATTATGATCAATTCAAAGTGCCTTGCTTTATTAGGGGTTTCTTTTCAAGTGGGGACTAGCCGTGATGGGCAGAGTATGAAACAGAAGACAGACTAACAAGTGAATAAGCAGAAGCGGAGGAAGAGATGAGTGGGCGAGATGACACTAAACTACTGTACACCATCCATGCACTTGGAAAACTGTTACAGAGGGAGGGAGCGTGTGAAATATATATATTTTTAAATGCTTTGGCAATATTTGCAGACTGTACTACATGCAAATAAAGCACTAATAAATCAAAACATCTGAGAGATTGCGAGGGCGAGAGAGGTGAGAAAAAGGGAGTATGGGAAAGTGAGAGAGAGGAGATATTTTGATGTAGAGTGTGATCAAAAGGCCTATTCAAATCAGTGGCATGTATAGTAGTCACATTACACAAAATAGGTAGCGAGACAGTAAACCTTCATAGTAGCCTTAGTATATAGGTGATTGTGTAAAAGACAACCTGACCATGCACAAATAAAATTTTCAAATTAAAGCATGTTCCAAAGTATCCTAAAGATCTACAGTACCAGTCAAAAGTTTGGACACCTACTCATTGAAGAGCTTATTTTTCTATAATGTAGAGTAATAAAGACATCAAAACTATGAAATAACACATATGGAATCATGTAGTAACCAAAAAAGTGTTAAACTCAAAATATTTATATTTGAGATTCTTCAAAGTAGCCACCCTTTGCCTTGATGACAGCTATGCACACTCTTGGCATTCTCTCAACCAGCTTCATGAGGTAGTCACCTGGAATGCATTTCAATTAACCTGTTGGGGATGGGGGCGCTGTTTAGACTATTTATGCTAATTTGGCTAATTTTTTAAACGGCTTCCCACAAAATCCTTGATCGTACAATATGCATATTATTATTATTATTGGATAGAAAACAGTCTATAGTTTCTATAGGAGTTGACATTTTGTCTCTAAGTGGAACAGAGCCCATTCTACAGCAATTTCCCTGACATGGAGTCAGATTTGAGAAATGTTGGCCACTCTTCTGAAGTCAGTTAAAAGGGCACTGTCGTTGCTATGACTATACGGACACTTCTTACGTCTTCCCCTGGATGCCTTTACGTGATGACGATTCCAACGGGGTCGATTGCGCGTTCACAGGCCCTACAAATGAAAAAACCCTGAAGCTAGTCATTCTTTGGGAGCTGCGTCATGAGCCTAGAGGACACCGGCGCGCACCTGTTCCAAGCGTTAGTTTAGCCTGTTATATTTCTCCGGTCATCTTTTCACTCGTTATAGGAGTTAAAAACATCATAAGGTAGTTAATTTAAAGCGTTTTATAGCAATTTATATCCGTTTAGTGCGATTTTGGGACATTTATTTTTGCAACGATGTGAAAAGTTGGGCACGCTTTTCAGTTCATCCCGAACGCAGTTGACATTTCCACATGGCAAGAGGACAGCTTTCCACCAAAAGACGATTTCTCCCAAGAAAGGATCCTTTGCCCAAGATACTGATGGAAGAACAGCTCAAGGTAGGACATTTTTATTATGATAAATCGTGTTTCTGTCGAAACATTTTAGTGGCTTAGGACGCCATGTTTTTTGACGTAGCTTCGCTTGGCGCAAACTGTATTGAAAAGTAAGGATAAATTAAAAAATGTAATAACGCAATTGTATTAAGAATTAAATTGTCTATCAATCCCTGTCCACCCTATATTTTTTAGTCACGTTTATGAGTATTTATGTATAAGAGTAGATCACTGTCTAAGTGGCGCAAGGACTTTTTCTTTACCAGCTTGTCTACATTTCACATTGTCTAACCATGATTTTGGTGGCTAAATATAAACATTTTCGATCAAACTGTATATGCATGTTGTAATGTGATGTTACAGGAGTGTCATCGGAAGAATTCTGAGAAGGTTAGTGAAAAAATTAATATCTTTTGGCGATGTTGACTTTTAATCGCTCACTTTGGCTAGAATCAATGCTGGGCTGCTAATTGCTATGTGCTAAGCTAATATAACGATTTATTGTGTTTTCGCTGTAAGACACTTAGAAAATCTGAAATATTGTCTGTATTCACAGGATCTGTGTCTTTCGATTCGTGTATGCTGTGTATTTTTACGAAATGTTTGATGATTAGTAGTTAGGTAAACACGTTGCTCATTGTAATTATTCTAGTCCATTTGTGATGGTGGGTGCAATTGTAAACTATGCCATCTACCTGAAATATGCACTTTTTTCTAACAAAACCTATCCCATACCATAAATATGTTATCAGACTGTCATCTAATGAGTTTTTTTGTTGGTTAGGGGCTATAAATATCTTAGTTTAGCCGAATTGGTGATGGCTACTGGTGTTGGTGGACAAATAAAAGATGGTGGATTATGCTAATGTGTTTTTAGGTAATAGATGTACATCTTTACATATTGTGTCTTCCCTGTAAAACATTTTAAAAATCGGAAATGTTGACTGGATTCACAAGATCTGTGTCTTTCATTAGCTGTATTGGACTTTAATGTGTGAAAGTTAAATATTTAAAAATATATTTTTTTTTTGAATTTCGCGGCACTGGTTTTTCAGTGGGGGGGGGGGGGGGGGGGGTGTGCCGCTAGCGCCACGCTGATCCTAGACAGGTTAACAGGTGTGCCTTGTTAAAAGTTAATTTATGGAATTTCTTTCCTTCTTAATGCGTTTGAGCTAATCAGTTGTATTCTGACAAGGTAGGGGTGGTATACAGAAGATAGCCCTATTTAGTAAAAGCCAAGTCCATATTATGGCAAGAACAGCTCAAATAAGCAAATAGAAATGACAGTCCATCATTAATTTAATTAAAACATGGTCAGACAATCCAGAACATTAAGAACTTTGAAAGTTTCTTTAAGTGCAGTCGCAAAAATCATCAAGCACTATGATGAAACTTGCTCTCATGAGGACCGCCACAGGATAGGAAGACCCAGAGGTACCTCTGCTGCAGAGGATACGTTCATGAGTTGACACCACAGAAATTGCAGCCCAAATAAATGCTTCAGAGTTCAACAGACAGACACACCTCAACATAAACTGCTCAGAAGAGATCAGGCGTTCATGGCCGAATTGCTGCAAAGAAACCACTACTAAAAGACACCAATAAGAAGAAGACGTGCTTGTGGCAAGAAACACGAGCAATGGACATTAGACAGGTGGAAATCTGTCTTTTGGTCTGATGAGTCCAAATTAAAAAAAATTGTTCCAACTGCCGTGTCTTTGTGAGACACAGAGTAGGTGAACGGATGATCTCTGCATGTGTGGTTCCCACTGTGAAGCATAGAGATGGTGTGATGGTGCTTTGCTGGTGACACTGTCTGGGATTTATTTAGAATTCAAGGTACACGTAGCCAGCATGACTACCACAGCATTCTGCAGAGATAAGCCATCCCATCTGGTTTGCGCTTAGTGGGACTATCATTTATTTGGAGAGTGATGGAGTGCTGCAAACCACTTAAGATTACAGTGCCCACATTCAGGCACTAGATTTACTGGTAATTACTTCTGTTTTATATGCCTTATTCATTTTCCACCATGTTATGTCAGCATACAAAAAACCCTCAGGTTTCTCTGTCAAATAACCGCGAATCTGTCTCCATCCAGTGGTCGGCTGGGTCGTAACAATCCATTTTATCAGCTAATTGCCAAGTCAAAGGGGAATCCTTAGAAAAGCTGCTCTCTTGTTCAACTTGCTCATGACACAGACGTCACTGGATTCCTATCAAGCAGGAGTTTCTAAATATATATACACATATACAGTTGAAGTCGGAAGTTTACATAGACTTAGGTTGGAGTCATTAAAACTTGTCTTTCAATCACTCCACAAATGTCTTGTTAACAAACTATAGTTTTGGCAAGTTGGTTAGGACATCTACTTTGTGCATGACAAGTAATTTTTCATACAATTGTTAACAGACATATTCTTTCACTGCATCACAATTCCAGTGGGTCAGAAGTTTACATACACAAAGTTGAATGTGCCTGTAAACAGCTTGGTAAATTCCAGAAAATGATGTCATGGCTGTAGAAGCTTCTGATATGCTAATTGACATAATTTGAGTCAATTGGAGATGTACCTGTGGATGAATTTTAAGGCCTACCTTCAAACTTAGTGCCTCTTTGCTTGACATCATGGGAAAATCAAAAGAATTCAGCCAAGACCTCAGAAAAACAATTGTAGACCTCCACAAGTCTGGTTGATCCTTGGGAGCAATTTCCAAACGCCTGAAGATACCACGTTCATCTGTACAAACAATAGTATGCAAGTATAAACACCATGGGACCACGCAGCCGTCACACCGCTCAGAAAGGAGACGCGTTCTGTCTCCTAGAGATGAACGTACTTGCAAATCAAGTGCAAATCAATCCCAGAACAACAGCAAAGGACCTTGTGAAGATGCTGGAGGAAAAAGGTACAAACGTATCTATATCCACAGTAAAACGAGTCCTATATCAACATAACCTGAAAGGCCGCTCAGCAAGGAAGAAGCCACTGCTACAAAACCGCCATAAAAAAGCCAGACTACGGTTTGCAACTGTACATGGGGACAAAGATCGTACTTTTTGGAGAAATGTCCTCTGGTCTGATACAAAAATCATATATTTCACGTGTTGCTGTGCGTTTTGTTGCTGTGCGATTTGCTGCGAACTTTACTTTACTTTGCTAGCTGACAACTTTACGTTTTTTGTTTTGTTTCTGTTTTTAATTACCGTTTATATTTTTAGTTTTTCCATCGCAACTTTTTTCCCTCATTCAACCTTTTCACTCCGGACGCTTTATCTGGACATGGTTCGTCAACACCTTCAACAGCCGAAGCTAAGTAGTAACATTAACATGATGTCTTCTAATTGCAGTCGCTGTACTCATAATATACAGGAGAACGATCGCCTTACGGCGAAAATAGCTGTGCTGCAAGCCCAGCTTCAGACGCAATCGTTAGGCAAGGGTATTTTCAGTGTAGGAAAGGTAGAAACAGCGTCTGTGCCACCAGTAAGTACAGATAGTAACGTTAGTATAAATCCCCCCGCACAGTCCCCGCAGCCGGACAACTTTCTCATGGCTTCTGGAGGGAAACGCTGTTGGAATGCTCAACCGGTGTCTTCTCATTCAGCCGACAGAAACTTTCAACCGGTTTTCCCCATTATGTAGCGAGTCGGAGTCTGAGTCTGAGTCTTCTCTTGTCTCTACTCCTCCCGTTACGGGGTCTGAGACGCCGAAGGCTCCCACCGTTAGCTCTGACAAATTGAAAACCCTAGTCATTGGCGACTCCATTACCCGCAGTATTAGACTTAAAACGAATCACCCAGCGATCATACACTGTTTACCAGGGGGCAGGGCTACCGACGTTAAGGCTAATCTTAAGATGGTGCTGGCTAAAGCTAAATCTGGCGAGTGTAGAGAGTATAGAGATATTGTTATCCACGTCGGCACCAACGATGTTAGGATGAAACAGTCAGAGGTCACCAAGTGCAACATAGCTTCAGCGTGTAAATCAGCTAGAAAGATGTGTCGGCATCGAGTAATTGTCTCTGGCCCCCTCCCAGTTAGGGGGAGTGACGAGCTCTACAGCAGAGTCTCAGCACTCAATCGCTGGTTGAAAACTGTTTTCTGCCCCTCCCAAAAGATAGAATTTGTAGATAATTGGCCCTCTTTCTGGGACTCACCCACAAACAGGACCAAGCCTGACCTGCTAAGGAGTGACGGACTCCATCCTACCTGGAGGGGTGCTCTCATCTTATCTACCAACATAGATAGGGCTCTAACTCCTTTAGCCCCACAATGAAATAGGGTGCAGGCCAGGCAGCAGGCTGTTAGCCAACCTGCCAGCTTAGTGGAGTCTGCCAATAGCACAGTCAGTGTAGTCAGCTCAGCCATACCCATTGAGACTGTGTCTGTGCCTCGACCTAGGTTGGGCAAAACTAAACATGGCGGTGTTCGCCTTAGCAATCTTATTAGGATAAAGACCTCCTCCATTCCTGCCATTATTGAAAGAGATCGTGATACCTCACATCTCAAAATAGGGTTACTTAATGTTAGATCCCTCACTTCAAAGGCAGTCATAGTCAATGAACTAATCACTGATCATAATCTTGATGTGATTGGCCTGACTGAAACATGGCTTAAGCCTGATGAATTTACTGTGTTAAATGAGGCCTCACCTCCTGGTTACACTAGTGACCATATCCCCCGTGCATCCCGCAAAGGCGGAGGTGTTGCTAACATCTACAATAGCAAATTTCAATTTACAAAAAAAAAAATGGCGTTTTCGTCTTTTGAGCTTCTAGTCATGAAATCTATGCAGCCTACTCAATCACTTTTTATAGCTACTGTTTACAGGCCTCCTGGGCCATATACAGCGTTCCTCTCTGAGTTCCCTGAATTCCTATCAGACCTTGTAGTCATAGCAGATCATATTCTAATTTTTGGTGATTTTAATATTCACATGGAGAAGTCCACAGACCCACTCCAAAAGTCTTTCGGAGCCATCATAGACTCAGTGGGTTTTGTCCAACATGTCTCTGGACCTACTCACTGCCACAGTCATACTCTGGACCTAGTTTTGTCCCATGGAATAAATGTTGTAGATCTTAATGTTTTTCCACATAATCCTGGACTATCGGACCACCATTTTATTACGTTTGCAATTGCAACAAATAATCTGCTCAGACCCCAACCAAGGAGCATCAAAAGTCGTGCTATAAATTCTCAGACAACACAAAAATTCCTTGATGCCCTTCCAGACTCCTTCTGCCTACCCAAGGACGTCAGAGGACAAAAATCAGTTACCCACCTAACTGAGGAACTCAATTTAACCTTGCGCAATACCCTAGATGCAGTTGCACCCCTAAAAACGAAAAACATTTGTCATAAGAAACTAGCTCCCTGGTATACAGAAAATACCCGAGCTTTGAAGCAAGCTTCCAGGAAATTGGAACGGAAATGGCGCCACACAAAACTGGAAGTCTTCCGACTAGCTTGGAAAGACAGTACCGTGCAGTACCGAAGAGCCCTCACTGCTGCTCGATCATCCTACTTTTCCAACTTAATCGAGGAAAATAAGAACAATCCAAAATGTCTTTTTGATACTGTTGCAAAGCTAACTAAAAAGCAGCATTCCCCAAGAGAGGATGGCTTTCACTTCAGCAGTAATAAATTCATGAACTTCTTTGAGGAAAAGATCATGACCATTAGAAAGCAAATTACGGACTCCTCTTTGAATCTGCGTATTCCTCCAGGGCTTAGTTATCCTGAGTCTGCACAACTCTGCCAGGACCTAGGATCAAGGGAGACACTCAAGTGTTTTAGTACTATATCTCTTGACACAATGATGAAAATAATCATGGCCTCTAAACCTTCAAGCTGCATACTGGATCCTATTCCTACTAAACTGCTGAAGGAGCTGCTTCCTGTGCTTGGCCCTCCTATGTTGAACATAATAAACAGCTCTCTATCCACCGGATGTGTACCAAACTCACTAAAAGTGGCAGTGATAAAGCCTCTCTTGAAAAAGCCAAACCTTGACCCGGAAAATATAAAAAACTATCGGCCTATATCGAATCTTCCATTCCTCTCAAAAAATTTTGAAAAAGCTGTTGCGCAGCAACTCACTGCCTTTCTGAAGACAAACAATGTATACGAAATGCTTCAGTCTGGTTTTAGACCCCATCATAGCACTGAGACTGCACTTGTGAAGGTGGTAAATGACCTTTTAATGGCGTCAGACCGAGGCTCTGCATCTGTCCTCGTGCTACTAGACCTTAGTGCTGCCTTTGACACCATCGATCACCACATTCTTTTGGAGAGACTGGAAACCCAAATTGGTCTACACGGACAAGTTTTGGCCTGGTTTAGATCTTACCTGTCGGAAAGATATCAGTTTGTCTCTGTGAATGGTCTGTCCTCTGACAAATCAACTGTACATTTCGGTGTTCCTCAAGGTTCCGTTTTAGGACCACTATTGTTTTCACTATATATTTTACCTCTTGGGGATGTTATTCGAAAACATAATGTTAACTTTCACTGCTATGCGGATGACACACAGCTGTACATTTCAATGAAACATGGTGAAGCCCCAAAATTGCCCTCGCTAGAAGCCTGTGTTTCAGACATAAGGAAGTGGATGGCTGAAAACTTTCTACTTTTAAACTCGGACAAAACAGAGATGCTTGTTCTAGGTCCCAAGAAACAAAGAGATCTTCTGTTAAATCTGACAATTCATCTTGATGGTTGTAAAGTCGTCTCAAATAAAACTGTGAAGGACCTCGGCGTTACTCTTGACCCTGATCTCTCTTTTGACGAACATATCAAGACTGTTTCAAGGACAGCTTTTTTCCATCTACGTAACATTGCAAAAATCAGAAATTTTCTGTCCAAAAATGATGCAGAAAAATTTATCCATGCATTTGTTACTTCTAGGTTAGACTACTGCAATGCCCTACTTTCCGGCTACCCGGATAAAGCACTAAATAAACTTCAGTTAGTGCTAAATATGGCTGCTAGAATCCTGACTAGAACCAAGAAATTTGATCATATTACTCCAGTGCTAGCTTCCCTACACTGGCTTCCCGTTAAGGCAAGGGCTGATTTCAATGTTTTACTGCTAACCTTTAAAGCGTTACATGGGCTTGCTCCTACCTATCTTTCCGAGTTGGTCCTGCCGTACATACCTACACGTACGCTACGGTCACAAGACGCAGGCCTCCTAATTGTCCCTAAAATTTCTAAGCAAACAGCTGGAGGCAGGGCTTTCTCCTATAGATCTCCATTTTTATGGAACAGTCTGCCTACCCATGTGAGAGACGCAGACTCGGTCTCAACCTTTAAGTCTTTACTGAAGACTTATCTCTTCAGTAGGTCATATGATTGAGTGTAGTCTGGCCCAGGAGTGTGAAGGTGAACGGAAAGGCTCTGGAGCAACGAACCGCCCTTGCTGTCTCTCCAGGGCCGGTTCCCCTCGCTCCACTGGGATTCTCTGCCTCTAACCCTGTTACTGGGGCTGAGTCACTGGCTTGCTGGTGCTCTTTCATGCCGTCCCTAGGAGGGGTGCGTCACTTGAGTGGGTTGAGTTACTGACGTGAACTTCCTGTCTGGGTTGGCGCCCCCCCTTGGTTGTGCTGTGGTGGAGACCTTTGTGGGCTATACTCGGCCTTGTCTCAGGATTGTAAGTTGGTGGTTGAGGATATCCCTCTAGTGGTGTGGGGGCTGTGCTTTGGCAGAGTGGGTGGGGTTATATCCTTCCTGTTTGGCCCTGTCCGGGGGTTTCTTCGGATGGGGCCACAGTGTCTCCTGACCGCTCCTGTCTCAGCCTCCAGTATTTATGCTGCAGTAGTTTATGTGTCGGGGGGCTAGGGTCAGTTGGAATACTTCTCCTGTCTTATCCAGTGTCCTGTGTGAATTTAAGTATGCTCTCTCTAATTCTCTCGTTCTCTCTTTCTCTCTGAGAACCTGAGCCCTAGGACCATACGTCAGGACTACCGGGCATGCTGACACCTTGCTGTCCCCAGTCCGCCCGGCCTTGCTGCTATTCCAGTTTCAACTGTTTCTGCCTGCGGTTACGAAACCCCTACCTGTCCCAGACCTGCTGTTTTCAACTCTTAATGATCGGCTATGAAAAGCCAACTGAGATTTATTCCTGATTATTATTTGACCATGTTTGTCATTTATGAACATTTTGAAAATCTTGGCTCTCTCTAATTTTCTCCTTCTCTCTTTCTCTCGGAGGACCTGAGCCCTAGGACCATACGTCGGGACTACCGGCCGTGGTGACTCCTTGCTGCCCCCAGTCCGCCTGGCCTTGCTGCTATTCCAGTTTCAACTCTTCTGCCTGCGGTTATGGAACCCCTACCTGTCCCAGACCTGCTGTTTTCAACTCTTAATGATCGGCTATGAAAAGCCAACTGAGATTTATTCCTGATTATTATTTGACCATGCTTGTCATTTATGAACATTTTGAAAATCTTGGCTCTCTCTAATTTTCTCCTTCTCTCTTTCTTTCTCTCGGAGGACCTGGGCCCTAGGACCATGCGTCGGGACTGCCGCCCGTGGTGACTCCTTGCTGTCCCCAGTCCGCCTGGCCTTGCTGCTATTCCAGTTTCAGCTGTTCTGCCTGCGGTTATGGAACCGCCACCTGTCCCAGACCTGTTGTTTTTCAACTCTTAATGATCAGCTATGAAAAGCCAACTGAAAATTATTCATGATTATTATTTGACCATGCTTGTCACTTATGAACATTTTTGAACATCTTGGCATAGTTCTGTTATAATCTCCACCCGGCACAGCCAGAAGAGGACTGGCCACCCCTCATAGCCTGGTTCCTCTCTAGGTTTCTTCCTAGGTTTTGGCCTTTCTAAGGAGTTTTTCCTAGCCACCGTGCTTCTACACCTGCATTCTAGCTGTTTGGGGTTTTAGGCTGGGTTTCTGTACAGCACTTCGAGATATTATCTGATGTACGAAGGGCTATATAAAATAAAATTGATTGAAATTGATTGAAATAGTGAAGACAGCAAAACTACGAACACATATTGAATCATGTAGTAACCAAAAAAAGTGTTAAACAAATCTAAATATATGTTAAATTTGAGAATTTTCAAATGCCCACCCTTTGCCTTGACAGCTTTGCACATTGCTGGCATTCTCTCAACCAGCTTCACCTGGAATGCTTTTCCAACAGTCTTGAAGGAGTTCCCACATATGCTGCTTTTCCTTCACTCTGCAGTCCAACTCATCCCAAACCATCTCAATTGGGTTGAGTTCGGGTGATCGTGGAGGCCAGGTCATCTGATGCAGCACTCCATCACTCTCCTTTTTGGTCAAATAGCCCTTACACAGCCTGCAGGTGTGTGTTGGTCATTGTCCTGTTGAAAAACAAATGATCATGGGACTAAGCCCATCATATTTGTATTTGGTTAATTATACGTTTATTTATTTAGTAGATCATGTGGGTTTGAAAAGTATTGTTTTTTTCAGACAAACAATTCCAGGTGAAAGCCAACAATACATAATTCAAAAGATTGCCTTCTTACAAAACAGGTTAAAACAGCTGTCAGCTCAAGAGGTTTTATTTGCTTTATTTCTCCAACATGCCATTATTTACAAGTCTACTTTTTGGGGGTATACACCTCCCCCAAGGTGTACTATAGACACTTCAAAAATGTTATTCATATTTTGTTTGTCCATTCTGTGAGACATGAAAGTTGTGTGTGTGCAAATGCCATGTCCATAATGCTGGAATTGCCCATATATTACCCAGTGCAGAGTAAGAGTGAAAGACATGGGTAAAAGAAAGAGAGGTGGAGTGACATTCTGAACTGCGGCCAAAACAATGATGACATTAAAGGATGCTCGTCTTTCTGCAGGGCAGGGGCCCGAATTACATAATATCCTGTTGGTGACCGCAGGATCTAACTCTGGCATACAAATGTCCTGTGACGGAATGTTTGCCAATGTGACATTTGTTGAGCAGCTCATCAAACTCATGGACATGTTTCTCAGCATATGTGTGTGTAAATAAAACCAGTCTAGGCCTTATACCAAGATGCATGGTTTGAAACTATGATTAATGCCCCTAGCATTACATCTTTAAAGTACATTTATCAAATCTTTAAAATCAGACTGTTCAGACTGCTTCCATGCTTTTGGCCTACTCACCAACGGTTATGGATGAAGACCGTCATGAAAATAAAATAACCGTCAGAACCGTTAAAAACCATGGCCTCTTAATAACGTGATAAAACTTTGTTTCCCTTTGCTGAAACAAGCAGGGTTTTGTCACAAACGAGTCTTTGGTTGCCTAGGCAACGCCCCCTCCCTGCAGCGGCAGCACACCTATAAATAGAATGAATAGAAGGGGCTTAGAACCTCTAACCCTGGGAATTTGACTGGTTATCTCATGTGTACACTCGCAATGGCTGCCTGGTATTATAATGCAATCTATTCCATAGTAATGTAGAATGATTATTAAAATGTTAACCGATGTGGTTCATGCAATGGAATGTATTTTTTGTAATGTCAGTTGAATCAACAAATATTGACGCTTACTTCCGGCCGCCAGTCTACCCATTACGCCATAATTTACTTGAATATTACGCCCTTCTACTGCAGCTCATGCAGTCGGGAGCAGAGGAGAAAATGTGCGGTGACCACAATAATTTGTCTGTCAATTACGGTCATCCAAAATTCCATGACTTTCACAGCCCTACCTCCTATCCACTACAATTGAATCATGGGGCCCAAAACCTTCTGTTGGTATATCATTACAGTCTACTGGAGATGTGTGACAAGTTGGGAAGGAAGTTTCTCTCTTCTGCATGGCTACCCAGAATGTCATGTTCCCCTGGACGAGGCCTTACAGGAAGTAAACATTTCAGCAGACCAAGTGCGGAGACAAAAACAGCCAAGCAGCCAGACATTCAAAGGCCTGTTTTGGGGCAATTCCTGGATTATGGAAATGACATTTGCGCACAAAATTAAACGTCTCAGAATGAAGAAACTAAACAAATTATACTTTTGACGTGTATACAGTAGCCCTTGGGGGGAGTGTATATAGGGCTGTTGCGGTGACCGTATTAATAATACAACACTGGCAGCCATGAGTCATGACCACAGTAACATTCCACTTGATCGGTGAGTCACGGTAATCTCCCTTTATGCACTCTGGACATGCATTGGTAGTACCCAACTCTGGTACTCAGGACTCTATTGTCCTACAAACAACTCTGACATCAATGCAAATGAAATCGAAAATCACATACTTATCAACAAAGTACTGTGCTTTTAAAACTCACCTCACTGTGAGCCTCAGAGAAGAATATCGATTTATACGTCGAGTCGGTGAGTGAGTTTATAAGGAGGTGTATTGGAGATGTTGTACCCACTGTGACTATTAAAACCTATCCTAACCAAAAGGCGTGGATAGATAGCAGCAATTCGCACGAGTCGTATGTGGCAGGGTCTGTAATAGTTTGCAAGCTCTGCCACATCTGACAAGCGTCGGAGCCGGCGGAGTACGATTCGATCTTAGTCCTGTATTGACGCTTAGCCTGTTTGATGGTTCGTCGGAGGGCATAGCAGGATTTCTTATAAACTTCCGGGTTAGTCACATTCCTTGAAAGCGGCAGCTCTAGCCTTCAGCTCAGTGCGAATGTTGCCTATAATCCATGGCTTCTGGTTGGGGTATATACATACAATCACTGTGGGGACGACGTCCTCGATTCACGTATTGATAAAGCCAGTGACTGACGTGGTGTACTCAACGCCATCGGAAGAATCTCGGAACATATTCCGGTCTGTGCTAGCAAAACAGTCTTGTAGTTTAGCATCTGCTTCATCTGACCACTTTTTCTATTGGCCGAGTCACTGGTAATTCCTGCTTGTAAGCAGGAATCAGGAGGAGAGTTGTGGTCAGATTTGCCAAATGGAGGGCAAGGAAGAGCTTTGTACACGTGTGTGGAGTGAAGTTGGTCTAGAATTCTTTTCCCTCTGGTTGCACATAACATGCTGATAGAAATTAGGTAAAACTGATTTAAATGAACCTGCATTAAAGTCCCTGGCCACTAGGTGCACCACCGCTGGATGAGTGTTTTCCTGTTTGGTTATGTCGGAATACAGCTTATTGAGTGCGGTTTAAGTGCCAGCCTCGGTCTGTGGTGGAATGCAGACAGCATCAAAAAATACAGATGAAAACTCTCTAGGTAGATAGAGTATCTCATGATAAGCTGTAGACCACACTACCTCAGGTGAGCAGAACCCTGAGACTTCCTTAGATATCGTGCACCAGCTATTGTTTACAAATATGCATTGGCCCCCGCCCCGTTTCTTACCAGAAGCTGCTGTTCTGTCCTGCCGATAGTGTATAACCCGCCAGCTGTATGTTCTTAATGTCGTCGTTCAGCCACGACACGGTGAAACATAAGATATTACAGTTTTTAATGTCCCGTTGGTAGGATATACATGCTCATCCCATTTACTTTTTAGCAATTGAACGATAGCTAGCAGAACAGAAAGCAAGGGCAGATTAGCCACTCGTCGCCTGATCCTCACAAGGCATCCTGATTTCTTCCGCGAAACCTACGTTTCCTTTCCCAGTGAATCACGGGGATCTGGGCCTGGTCGGGTGTCCATAGTATATCCCTCGTGTCCGACTCATTGAAGAACTCTGTGTCCAATTTGAGGTGAGTAATACCAGTTCTGATGCCCAGAAGCTTTTCTCAGTCATAAGAGACAGCAGCAGCAACATTATGTACAAAACAAGTTACGAACAATGCAATAAAACTAACAAAATAGCATGGTTGGTTAAGAGCTGCAAAGAAACCCCTACTAAAGGACAGAGCACTCATTATGCATTTGGGTTCCAAGGTTTTTACATGACCAATCAATCATAGCGAGTGGTTACAAATACAAATTTGACATTATGCCACCCGTCGCTTGTAACATTTTTGACTAAAACGTTACGGTGGAAGCAAATGTAAGTAATTATAACGTATTAACGAGTCAAGCAAAAAATGCACAATTGAGAGGAATATGTTAGTTAATGTGGAGACAAACGATTGTGCATATCGGGCGATTGTGCACATCGGGCGAGAGTCCTTCAGTACCTCGTGGAGTGGGAGGGGTACGGTCCGGAGGAGATGCTGGGTGCCAGTGGAGGACATCCTGGACCCTTCGTTTCTGCGGGAGTTTCACCGTCTCCACCCGGATCGCCCTGCGCCTCGCCCCCGAGGCCGGTGTCGGAGAGCTGATGGAGCCGCGCGTCAAGGGGGGGGGGGGGTTGGGTACTGTCACGACTTCCGCCGAAGTTGGTCCCTCTCCTTGTTCGGGTGGCGGTCGACGTCACCGGTTTTCTAGCACCACTGATCCACTTTTCATTTGTTTTGTCTTCATTGTACACACCTGGTTTCCATTCCCATAAATATGTTCCTTTTCTAACCCTCTGGTTCCCCCCATGGTTTTGTGCGTGTTTGTTCACAATAGTCAATTGTCAATGTTAGCTAGCTACCATTTAACCTATTTGATTAACTTTAGCTAGCTATGACAATTGTTTTTTATTGCTAGCACTCTATGGATTTGGATTATGGTTAATTGTTTAGTTAGCATGTCTAAACAAAAAAAGACTCCACTTTCGTCAGATGATTACATGACCCATCAAGTTAGCCAGGTGTGTTTGACGGTGATTACGGCTATCTATTGTATAATAATACCGTAACATATGCAATTTGTCTTTCAGCATCAGTAGAACACGCATGACCTCGCATGACCTCTCCTCCACCAGTCATACAAAGAGAATGATCTAATGCCTCCCATCAAAAAGAGAGCTGGCCCAAGCAAGCACATCTTACACCTGAAGCATGAGGACTTGCAGTGAGTGGTGAACTTCAACACAACTACGCAGAGGATAATGCACTATTATTACCAAGATGATTATTTAAATTGGACTTCCATGATTGGCACTACTTTTATTGATCTCACCTTCTGTATTTTCCAGAGGTACGTGTAGTTGGGCTGTGTGTCATCCATTTAACTTCCAGTTTCCAATATGATGTTTCTGTATGCAGTGCTGCCGCTCTGCACATTTGTAGGTAAATGAAACTTAACTGATCTTGATTTAAAAAAAAAAAACGTACGTTTTACATTACATTTTCATTAACTTAATGTTATTTTGATGTTTGCTGGTGCACTATGCATTCTGACCCTATGCAGCCAGGACCCATTTACTTTTTAACTCATTGCAAGTGTAGCTTGTTTAGTGTCAGCTGTGAAGGAATACTACAACAAGTCAACTACTTGACTGATGAAGGTATGTCTTCCAGCAAAGGCAGTGCCACAGTCGTCAACTACATGAACCATTTCTTAAGCAACTACGGAATTGTGATAACTGCAGTGGCCAAAACAAGAACGTGCTCTGGACGTCTGGACGACAGTCTGGACGTTCACTTCCTGATTAAAGGCCACACCAAGTTTGCCCCCGACTGGTGCTTCAGCTTCATCAAGCAGCGCTTCAAAAAGACCAGAGTGAACACTGAAATTGCTGGTGTTGTGAAGGACAGGACTGTGATAGGGGTCAACATCCCAGAGCTGATTGGACTGGAGGATGGTACAGTGCTGGTGGAAAGCCATGGCTGGCGGCAACACCTGACTCCGTACTTCAGGCCGCTGCCATAGTTCAAGCAGTACCAGCACGTCAGGCAAATATAATTTTCATTGCATGAGGTTATTCTTCTTATCTAAACTTGGGAGTTGAATTGATGTTGATCAAGGTTGTAATGTCTTAATTGTTTTGTTATTTCCTGTTTTACAGCGTCGATGCTCTGGAGCCTGGTGTTGTTGTCACCAAGGAGCGTTCAGACTGTCGGGATCAGGTTTCAGCTGCTGCGCAACGCTGACATCCTTGCTCCCATAGATGGTCTGCCTATACAAGCACCACCTTGACGGGACACAGCTAGACAAACTTATGTTTTTGAGAAGATCAGGGAGTTTTGCGACAAAGAGGCTATGGACATCAAATGCCATGCACCAAAGTCAAGGGCAGGACAGAAACAGGCTCTCCGAATATAGATTCCATTGTTCATGCGTGGTTCGGACGGACCAGTCATCAGCACTATCTGCAGTGTCTCTATTCAAATGACTGATGATTTCAGTTCTGCCCACAAATTATCTATAGGATTGAGGTCGGCCATTTTGCCACAACTTTGGAAGTATGCTTGGGGTCATTGTCCATTTGAAAGCCCCATTTGCGACCAAGCTTTAACTTCCTGACTGATGTCTTGAGATGTTGCTTCAATGTATCCACATACTTTTCCGTCCTCATGATGCCATCTATTTTGTGAAGTGCACCAGTCCCTCCTGCAGCAAAGCACACCCACAACATGATGCTGCCAGCCCCGTGCTTCACGGTTGAGATGGTGTTCTTCGGCTTGCAAGCATCCCCCTTTTTCCTCAAAACATAACGATGGTCATTATGGCCAAACAGTTCTATTTTTGTATCATCAGACCAGAGGACATTTCCCCAAAAAGTACAGTCTTTGTCCCCATGTGCAGTTGCAAATCGTAGTCTGGCTTTATTATAGCAGTTTTGGAGCAGTGGCTTCTTCCTTGCTGCGCAGCCTTTCAGGTTATGTCAATATAGGACTCGTTTTACTGTGGATATAGATACTTTTGTACCCGTTTCCTACAGCATCTTCACAAGGTCCTTTGCTGTTGTTCTGGGATTGATTTGCACTTTTCACACCAAAGTCCGTTCATCTCTAGGAGACAGAACGCGTCTCCTTCCTGAGCGGTATGACAGCTGCGTGGTCCCATGGTGTTTATACTTGCGTACTATTGTTTGTACAGATGAATGTGGTACCTACAGGCATTTGGAAATTGCTCCCAAGGATGAACCAGACTTGTGGAGGTCTTACAATTTTTTTTTGAGGTCTTGGCTGATTTCTTTTGATTTTCCCATGATGTCAAGCAAAGAGGCACTGAGTTTGAAGGTAGGCCTTGCAATGCATCCACAGGTACTCCTCCAATTGACTCAAATTATGTCAATTAGCATATCAGAAGCTTCTACAGCCATGACACCATTTTCTGGAATTTTCCAAGCTGTTCAAAGGCACAGTCAACTTAGTGTATGTAAACTTCTGACCCACTGGACTTGTGATACAGTGAACTATAAGTGAAATAATCTGTCTGTAAACAATTGTTGGAAAGATTACTTGTGTCATCCACAAAGTAGATGTCCTAACCTACTTGACAAAACTATAGTTGTTAACAAGAAATGTGTGGAGTGTTTGAAAAATGTTTTAATGACTTCGACCTAAGTGTATGTAAACGTCTAACTTCAACTGTACTTTACCCGACTGTATGCATATAGTTACCTCATATCACTGATATTGTTCTTGTACATCATTTTATTCATATTGACACTATATATTTCTGATATGCAAGTAACCATTTGGCTGTACCGTTTACACCTTCTGTAGAGACCCATCCACTTGGCAAGATGTGGCTAGGGGTTATAGCATTTATATCACATGACCCATCAATTTTTGGCAAGTGTCTGGATAAACTTAATCTAATATTTATAAAATATTTTCACCTGGAATTGTTCCTTCTTGTAGGCTACTACTTTTAGTATTCATCTTAACTACACTACTCACTGTTTAGCACGTGACCTCACATGTGAATCCTTAAAGAGATGGGTGGGGCTGGCTTAAGAGGGTGTGAACAATGCTGAATGGGTGTAGACAAAGGAGAGCTCTCCAGTAGGTACCAAAACTTTCAAAGGCCATTTCCTCAAAAATTTGTTTACAAGTTTATCAACTTTCAAAGCATAATTACTTTCCCACTGTTCCTCAAATGCAGTGTAAGATAAAAAAAAAAAAAATTACCTGAGAGTTTACTTTTATCCAATGTAAACACAATTTCAAATTTTGCTACATAAGACTGATTTGAGCAGGTCGATCACATATTTAGAGTTAGAAAGCCACTTACTCAGGTGCTGAATTATCCCCCAAATAAACGTGCATATGCTATTATTGCACATGAAGATGAATCTCTTATAAACAAAAAAAACTGTCAACCCAAAATATATGACAATCACTGGATTAGGTTGCACATTCAAATATTTTGAATCAACATGATTTGAACACCATCTCAGTAGTCTAACACTTTAATAAAAGCCTTTTTTAAGATTAAATTACTTTATATATGATAAAAATATGTTTTGTGTAACTAGGCATTTTTTGTGGTGCAACCAAATCATTGGCTGGTGCCACCAGGGTAAAATGTTAGTCTGGAGCCCTGCAATGGTTGCGTGTCACGTGATCGACTGCGCAGTCGGGCATCAAATGGCTATCCTGTGAGCTGTTTAGCTGATATGTTACCTATCCAGACGTTGTAAGATCTGGCATGCGTCTGCAATGGACTCGGGCAGGAACTCAACCATTGACTGCAATGTGTATTCTCAATTGTTTGGCCTATGAATATTTCTTGGCTGAAATTAAAGTTTTAATGTCACGTGCACAAGTGCAGTGAAATGCATTTATTGAAAGCTCTAAACACAACAATCCTGTGATCAATATAATACTAAAAAAAAAAAGACATAGGGAGCAAAGTTGGGTAAAACGGTGGCCATACAGTATGGCAGATCACAACACCCTCCTCGCAAATAAACAGATTTGACCAACATGATAACATCAGTATGATGCCACATCCTGTCAGCATTAGATAAGCTCATTGTTTTGGAGCGCATTTAAGCCCTGCGAGCTTTGCACAAATATCTAATAAGATCCCCTAGGACAGCCAAACTACAGTGGGATGCAGCTTTAAACATACATCACCAAATTAGGGCCTTCCTTGAACCCTGATTGCCAGCCAGTGACAGCTCTGAAGAAAACCAGATGGACATGACAAAATTATTATGAGGGATAAGCTATAGCCTAGGCTACAGTATGTCTCAAGTGTCTCATTTTAACTTCCACCCTCAACCCTTTACAGTCGTGGGAATTGGCTAACAGACGGGATGGCTGACAATGTCACGTAAATTATGTGTACGAAACCGACGTGGCCGGAAGGCGCGCGATATGATTCTGAATGTTCAGATAGCTAGCAACAATGACGAGAAGCTGCCATGTGGGGAATAGTAGGTTGCTTGTTTCAGTTTGTTGTATCTTGTTATTGATACCATGTCGTTTTAAGGTGTTTTGACTCATCGATGAATGAAGGTCACTAATTAGTAAGGAACTCCCCTCACCTGGTTGTCTAGGGCTTAATTGAAAGGGAAAAACCCAAAACTCGCAGACCTACTGCCCTCCATGGAATGAGTTTGACACCCCTATTCTAAGCCAACCCAGTCTGTTTTGCGTCGTCTATATGGATAAGTTGAAATGTTTCTAACAGAAGGAAAAAGAAAAGTATATACATAACCATGGTAGTAATTGAAATGGAGCAGTTTGAATCCAAACATTACACTGAAACAAACTTTTACTGTACTTTGCCCCATTTAAGGAAACCTGAAAATAATCTGAATACCTTCAGGAACATAAGAATATTCCTGGAAAAGGTGGGGTAGGTGCTACATAAGACAAAAACATGGCAAGGGTTTAAGTGAGAGGACCAACTTGTGTCTCCAAGTGGCCACATACACACCTCTCAAAAGTGTGCACACTTCCTAAGTAATTTCAATGCACTTATGACTCAAAGAACAGTAAACTATAAAAATGTGCTTTTTTATGGCTCTCCTAGCTGTGCCGTTGAGGAACTAGAGCAGGCACACTTGTAGTTGTTTTGTTTGGAACACAACCCAGCAATCACTCAATTACTACTGCTGTTTACGCAATCCAAAAAAGCAACAAAAAATGTTTTTGTCTGCTGCAAATTTTATTCACGATAGACAAACATAGGCTCATACCGTTCAGAACAATCCAGGGTATGACGCCATGTTATCTTGTAACTGTGCATCAAACAGATCATAAACGTTGACACTGTATATGACATGGGTTTTATAATATGGAAATCTGAAGCACACAATTGGCCTGATGGCTTCCTTGTATTACATCAAAGCGGTATAATTATAATCCTGATATCTTGCAAAGTACATATAATCCCCGTAAATTACAGCATTTCCCTCAGACAACAATAAAGTTCCCAAATTAGCAGGAGAGATGGGGGCAACTTGTCGCACAAGGTGCTCAAGCTCAGAACACCTGTCAGTCAAAACCCTTATAGAAGTTTGAAGTGCAGCACACAGTGCTTGACTTGGGTAGGAGCTCACTGGAACAGAGTACCGGTACCTCAAATGTTTTACTGCTTGAGCTCCCTGTTCTTCTTATATAATATTAGCTCAAAAGTATTGTGGAGCTCCTGCACCAAAATATAAAACAGTACCGGCACCTATTTCAGTCCAAGTCAAGCACAGGCAGTGCATGAGCTGACAATTTATAGCATGTTACTGTACAGCCACTGCGTTCCAATTTACACATTTATCAGTGCCCAAATCAGCCATTTTCAACCTGTATATGGGCACAAGTGTAAAGATTTAAAATGATTATGGTTAGCATTTGTGGAGGGTAGACTGATATTATATTTGTGCCTACAGCCAGGGAGGAGTGTGTCATGCATTCAATGCTGTAATCCAAGGGGTTTTTGTCAACTGAGCAGAATAAGCTAGTTTGAACTGAATCCCTTTCAACTGATGACTATATTGCCTCAAGCAGTAGAGAGAGACAAGAGAAAGAAAGAAGACCTGGAGGAAGGGAGAGAGAAAAAGAGAAGAGAAAAACATGAAGGTCAGGAGGGAGAGAAGAAAGATTGAGGAAGGGAGAGCGCGAGGGAGGGAGAGAGAGAATACTGACTAGAGGTCAACCGATTAATCGGAATGGCCGATTAATTAGGGCCGATTTCAAGTTTTTTTTAACAATCGGATATCGGTATTTTTTACACATTTAACTAGGCAAGTCAGTTAAGAACACATTCTAATTTTCAATGACAGCCTAGGAACGGTGGGTTAACTGCCTTGTTCAGGGGCAGAATGACAGATTTTTACCTTGTCAGTTCGGGGATTCAATCTTGCAACCTTACGGTTAACTAGTCCAACGCTCTAACCACCTGCCTTACATTGCACTCCATGAGGAGACTGCCTGTTATGTGAATGCACTAAGAAGCCAAGGTAAGTTGCTAGCTAGCATTAAACTTATCTTATAAAAAACAATCAATCATAATCACTAGTTAACTACACATGGTTGATGATATTACTAGTTTATCTAGCATGTCCTGCGTTGCACATAATCGAAGAGGTGCGCATTCGCAAAAAAGGACTGTCGTTGCTGCAACGTGTACCTAACCATAAACATCAATGCCTTTCTTAAAATCAATACACAAGTATATATTTTTAAACCTGCATATTTAGTTAATTTTGCCTGCTAACATGAATTTATTTTAACTAGGGAAATTGTGTCACTTCTGTTGCAACAGAGTCAGGGTATATGCAGCAGTTTGGGCCACCTAGCTCGTTGCGAACTGTGTGAAGACTACTTCTTCCTAACAAAGACAGCCAACTTTAATTTTAAAAAAGCGCATTTGCGAAAAAAGCACAATCGTTGCACGACTATCTAACCATAAACATCAATGCCTTTCTTAAAATCAATACACAGTATATTTTTAAACCTGCATATTTAGCTAAAAGAAATCCAGGTTAGCAGGCAATAAGGTGAAATTGTGTCACTTCTCTTGCGTTCATTGCACGCAGAGTCAGGGTATATGCGGCAGTTTGGGCCACCTGGCTCATTGCGAACTAATATGCCAGAATTTTACGTAATTATGACATAACATTGAAGGTTGTGCAATGTAACAGGAATATTTAGACTTATGGATGCCATCCGTTAGATCAAATAGGGAACGGTTCTGTATTTCACTGAAAGAATAAACGTTTTGTTTTCGAAATGATAGTTTCCGGATTCGACCATATTAATGACCAAAGGCTCGTATTTCTGTGTGTTATTATGTTATAATTAAGTCTATGATTTGATAGAGCAGTCTGAGCGATGGTAGGCAGCAGCAGGCTCGTACGCATTCATTCAAACAGCACATTCGTGCGTTTTGCTAGCAGCTCTTCGCTGTGCTTCAAGCATTGAGCTGTTTATGACTACAAGCCTATCAACTCCCGAGATTAGGCTGGTGTAACCGATGTGAAATGGCTAGCTACTTAACGGGGTGCGCGCTAATAGCGTTTCAATCAGTGACGTCACTCGCTCTGAGACTTGGAGTAGTTGTTCACCTTTGTGGACCGATGGGTAACGATGCTTCGAGGGTGGCTGTTGTCGATGTGTTCCTGGTTCGAGCCCAGGTAGGAGCGAGGAGAGGGACGGAAGCTATACTGTTACACCGGCAATACTATCGTGCCTATAAGAACATCCAATAGTCAAAGGTATATGAAATACAAATGGTATAGAGAGAAATAGTCCTATAATTCCTATAAAAACTACAACCTAAAACTTCTTACCTGGGAATATTGAAGACTCATGTTAAAAGGAATCACCAGCTTTCATAAGTTCTCATGTTCTGAGCAAGGAACTTAAACGTTAGCTTTCTTACATGGCACATATTGCACTTTTACTTTCTTCTCCAACACTTTATTTTTGCATTATTTAAAACAAATTAAACACGTTTCATTATTTATTTGAGGCTAAATTGATTGAATTGATGTATTATATTAACTTAAAATAAGTGTTCATTCAGTATTGTTGTAATTGTCATTATTACAAATAAAATAAAAATAATAAAAACCGTCCGATTAATCGGCATCTGTATTTACAGTGTCTTCAGAAAGTATTCACACTCCTCGGCTTTTTCCACGTGCTGTGATACAGCTTGAATTTCAAATGGATTAAATTGAGATGTGTCACTGGCCTACACACTATCTCAATGTCAACGTGGAATTATTTTTTGAAATGTTTACAAATTAATTGAAAATGAAAAGCTGAAATGTCTCAATTATTCAACCCCTTTTTATTGCAAGCCTGAAGAAATTCAGAAGGAAAAATGTGCCCAAGTCGCATGGACTCACTGTGTGCAATAAGTGTGTCAAGATTTTTGAACGACTACCTCAAATCTGTACCTCACACATACAATTATCTGTAAGGTCCCTGGGTCGAGCAGTGAATTTCAATCACAGATTCAACCACAAAGACCCGTTATCTTTTCCAATGCCTCGCAAAGGCCAAATATTGGTAGATGGGTAAAAAATAAAAAGTAGACATTGAATACCCCTTGGAGCAAAGTGAAGTTATTACACTTTAGATGGTGTATCAATACACCCAGTCACTACAAACGTACAGGCGTCCTTCCTAATTCAGTTGCCAAAGAGGAAGGAAACCGCTCAGGGATTTCACCATGAGGCTAATGGTGACTTTAAAAAACGTTTAATGGCTGTGATAGGAGAAAACTGAAGATGGATGAACAACATTGTAGTTACTTCATGATACTAACCTAAATGACCGAGTGAAAAGGAAGCCTTTACAAATATTCCAAAACATGCATCCCTTTTGCAAAGGGGTAATAAAGTAAAACTGCAAAAAATGTTTTTTGGGATAAAAAGAAACAGAATAGAGCTAAGCACAGGCAAAATCCTAGAGGAAAACCTGGTTCAGTCTGCTTTCCTGCAGACACTGGGAGACAAATTCACCTTTCAGCAGGACAGTAACCTAAAACAGGAGGCCAAATATACACTGGAGTTGCTTACCAAGACGACATTGAATATTCCTCAGTGGCCTAGTTACAGTTGACTTAAATCTATGGCAAGACTTGAAAATGGCTATCTAACAATAATCAACCACCAACTTGACAGAGATTGAAGAAATTTTTCAAAATAATGTGCAAATATTGCACAATCCAGGTGTGGAAAGCTCTTACGCCTTGTTCACATTAGCAGTTTGAAGTGTATCAAATCAATTTTTTGGCATATCTGATGCGAACCTGTTATTTTTCCTACAGTCTGAACAGCCAAAAAGCACATGGAATCAGATAATTTAAGCAACCTACAAAGGCGTTTGAAATCAGTTACAAATCTGATTCCTGTCCATGCGACTTGTGTCTGAACAGTTTACAACCTCATGCTAATCGCATTAGCCTACGTTAGCTCAACCATCCCGCAGGGAACCCACCAATCCTGAATTAAGTGGAGGGATTTCGCTTAGCTTAAACACAAACACCAGATTGTGGCTATATGTATAAAAAATATATATATATATATTTTTTTTTAAGGCATTTACACAGCCATATTTCTTGACAACACCTACTTAATACAATCTATACAATAGGTGTAATCAGTGGACATAGTAAATAAAGTTACCAGCACAGCACACGCATTGACTATACATTAGAATTATCTTATTATCACGACCCAAATTAAGGTTCTCATTACCGAAATTGACCTAAAAATGATGCGGTAATGAGAAGTGTGTGATTTGGTAATGAGAGCCCCTTAGCTCAATACTGCAAGGACTAGGAGACAGCCATTATGAGTCAGCAAACAATTGACCACATCACTAAAGCCCATTCGCACCCCCATGTTGGTAAGGTAATTTCCCAATTTGAGCTTTTTAGTCATTTTGATAGTGGTCACGAAGGTCACATGTAGTAAAGGGGGTGTTTGAGAATAAGATCCTCATTCTGAAGGCATATAAGTGAATAAACATTATTTATTTATTTTAGTCAGTTAAGAACAAATTCTTATTTTCAATGACGGCCTACGAACAGTGAGTTACCTGCCTTGTTCAGGGGCAGAACAGATTTGTACCTTGACAGCTCGGGGATTTGAACTTGCAAACTTTTGGTTACTAGCCCAATGCTCTAACCACTAGGCTACCCTCCCGCCCAAATAATTAATTATTTATTTATTACAATGTAATTAATCAAATTAATTAACTTGTGCTCACTTAGGACTACTTCGCTAGATCAGGGTTTACGAAACTCAGATTCAAATTATCAAAGCTTGATGAGTTGGATATTTGAATCAGCTGTGTAGTGCAAGGGCAAAAACTAAACGTGCAGGAATGTGTTTGGGAAACCCTGCTCTAGTATCATAGTAAATGGTCTGAATACTTATAATAGTACTTATAATAATAAGATCTTATTTAAATATTTTCAAAAATGTATAAATACATGTTTTAGCTGTGTTAATATAGGGTATTGTGTGTAGATTGATGAGGTTATTATATTTAATCCGTTTTAGAATAATGCTGTAACTTAACAAAATGTGGAAAAAGGGAAGGAGTCTGAATACTTTCCGAATGCACTGTATATAAAATAATCAAATAAGATTTAAAATTTAATAAAATGCACCTGAGCTCAATTTCGAGTGTCATAGCAAACGGTCTGAATACTTACGTAAATAAGGTATTTCTGTTTAAAACATTTTTGCCAACATTTCAACAAAAAAACTGTTTTCGCTTTGTCATATGGGGTAGTGTGTGTAGATCATTACACGTGCACCTTGTGCTGGGGACAAAAGGCCACTCAAATATGCAGTTGTGTCACACAAAACAATTTTGAGCGATCGTGCAATTGGCATGCTGACAGGGAGCGGTTTCCACTCCCTGTCAGGCTTCGGATTTTTTTCGGATTTTTTTTAGCGGGTGCACATTTTTTTTCTTTTTTATTATCTGAATGATTTAATTTGATACTCAAGATACATACTTGATGTCAAAGTCATGGGTGCACAAGCAGTTGCCTCGAAAACATGTTTGTGATTAACTTCTTCTTAATAGGGGGGGCGCTGTTTTCACTTTGGAAAAAATTGTGCCCAAATTAAACGGCCTCGTACTCTGTTCTAGATCATACAATATGCATATTATTATTACTATTGGATAGAAAACACTGAAGTTTCTAAAACGGTTTGAATTATATCTGTGAGTAAAGCAGAACTCATTTGGCAGCAAACTTCCATACAGGAAGTGAAAATTCTGAAAATGAGGCTCTGTGTCAGGGCCTGCCTATTCAACTCGCTTTTATTTATGGATCTGTATGCACTTCATACGCCTTCCACTAGATGTCAACAGGCAGTAGAAGGTTGAATGGGGTGTCTAGCTTGATGTGAGACCGAATGAGAGCTTTTGGAGTAACAGGTCCGCTCTTCTCAGCTTTCAACTGCGCGCCGGGGAACCTCACATTGTCTTCTGAAAAGTGTTCGGTATACACGACGAATTGCTCCGGCTCTGATTTTATTGGATACATATGAGAAGAACATCATAAAAAGTAGGATTTTCAACCGAGTTTGACCAGTTCATCGACGTTTATTGGGAATTTTGGAATTTTTCGTTCCAGGCGCCAAGAGATGATGGGCATGTTCGCGCCACAATGCTAGCCAAAGTTGCTAATTCGACAGAAAAAATGGACATTCTAAAACCAAACAACGATATATTCTGGAAGTAGGACTCCTTGCACAACATTCTGATGGAAGATCAACAAAGGTAAGAGACTATTTATGATGTTATTTCGTATTTTTGTGGTAAATGTTGGCTCCAACAAGGCGGAGAATATGTGAGCGGTCTCACAATACTGCATGATGTACTAAAGTTATTTAAAAAAAAATCTAACACAGCGGTTGCATTAAGAACCAGTGTATCTTTCATTTGCCATACAACAAGTATTTTTATGTGAAGTTTATGATGAGGTCTTTGGTTAGATTAGGTGACTGTGCAAAATATCTCCGGACATTTTGGCGTATTGTGGCTACGTATTCACAATGTAAAACCAGGATTTGTACCTCTAAATATGCACATTTTCGAACAAAACATAAATGTATTGTATAACATGATGTTATAAGACTGTCATCTGATGAAGTTGTCCAAAGTTTAGTAATTAATTTTCTCTCTATTTCTGGGTTTTGTGAAAGCTATTTTGGCGGTGAATAAATGGCGTTGTGTGTTTGGCTATTGTGGTGAGCTAATAGAAATATATATTGTGTTTTCGCTGTAAAACACTTTTTTTTTTAAAATCGGAAATATTGGCTGGATTCACAAGATGTTTATCTTTCATTTGCTGTACACCATGTATTTTTCATAAATGTTTTATGATGAGTATTTAGGTATTTCACGTTGCTCTCTGTAATTATTCTGGCTGGTTTGGTGCTATTTGTGATGGTGGCTGCAATGTAAAACTACGATTTATACCTCAAATATGCACATTTTCGAACAAAACATACATTTATTGTATAACATGATGTTATAAGACTGTCATCTGATGAAGTTGTTCAAGGTTAGTGATTAATTTTATCTCTATTTCTGGGTTTTGTGAAAGCTACCTATGCGGTGGAAACATGGTGAAAACATGGCGTTGTGCGTTTGGCTATTGTGGTGAGCTAATATAAATACATAGTGTTTTCGCTGTAAACATTTTAAAAATCGGAAATGATGGCTGGATTCACAAGATGTTTATCTTTCATTTGCTGTATTGGACTTGTGATTTCATGAAATTATATTATATCCCTGTCCCGTTAGGCTAGGCTATGCTAGTCAGCTTTTTTGATGAGGAGGATCCCGGATCCGGGATGGAGACTCGTTAGAGGCAAAACAGCGTAAACAAAATTATTGTTTGTATAGATTAACGTGGTACATTCAGGCATTTGGAAATTGGTCCCAAGGATGAACTAGACTTGTGCAGGTCTACAATTTATCTGAGATCTTGGCTGATTTCTTTGGTTTTCCCATGATGTCAAGCAAAGAGGCACTGAGTTTGAAGGTAGGCCTTGAAATACATCTACTGGTAAACCTCCAATTGACTCAAATGATGTCGATTAGCCTATCAGAAGCTTCTAAAGCCATGACAATTTTCTGGAATTTTCCAAGCTGTTTAAAGGCACAGTCAACTTACTGTATGTAAACTTCTGACCCACTAGAATTGTGATATAATTCACTGTAAGTGAAATAATCTGCCTGTAAACAATTGTTGGAAAAATGACTTGTGTAATGCACAAAGTAGATGTCCTAACCGACTTGCCAAAACAAAAGTTTGTTAACGAGTGATTGTTAAAATTGATTGTTTTTTATAAGTTTAATGCTAGCTAGCAACTTACCTTGGCTTTTTGCTGCACTCGCGTAACAGGTAGTCAGCCTGCCACGCAGGCTCCTTGTGGAGTGCAATGTAATCGGCCACAATCGGTGTCCAAAAATGCAGATTACGATTGTTATGAAAACTTGAAATCGGCCCTAATTATATCGGCCATTCCGATTAAATCGGTCAACCTCTATTGGACAACCATGCATTCGCCACAAGACATGCCACTAGAGGTCTCTTCACAGTCGCCAAGTCCAGAACAGACTATGGGAGGCACACAGTACTACAGAGCCATGACTACATGGAACTCTTTTCCACATCAAGTAACTCATGCAAGCAGTAAAATTAGATTAAAAAAAAAAAATGTAAGATAAAAATACACCTTATGGAACAGTGGGGCCTGTGAAGCAACAAACATAGGCACATATATGCATACACACACACATGGATTTTGTGTTGTAGATATGTGGTAGTTTTGTGAAATCTGTTGTGAATGTATTGTAATGTTTAAAAAAAATAGTATAACTGCCTTAATTTTGCTGGACCCCAGGAAGAGTAGCTGATGCCTTGTCATGTTGCAGCGTGAGGTGGGATAGGCTATATAGGATTCGTAGTTTAGACTGAATTTACCAGCTATGGATCAAACGGCAGAAATAGCTACTGCAGCGTTTATTTTACTATAAATGTGTTCATGCTCAATAATTTTTATTCACAAATGCGAGTGAAATGCTCGCACTGTGGAGCCCTGACCATCCACCAACGTGGCTAGTGAAACTAACATCTTACCATGTCACTTACCCAATGCCAAAATCTACCCGCTTTTGGCAGGTGGCGGTTGTTAATTTTAGGCCCTGCTCACATCTGTGGTGAATAATAACACTGGGGAGGTAATTGACAAACAGAGATCCTCTGACTGGTGTCCATTATTTATTCACACACACCACTGCCCCAGAAAGGAGACAGCTCATATTAGCCCAGTCTGAAGGCCCTCCCTTTTCCATAAATATGAATAAGGGTACTCCAGTGAGATGCCTCTAGTGTAGTAGAAGCGCCACAAAAGGCAAGACATGACATACAGGCCGGTTAGTGGCCTACTTCTCATCTACGGTGAGTGTGTGATGTGTGTACATGTGTTAAGAGGAGGCTGGTATGAGCAGGATGCTGGCTTTCACCCGTACAATCCCACTTATTTAATTAAATAAGGCAGATGCACTTGCTCAATTACACCCATCACAACAAAACAAATGTATATAAAGGCAAGTCACTCAATAATTTTAAGTTTATGATAGAATGTAGGATGACAAAATTGTTTACTTTTTGGTACGTCTAGGGCAGCTATTCCACTTGATTCAGCCCTCCCCATCACCTTTGTCAAATGCTAAAGGAAGTAAGCCCATTCACCAACCACCCAAAAAAACACATCCGTTTCCTGTGCTGGTCTTCAGCTCAGGTTCAACAGAATGAAAACAAGCAGAGTATGGCTAATAATAGCAGAGATACTCTTGACTCACAGTCACACACAATGACAAGAACCAAGGCCATTTATAGACAACTGAAGATCACTAACACAAAATATCTTTGATATGAGCACTAGTCTTGCTAGCTGTAGCCTACAGTACAGTCCATTGATGGATTGGAATCGTTGGTAGGGTAAAGAGCTAATTTCCAACCAGTGTGTTGTAAACAACGTTTGCCGATTCCACTATTGATGCTCAGGCTGTTTGCCTTCACAATAAAAGTCACTCATTGAAACTGATGAATGGATAAAAATAGTGGAATCATGCCACAATTGGACCAGATAATGATAAACAAAGTGGAATTGTTATATAATTTCAACAAAAAATGTTACCCCCCCCCAAAACAAATCTGTTGAAATCAGCATTGGGCGCAATTTGCATTGGGGGCATAGCCTACTTATATGCACTGTAAAGCCTAACGTATGGATTGTGCACCCATGAAATGGGCTATCAGCCTACTTAGTGACATCCACAGAACACAACTATGTAGAGTTCAATATATTAGAGTCTTAGCTCTTATTGCAGGACTTTGATGCAAAACCGCCACAGTATGTACAATGCGGTAACAATCAGGGCAGTTGCCGTGGGCCGTTACTCTTCTCTATTTTTACAAGTGATTTGCCAAGTCTTAGAATAAGCTAAAATGACTACGTATGCTGTAGGACTGTCCCCTGCAAAAAAAATCTCTTGGTCGACCGAAATCTGTTCTTTCGACGAATCAATTGGTCAAACATTTTTATACGTATTTTCCCATATATAGACAGACACACACCACGTGTTTTAATAAAATAAATGATATGCATTGAGCTTGTCTGATGCTTGGCTGCAAGGCAAAGTGTTGAGTAAAGTGTTGAGTAGCCAGTGAAATCGTGCCCATTTCAAACGGCCTCCTACTCAAATCTTGCTCGTACAATATGAATATTATTATTCTTTTTGGATAGAAAACACTTTCTAGTTTCTAAAGCAGTTGGAATTATTTCTCTGAGTGAAACAGAAGTCCTTCTGCAGCACTTTTCCTGACCAGGAAGTGAAATGTCAGAAATCGATGCTCTTTTCAACTTGATGCCTATACATGGTCTTAACACTTTGGAGTCTGCTGACACTCTATACGCCTTCCTATTGGTGTAAAGAGGATGTCAGAGAATGAATTTTTGTGCTCATCTTGTTCTGTGGTGGGAAAAAAACTTTCTTTGACGTGACCGTCCACTTCCGGTACTCTGAAGGAAGTGGGATTGACTTCTGTTTTGCCTTCGTAACGAAACGGCTAACATCTCCGGCTCTATTTTTTTTTGATACATGTGACCATATCATCGTAATGTATGTTTTTTCAATATAGTTTAATCAGATTATTGAAACTTTATTCGGGAGTTTTGCCGTGTTCCGTCCTCTGACTGTGTTTACGTTGGATAAATTTATGCCACTCGGCTAGTGCCAATGCTAATTGAAGAGGGAAATTTGCCATTCTGAATCGAAACAACGACTCATCTGGACAGAGGACACCTTCTTCAACATTCTGATGAAAGATCAGCAAAAGTAAGACCCATTTTATGATGTTATTTCATATCTGTCGTGCATGTGAACTGGCCGTGGGCGCCCAATTGTGTCTGTCTATTGTAGCTACGCTAATATAGCGATACATTTTGTTTTCGCTGTAAAACATTTAATAAATCGGAAATATTGTTTGGAATCACAAGATGCCTGTCTTTCAATTGCTGCAGACTATGTATTTTTCAGAAATGTTTTATGATGAGTAATTAGCTATTTGACGTTGGTGTCTGTAAATATTATGGCTGCTTTCGGTGCAATTTCGGATTGTAGCTGAAATGTAAACTATGGTTTATACATGAAATATGCACATTTTTAGAACAAAACATATGCTATAGGGGGTGCTGTTTCGCATTAGCATAATTTGCACTCCACATTAAACGGCTTCCTACTCAATTCTTGCTCGTACAATATGCATATTATTATAATTATTGGATAGAAAACACTCTAGTTTCTATAGCCGTTGGAATTTTGTCTGTGGGTGACCCAGAACTCTTTCTACAGCGAAATCCATGACAGGTACTGCGAAGGTCTGAGAGCGAAGGTCTGGTCTCAGATCAGTTTAAAGGTCTGTGTGTATCCTATGGAACGACATGAACTGCACCCGCCTTCCCCTGGATGTCAGTAACCAATGAGAAGTGGAATGGGCTTCCTAGGTAGCTCTCAGAGGTTATAAAAGGCCAAGGAGTGAGGTACGCCTTCCTTTCGAAGCTGAGCATTACGCAGAGATGGACCTCAGGATGCCATTTTCAAACGCTCATTTACCAACGTTAGATGTATCCGTCTGTAATTTAATTTGATATAGGTGTTAGAAACATCATAACGAAGCTATTTTAAACCGAGTTATATCAGATTATGCGAGTATATTGCTATTTTTCGGAATTTCCTCAGTATTGCGTCTTGAGGATTTGGACACGTTGGGGCAGAATAGCTATTGTTAGCTATTGTTAGCTGCTATATCAGAAGTTGAATGCAACGTTTTACAACCAAGCAACGATTCTTTTGGACAAAGGACCACCATGCCAAGATTCTGATGGAAGCTCGTCAAAAAGTAAGAGCTATTTATGATGTTATTCCATTTTTATGTGGAAAAATGTAAACTCAATAATGGTGAATAGTGACGCCGTTATTGCGGCACTAGTCTGGCTGTAACGCACACTGTATGTCTAGTAACGTTAATTTTAAAAATCTAAATCTAACTATGCATTAATAACTAATGCATCTTTCATTCCATGTCCAACCTGTATTTTTTTTGTCAAGTTTATGAATAGTTTTCGATAAAAATAGTTGTATTTTAAAGATGGCGCCGGGCAGATTGCTTGAGTAGTTGGACAGTATTTCCATTGTGTAAGCACGATTTGTGCCGCTAAATATGCACATTTTCGATCAAACTCTATATGGATTGTGTAATATGATGTTACAGGAGTGTCATCGGAAGAATTCTGAGAAGGTTAGTGAAAAAATTTATATATTTTAGCGATATTTACGTTATCGCTCTCTTTGGCTAGAATCAATGCTCTGGTAATGTTTGCACATGTGGTATGCTAATATAACGATTTGTGTTTTCGCTGTAAGACACTTAGAAAATCTGAAATATTGTCTGTATTCACAGGATCTGTGTCTTTCAATTAGTGTATGCTGTGTATTTTAACGAAATGTTTTATGATTAGTAATTAGGTAATACGCGTTGCTCTGTGTATTTATTCTAGTCAGTTGTGATGTTGGGTGCAATTGTACACTATGATTTATACCTGAAATATGCACATTTTTCTAACAAAACCTATCCTATACCATAAATATGTTATCAGACTGTCATCTGATGAGGTTTTTTCTTGGTTAGTGGCTATCAATATCTTAGTTTAGCCGAATTGGTGAATAGCTACTGGTGGAGAGAAAATGGTGGACAAAGAAAAATGGTGTGTTTTGCTAACGTGGTTAGCTAATAGATTTACATATTTTGTCTTCCCTGTAAAACATTTAAAAAATCTGAAATGGTGCCTTTATTCACAAGATCTGTATCTTTCATTAGGTGTCTTGGACTTGTGATTTAATGATATTTAGATGCTACTATTTAATTGTGATGCTATGCTAGCGATGCTAATCAGTGTGGGGGGTGCTCCCGGACCCGGGGTAGGTACTTGTGAAAGGTTAATGTGTGAAAGTTAAATATTTAAAAAAAAAATAGATTTTGAATTTCGCGCCCTGCACTTTGAGCTGGATGTTGTCATAAGTGTACCGGTGTCGGGCTGCCCCCGTAAAAGGTTAAGCTTACGGTTTAATAAAATAAGACATGCCTCAAGAGGGAGCAAGAGATCTAGATAACCAAAAGGGGAAAAAACATAACCGGATGCAGCTATTCTCCTGCTGGCTTTTGCAGTTTCTGCCATTACTCTCCTGAAGTTGGCTACACAAGGAGTCAGCATCCTTTCTAATGTGGAATGCCAATTTATCTTCCCTTTCTACCGATCTGCGTGCCAGTTATGGTTTTCATAAGCAAATTAAATTATGTCTATTGCCAGCTAAGTATTCAATTGCCATTGCCAACTATGTAAAAATAGCCCACAAAGACAACAAATAAAAACATTGCAGCCGGCAGATACAAAATATCCTGATTTAAAAAAAATATATATATATATATATATATATATATATCCTATGAATCACATTGGCTACACATGACCTGTCTGCAACGAACTTGAAACATTGTATCAACTATTAACTTGGGTTTAGCCTGAAGTGTGTGTTAGCGAACTTGCAACTTTGTATAAAATATTAAGGGTCCTCAGTTTCCCGTGCCAGTGAGCTCAGGACAGACACTGCTGTAGGCTATATGCGTAAGGGATAAGAAGCAGTGCTGTTGCACTGGGCTAAGAGCTCAGCACCTCAAATGTTCTACTGCTTGAGCTCCTGTTCTGCTTATAGAATATTAGCTCAAAAGTATTGTGGAACTCCTGCGACTAAATATTAAACAGTACCAGCACTCAAAATGATAAAAAAGTAAATCAGTTAGGCCTATTTTATGACGTTTCCACTTGATCAGAGCATGACATTTTTCCATTTCACACAGAGGTTAATGAAAGGGAGAGAGCTAGAAAGACTATTCAAATACATTGAGGAACGATTGAAATTCTCAATGGATGTAAAAACAGACTTAGTTTGCTTGCAGACAATGAGAACGGGAAGACTGGAATAATAATATTGAATGCATTAAAATAAGTTACCATAACCTAAGTAACAAACATAGTAGATTAGAAATTATAGTAATTAACTATAAATGTCCTACTGGTGATATGTAACGGGGAATTGATATACAGTGCCTTTGGAAAATATTCAGACCCCTTGAAATGTTCCACATTGTTACATTAGCCTTATTCTAAAATTGAATAAATAAAAATCTTCAGTAATCTACACACAATACCCCATAATGACAAAGCGAAAACAGGTTATCATTTTTTTGAAATATATTAAAAACAAAAAGATGCCTTAATTCAGACCCTTTGTATTCAGCATTCAGACCCTTTGCTATGAGACTTGAAATTGAGCTCAGGTGCATCCTGTTTCCATCCTTGAGATGTTTCCTGTGTGAGTCCACCTGTGGTAAATTCAATTGGTACTTCACTGTATCACAATTCCAGTGGGTCAGAAGTTTACATACACTAAGTTGACAGTGCCATTAAACAGCTTGGAAAATTCCAGAAAATGATGTCATGGCTTTAGCAGCTTCTGATAGGCTAATTGACATAATTTGAGTCAGTTGGAGGTGTACCTGTGGATGTATTTCAAAGCCTACCTTCAAGCTCAGTGCCTCTTTGCTTGACATCATGGGAAAATCAAAAGAAAATCAGCCAAGACGGCGGAATTTTCCCCCCCCAAACGCCTGAAGGTACCACATTCATCTGTACAAACAATAGTACGCAAGTATAAACACTAAGGGACCACGCAGCCGTCATACCGCTCAGGAAGGAGACGCGTTCTGTCTCCTAGAGACGAACATACTTTGGTTTGAAAAGTGCAAATCAATCCCAGAACAACAGCAACGGACCTTCTGAAGATGCTGGAGGAAACCGGTACAAAAGTATCTATATCCAGTTAAACGAGTCCTATGTCAACATAACCTGAAAGGCCGCTCAGCAAGGAAGAAGCCACTGCTCCAAAACCACCATAAAAAAGCCAGACTACTGCACATGGGGACAAAGACCGTACTTTTTGGAGAAATATCCTCTGATCTGACGAAACAAAAATAGAACTGTTTGGCCATAACAACCATCGTTATGTTTTGAGGAAAAAGGGGGGGCGGTTTGCAAGCCGAAGAACACCCTCCCAACCCTGAAGCACAGGGGTGGCATCATCATGTTGTGGGGGTGCTTTGCTGGAGGAGGGACTGGTGCACTTCATAAACTAGATGGCATCATGAGGATGGAAAATTATGTGGATATATTGAAGCAACATCAAGACATCAGTCAAGAAGTTAAAACTTGGTCGCAAATGGGTCTTCCAAATGGACAATGACCCCAAACACACTTCCAAAGTTGTGAGAAAATGGCTTAAGGACAACAAAGTCAAGGTATTGGAGTGGCCATCACGAAGCCCAAACCTCAATCCTATAGAACATTTGTGGGCAGAACTGATAAAGTGTGTGCGAGCAAGGAGGCCTACAAACCTGACTCAGCTACATCAGCTCTGTCAGTAGGAATGGGCCAAAATTCACCCAACTTATTGTGGGAAGCTTGTGGAAGACTACCCGAAATGTTTGACCCAAGTTAAACTATTTAAAGGGAATGTTACCAAATACTAATTCAGTGTATGTAAAGTTCTGACCCACTGGGAATGTGATTAAAGAAATAAAAGCTGAAATAAATATTTCTCTACTATTATTCTGACATTTCACATTCTTAAAATAGAGTGGTGACTGACCTAAAACAGGGGATTTTTACCAGGATTAAATGCCAGGAATTGTGAAAAAAACTGAGTTTAAACGTATTTGGCTATGGTGTATGTAAACATCCGACTTCAACTGTATTTACCCCACCAGACACGCCACAATGGGTTTCTTCACTGTACCCAAACCAAAAAAAGGATTTAATGTGTTGCTCAGTTATGTATAGAGCCATGTCATCGTGATGTTACTCAGGTAAAAAGCAAGTTTAGCTTAATAAAACATATTATATCACAGCGCCTCCTCTTTCTAAAGTTAAAATGCAACTGTACAAGAATCTGTTCATATGAAGTGTAAATAGTAGTTGTTGTCTCTTGGTGTCTTTCCAATAACTTATTGGCAATTTAAAATGATGCATTTTCTAAGATGTTCATTTTGTTGATGTCCTTGCCTATAACTGTTCTGTACTTTGTCATGTACAGTATTTGTACAATGTGGACCCAAGGGAAAGTAACTACATTAAACCAACTTCGTGGAGCCGAGAACAGGCATTGCGGAATCTAGCTACATCGGTTCGCCCGAGGTCAATACTAAAAAAAAGAATTACTCAACGCCCACCTTGTACCTATGTTGGGTCCTTTGTAGTTGTATGCCTTTGGTTTGCTCAAATCCGTACGTTTTCAATGAACGTCAATCGCTATTTGAACGCTATTTGATTAAACGTTAATCAAATAGAACCACAACTGCTGTTGCACTAAAATGGCAACTCCGCGCAAATAGCATGTGGCAATGTAATCTCAAAAAGGAAACAGGAGTTTGGTGGTACTTGATTAACGTTTATTGAAAAATTAAGGTTTTCAGCAAACAAAAAAAGGTTCGCAAGTACAGAGGACAAACATAGGTACAAGGTGGGCGTTTCATAATTTAATTGTTTTAAGTATTGTCCTTTTCGGAGCTTGTCCTAGTCGGAGCTAGATTCCACCAAGCCTGGTAACGTTATCAGCTCCACGTAGTTGGTAAAGTTCATCAGAAACTTCCTTCGCTCCATCCAGTCCGCTAACTAGCAACGTATTATGCCATCAAGACAAGACAATCAAGGGAGTTTAGTTGGACGAGAAACCACAAATAGCATGTTCTGCTCCAAAAAGAAAACACTTCCTCAGTGACAAACAACGCTTTTGTTCTATAAATATCAACTCCAGCGTGACATAAATTAGATAACTGATGTAATGAGGCTAACTAGCAATGTCATTTTACTATCCACAATGCGAACACGCATAGCATCATTGTCACAAAGGCAGGACACAAAGCCTCCCGACTGGCTGTCGCTCGCGCTACACAGCAGCGAGCTAATGTTAGCTAGCTAACAAACTCGATCAAACACAAATACCGTACCTTTTTAGGGTGAGTCTCCTGCGCTGTCCAGTCAGTAAGAGAATCCTCTCTTCTCATTCTTTACTCGCTCATAAACTGTCGAGCCGAGATAGCTGTCACCCAGACAACTGCGATAGTTTGCTGACTGCCCAAACGACTGCTGCTGTTCTCCCTCCCTCTCGTTCGAAAGATGCATTGCCACGAGCTTGCAGCTGTCTGGATGCCAGCAGTGACAGAATGGAGCACGCGCAGCAGCGGCGGGAGGCGCGCACGGGATGTAAATATGGCACGCACACGACAAGGTGTTTTAGGAAAGACAAAATAGGTGAAAGGTTTTGTCTTCCAGGTTACTTCCAACGGTATCATCATTACTGAGGTGGATAAAATAGTACATGGTTAATGGTATTCACAAAACGCGCACGATAGAGCAAAGATACATGTGACGGGGACGGGGTGGTATAGCTACAAAATATGAATTCCAATATGTCTTAATTAAATTCTAATGTCCTTAAATCCGTAGAAAGCAAAGGTAAGACATGTGTATCATATGTATCCATATAGCCTATACATCAATCACAATCTTTGAAATCTGAATAGGTCTGAAAAGCTTGTGCAACAATTTCTGGTATTGTTACGCCCTCTACCGGGCGATTGAGTTTATGGTCCCTTCTAAAACGTGAAATCCTCTAATATTTTGTCAAGACCTGGATCCACCACTAGAGGAAGATGAGTGACAAGCCCAACCTTGTACAAACGAAAGAGAAAGAGGCTACTACTTTACCATACAACGCCCTGACCTCAATACCATAGAAAATTTGTGGGCAGAACTGAAAAAGCGTGTGCGAGCAAGGAGGCCTACAAACCTGACTCAGCTACACCAGCACTGCCAGGAGGAACGGGTCAAAGTTCACCCAACTTATTGTGGGAAGCTTGTGAAAGGCTACCCGAAACGTTTGACCCAAGTTAAACAATTTAAAGGCAATGCTACCAAATACTAATTGAGTGTATGTAAACTTCTGACCCACTGGGAATGTGATGAAAGAAATCAAAGCTGAAATAAATCATTCTCTCTACTATTATTCTGATATTTCACATTGTTAAAATAGAGTGGTGATCCTAACTGACCTAAAATAGGGCATTTTTACTAGGATTAAATGTCAGGAATTCTTAAAAACGGAGTTTAAATGTATTTGGCTAAGTTATATGTAAACTTCTGACTTCAACTGTACATCCCTCGGTGGAAATTTTTCCCCATGCAGGCCTTGTAGAGAATGTGCACATTTATGCTAGCTAGGTCAAGGATGTTATAGAACACAGCCACTGGCCATCTAAGGGTACCACCTTTGACAATGTACGTGCACGCCATTTGGTCTAGCACACCTACGCCCACCTTCAAATGAAATACAATACAGTACACCGTGTGCTACAATTAAATGCTTACTTACACAAATAATAAATGTGAAAACAGTCAGAAAAATATATATACCTTCGTTGCTTTGTAGTGGGTTGTAGTCTCAGGCTTTGCCTTTTGACCTCCCCCGTAGTTGGGTGCATTGTGCTGATGAGGCTGACATTCTTTCATTTGCTTACCCTGGTAAATGGTCAGCGAGGTATTCTCACTTTTCAACACTTGTGTGCTGAACGCTCCGCCTGCTCCTTAGCGAAGGGGCAGCTCCCATCTTGCTTTGTTTACTGTGCCCACCAGGCTGTTTTGGTGAGGTCAAGTGAGGTAAATAAGTTGTCCGTAGTGATATTTCTTCCCTTCGCCAGGTAAGGATCAACCATCTTCGGCTCCACACTCTGTCCTTGACAAGGTCTCAACGTCTCATCATTTCCCTGTAAGGACAGATGCTGGGAGATGAGAAGCAAGTACAGGGAGTGAATATTTAATGAATAAACAGACAGGAAACAAAACACGAACAGCGTCTGGACAAGGGACACATAACAACATTAATGCTGACTTGGCAAAGGAACTGAGGAAGTAACAGATATAGGGGAGGTAATTAATAACGTTATGGAGTCCAGGTGGGTCCGATGAAGTACTGATGCGCATAACGATGGTGACAGGTGTGCGTAATGATAAGCAGCCTGGTGACCTCGAGCGCCAGAGAGGGGGAGAGGGAGCAGACGTGACAGTACCTCCCCTCTAGGGGCGCCACCTGGCGTCCCCCCTGGGTGAGCCTGATGGCACCGGAACCGGCTGAGGTGCGGGAGCCCGACAAGCTGGCTGAGGTGCGGGAGCCCGACAAGCTGGCTGAGGCGCAGGGAGCCAGACGAGTGAGATCCCGACGAGCCAGCTGAGGCGCGGGAGCCTGACGAGCAGTGCTGAGGTATGGTGTGGGGAGCCTGCCAAGCCAACCGGGGCTTGTGAGCGTCGCGAGCCAGCTGAGGCATGGGTGCCTGATGAGCCAGCTGAAACATCCCCGGTTGCTTCGGCAGCGGCACCCAGACCCTACGTCACCAACAAAAACAAAAAACAAAAAACTCCCTGATGCTTCAAACTGTGGAGTCAGCATTCTGTAAGGACAGACGCTGGGAGATGAGAAGCAAGTACAGGGAGTTCAAATTTAATGAATAAACAGACAGGAAACAAAACACGAACAGCATCTGGACAAGGGACACATATTGACATTAATGCTGACTCGGGAAATAAACTGAGGAAGGGAGAGATATAGGGGAGGTAATTAATAACGTGATGGAGTCCAGGTGAGTCCGATGAAGCACTGATTCGCGTAACGATCGCGACAAGTGTGCGTAATGATAAGCCTTCCCCAATTACTGTCTCTCAGGTGGCGGTGGATTTGGCAGGACAGGATCTATACAAATATATATAATGTTAGTCTATTTGTAAAAAAAAAAAAATCACCAGACAACCGAGTATGCTAACATAGACTAATAATAAAAGACATGACACTGAAATACAAAGACAACAACACACAACTTGTCTACCTGGTATGCCTGCAGGTGTTGGCGGTCTGGGCGCTGTGGGGATGGCACAGGCGGAGATGGCAATGGTTGTGGATTCGGCACTGTTGAAATTTCAAGTTTATTACATTTCATGAAATACAATGTGAAGCAGGGCTATTCTTCCGTTCATACACAACAATAGCAATATTGCAAAACATCATAATTTGCGTGCATACACGATACAGGCCAACATGATTAAGCAAATAATAATAGCCTAATAATAAAAACAATTAGGCCTACAACCATTGTAAGCCTATAATAGTCTAATGCCAGCAATAGGTTAATTGTAGACAGTAATAGCAGTGACAGGAAAGCAATGATGATAGTAATAATATTCTCGTAATAATAATAATAATAATAATAACATTTGGCTAATAATATAAATGAAAATAATGACAATATTATTTTATTCTGCTGAAGTTTTTATTTTATTCTGTTGCATCTAAGTTAGGCGTAGGCCTGTATGGGTTGTAGGCCATTGGTAAACGCTTTTCTTGTTAACAAGATTGCTGTAAGTCAGACCAACAATTGAGGATCTCTAGGCCTAGGCAAAAAAGCTGAAAAAGAGAAAAGGCCTACCTGGACGCGGAGGCCTGATCTGGACCAACAGGGCTTGAAGTGGATGTGCCCAAACACATTATTTTGCACTGGAGCATCACTGTCAGAGTCAGGGTCATCGGAAGAGCTCTCGCACACCCATGAGACATCCCTCCCTGCATCAGATGCAATGCCTCCACCAGAGATTCAAATCAAATCAAATCAAAACGTATTTGTCACATTCGCCAAATACAACAGGTGTAGACCTTGCAGTGAAATGCTTACTTACAAGCCCTTAACCAAAAATGCAGTTTAAGTAAAATACACACAAAAATAAAAGTAACAAATAATTAGGAGCAGTAGTAAAATATCAACAGCGAGGCTATATACAGGGGGTACCGGTACAGAGTCAATGTGCGGGGCACCGGTTAGTCGAGGTAATTGAGGTAATATGTACATGTGGGTAGAGTTATTAAAGTGAGATGATAACAACAGAGAGTAGCAGCGTTGTAAAATAGGGGGGGGGGGGGGGGGGTCAATGCAAATAGTCTGTGTAGCCATTTGATGTTCAGTAGTCTTATGGCTTGGGGGATAGAAGCTGTTAAGAAGCCTCTTGGACCTAGACTTGGCGCTCCGGTACCGCTTGCCATGCGAAGCAGACAGAACAGTCTGTGACTAGGGTGGCTGGAGTCTTTGACAATTTTTAGGACCTTCCTCAGACACCGCCTGGTATAGAGGTCTTGGATGGTCGGAGGCTTGGCCCCAGTGATGTACTAGGCCGTACGCACTACCCTCTGTTTGCCATACCAGGCAGTGATGCAACCTGTGAGACTGCTCTTGATGGTGTAGCTGTAGAACCTTTAGAGGATCTTTGGACTCATGCAAAATATTTTCAGTCTCCTGAGGGGGAATAGGTTTTGTTGTGTCTTCTTCAAGACTGTCTTGGAGCAGCCTGGTGACCTAGAGGCCGGATAGGGAGTATATGTGACAATAATGGAAAAGAAAAGACCTGTCTATTTGTGAAGAAATCACCTTGATTTACTCTTTAGTCATAGGCCTTGCCTACACCTAGCAACATGTTTTTCAAATTATATGAGCAAAAAATATTCCATTTGATTTGGAACGGCAAGCCAAATTAAACAGGCCTATTTATATAATGAATATGAATTTGGAGGGCAGAAATATTCAATATTAAAGCATTAGACATCTCACTAACGGCTTCAGTCATACAAAAGTTAATTTAAATCTGAGCTGGTTCTCTAGCAGATTAGTATGAATGTCTCACCCCATAGTCAATAAAGGCCTTTTTCCCTTTATTCAGATTACAACCTCTCACTTTCAGTTATTTCGGTTATCCAAAATATTAATAAAATAAAAACAAGCCATAAAAAGTTGGTTGAAATTTCAGTTTAATCCGCCAGAAAAGACTGAACAAATATTACAACAAATATTATGGTTAAACTCAAATATACTAATTGATAAAAAAAAATTAAACGGTACTATCTTTGTAAATACTTGAATAAATAGGACTGGTGGAGTTATGTCACACATGCAGCTAACAAAAATGACAACCAACTAATTGCAGCATTATTGCAAAAATGGAAGAGGAAAGTGGAAGGGGGAGAAGTAAGGAACTTGTCTGTCGGCCCTGCATTAAAGAAAATTGTGGTGAGTATACCAGTTCCATGTAAGGACCAGAAAATGACAGCTGTGCCAAATAGATAGCAAAATAGTTGGGAAGAGATTTTCAATATACCAATTCCATGGCACATGGTTTATGAACTGATACATAAAATGACGCTAGATTCAAAACTTTGAGTTCTTCAATTTAAATTATTATACAACATTCTTGGTACCAATAGAATGTTATATATATGGGGGATACAACCATCCCAGCTCTGCAGATTTAGCTGCGAAGAGACAAAATCGATGGATCATTTGTTTTGGTATTGCCCATAGCTTGTTTTGGTCGTATGTTCAGGAACATCTAAACAATTGCAACATTCACCTGGAGGTAATTCTGAAAATAGCACTGCAGGGTAATTTGAATAGTCATAGTCAATCGATCAATAATATAGTAATACTCTTAACAAAAATGTTTATTTTTAATTTACATTCTGTAGAAGCTATGCGAATAGAAAGGTTCAGAACTGTTGTGAAACAGCACAGTTAAAAATATATGGCAAATAGAAACTGGGTGGTCTTCAAAGATAGATGGGAGGGGATGAAGGTAGCTGAAGGAGGAAAGAAACAAAGATAACTATTATAAAATATACTGTGTCCGTCAAATGTATATAGTATGTATAAGCTGGAGGTAGAAGCCTAAGTGTTGTTGTCCATTAGTTTACTCTAATTAGGGGAGGGGTGGTAGGGTTAAGCAAAAATAATAAAGAAAAATATAGTTTAAAAAAAAGATGTGAATAATTTTTTTAAACAGTACCAGTCAAAAGTTTGCACACACCTACTCATTCCAGGGTTTTTCTTTATTTTTTACTATTTTCTACATTGTAGATTGTACATTGTAAGACATCAAAACTATGAAGTAACATATCATCATGGTAGTAACCAAAGAAGTATATTTTATATTTGAGATTCTTCAAAGTAGCAATCACTTGCCATTTAAATGTTTTTATTTTTTATTTAACCTTTTTTTAACTAGCCAAGTCAGTTAAGAACAAATTCTTATTTACAATGACGGCCTACACCGGCCAAACCCAGACAACGCTGGGCCAATTGTGCGCCACCCTATGGGACTCCCAATCAAGACCGGTTGTGATGCAGCCTGAATTCAAACCAGCGTGTCTGTAGTGACGCCTCTAGCACTGAGATGCAGTGCCTTGGACCGCTGCGCGACTCGGGAGCCCTTGATGACAGCTTTGATGCCTAGCAATCAACAAATGTACATTGTTTAAAGCACACTTATGTCTCAGTCACAAATGACAGCTCCAATAAGCACTTCATGGTGAACGATTTGAACGAATGGCTTGTAGAATCATGACTCTTTCGAGTTTTCAGTTAATCGTTCGCTGATAAGGGTCCGGCGTGCTCTCGACATTACTGACTCAAATGAACGAAATGAGTCGAAACATTCGTTCCTCTTGACTGAACGAGTCGAAAAGATCCGAGTCAGTAAAAAGAGCCGAACTTCCCATCAATTGTGTCCGTTTGGCCTCTCCCAAGAGGAAGAAAAAGAAGAGCTAATGTGACGTATCAAACTGGGCGGTCTCTGCAAGTCCTCACTCTCCATTCATACGGCGCCTTGCAACTGTCAACGCTGAGGGAGGTCTAACCAAGCCGCAAAACCTTGGACACGTTCAAAGAAAGTCCTCTTTTACATTTTGCGTTGCGAATATACACGTTTGGAGAAAGGGCTGGTGAGTAAAATCATACTATGTTTGAGTCTGTTGCGTTTTGTTCGATTATAGCAGTTTTCGAAGTGTGGCTGCAGTCAAACAATAAAGTAAAAATTGGCTATATCGTTAAAACACATAAAAATATATATTTTTGGTCTTACTGTAAGGTTAGGGTTAGGCATAACTTTAGCAGTGTGGTTAAGAGAAATTGTAGAAATAGGCGGGGTTTAGCCATAATTATGACTGTGGCTGTGGTAACTAGTGACGACCCCGGTACAGGGGAATCTCTGACGTTACATTTTGCGTTCAGTCTTCAGCGTAGTGAAATGGTCATACAGAAATATTTTACTACTATGATGTGTTTGTAAAGAAGACAATCGCCGATAGACCTACATTCGCAATGAGCCACAAGTGTTTATGAAACTAAAGTGTTTATAAACCAAATTTAAGTTAAATACTTAGATCTAGTATGTTGACCTTCGTTTGCACTTACTCCTGTGTCATAACTACCATATATGACACTTGAATAAAACAATGTTGTTTGTGGATGTGTTCACGCAGGGCTAATCTGCGAAAGAGACCATTGTCTCCTCATGACTCCCTAGAAAGGTTAAACAAATAAAAATATATTTGTTTGACCCTCTCTCCAATGTAAGGAATCTGTGTTGAAAAGACACTATTTGGATGTAAATACAGTAGGCCTACCATTCATGTCATGGTATTTTGACAGCAAGAGGACACAATCTTGTTTCACAACAAAACCAGCAAGTATCAATGAATCGCTGAACTGTTGTTGGGATCATAATACTGCTATTGGGCAGGAGTCCAAATAAGAGGTCATTCATTCTCTATCAGTCTCATTGGCAAATACTTTATTATTCCCCAAGTTTGTTTACATTTTTAGCTGCAAGGCTATTGTCTAAACGTCGCTACAATGTCAAAGGGGACACCTGCCCTCGGTACACATGTAACCTCCAAATAGAGCAGAGGAAGGTCAGAGAGAGTACAGTACAGGTGTGTGTCCTTTGAGGGCCGTATGCAAGGCAATGAAGCCATAACCTATTCAGGCATCATTGATCAATCATTAGGCACTGCATTAGATTATCTAGCTTCATACCTTCTTACATTGACTAAAGTGAATTTAGGTTGACTCTGAAACACTGAATTATAGCCTATTCCAATCATAGGGAAATGCTGACCCCATTTTACACCAAGTGACCTGTAATTCAAGCCCAGATAAACATATCCAATAATATTTCCCATGTAAGGTATTTTAAGATACACATGTGTGTTATGTGCGTGAATGAGTAAAAGAAGAAACCCATAGCTCAAGATGAGAACATCTTTTTTCTTTCGTTTTAGTTTAAACAAGCAAGATTGCGATGACATTTTAATGGATCACGTTTTTATGCAGTTATTCAGTTATTCAGTCACATAATACTATTTACTTTATTATCGTGGCTTATTACACGTTCACCCAAGTATAATAATAAACAATGTAGCCTATTATCACAGAGTATGATGGCTATAATGTTGCGAGTTATTCGTTGCTCGTTTGCCGAGAATTCGAGCGCTACAGCTCGACGACCTTTCCCCCAGTTTCCAGTAGCACAGTCATGTGATCACGGGAACCCATCTGGGGGAAGGGAAAGTAGCTGGTGAAACACAGCTGAATGGAAACACAACTGCGTCGTTGCTGGCTGCCATAGGTACCCAGAAATGTGTCCTTCATAAGCTGACTACACCGCCAATGCGCGCATGATGATTTTGTCCATCCACACCAGAGGCGACCATGACACGTGAACCAACTATACTAATTTGGGGGCATACCGAAACACACATTTAACATTAATGGCCACATTTAACATTAATGGCCATTAAGATAGCTTGCTTTTGCTAACTACTTTGTCCTGGGAGATGAACTGAGCTGACAAGGTAAAAATCTGTCGTTCTGCCCATGAACAAGGCAGTTAACCCACTGTTCCCCGGTAGGCCGTCATTGTAAATAAGAATTTGTTCTTAACCGACTTGCCTAGTTAAATAAAGCTTGAATGAAAAATAATAATAATGAAAAATAAAAAATGAACACAGTACCAGTCAACATTTGGACACACCTACTCATTCCAGGGTTTTAATTTATTTGTATTATTTGCTACATTGTAGAATAATAGTGAAGACATCTAAACTATGAAATAACACATATGGAATCATGTAGTAACCAGAAAAAGTGTTAAACAAATCAAAATATATTTTGTATTTGAGATTCTTCAATGTAGCCAACCTTTGCCTTGATTGACAGCTTTGCACACTCTTGGCATTTTCTCAACCAGCTTCATAAGATAGTCACCTGGAATGCATTTCAATTAACAGGCGTGCCTTGTTAAAAGATCATTTGTGGAATTTATTTCCTTCTTAACGTGTTTAAGCCAATTAGTTGTGTTGTGACAAGGAAGGGGTGGTATACAGAAGAGACACGACAGTCCATTATTACTATGAAGGTTAGTCAATCCGGAAAATTTCAAAAACTTTGAATACTTCTTCAAGTGCAGTCGCAAAAACCATCAAGCCCTATGATGAAACTGGCTCTCATGAGGACCGCCACAGGAAAGTAAGACACAGAGTTACCTCTGCTGTAGAGCATAAGTTCACTAGAGTTACCAGCCTCAGAAATTGCAGCCCAAATAAATGCTTCACAGAGTTCAAGTAACAGACACATTGCAACATCAACTGTTCAGAGGAGACTGTGAGAAGCAGGCCTTCATGGTCGAATTGCTGCAAAGAAACCACTACTAAAGGACACCAATAATAAGAAGAGACTTGCTTGTGCCAAGAAACACGAGCAATGGACATTAGACCAGTGGAAATCTGTCCTTTGGTCTGATGAGTCCAAATGTGAGATTTTTGGCTCCATCCTCCGTGAACTGAGAAACAATCATCTGGCCACTAAGGGCTTCATAAAATAATTTTGCTTGATTGAAAGTGCTGTATAGTAGTATAATGATACTCTTTGTGTGTGTGTGTGTGTGTGTGTGTGTGTGTGTGTGTGTGTGTGTGTGTGTGTGTGTGTGTGTGTGTGTGTGTGTGTGTGTGTGTGTGTGTGTGTGTGTGTGTGTGTGTGTGTGTGTAATGGGAGGCCTGCAAACTGTGTCACACAATTTATTATGGAAACTCCTAAGAGGTGATTATTAGGCAGACAGTGTGGTTGAGATAAAGAGAGTAATGAAGACAGAGACTGAGCGGGAGAGAGAGATGATGTTCCTGACCAATTGTATCTTATTTGTTGCCCTGCTCCTCTCTCTCTCTCGCTCTCGCTCTCGCTCTCGCTCTCGCTCTCTCTGTTAGTCTGTTCCTCTAGGTCAGTGAAAGCGAGGGAGCTGATGTGGAGAGTCAGGGCTCAGCCGCAGAAGGCAGGGGGGAGGAGGAGTTAGAGATGATAGGAGGGATAGAGATGTGGAGTGAGGAGGAAGAGAAGGGAGAAGTGGAGGGAGAGAGGAAGAGGGAGAGCACAATCGAGAGGGGAGCCTACATATCCATGGAGTGTGTCTGCCCCAAGTCCCACAATTTTTTCATTGGATTTTTTCTCTGAATCTTTCTCGATCTAATACTTGTTGCATTTACTAAATCTTATAGGGAAATTGTGTATTTAAAAAAATAGTCTCTGAACAGTTGTTGTTTTGTATGCTTTATCTTTATCTGTCGTCTCTATCTGATACTTCACTGAAGTATCAGGAGTTTTTTCAAAATAAGCTAATTTGTCAAAATAAGCTACTATTTCTACATTTTGTGTCAGGCCTGGTCTGTACTAAATCTTATTTAGAGAGGTTATCTACATTTTGAAATAGTCTCTGAATAGTTATTTGCATTTGTACATTGTTACAGAAGTGAGAATCGTTGTCAATCAAATAACCTACTTTGTGTGAGTTTTGACATACTTTCTGAATATTGACCTCTGGTCACATTTTCTATTATTTTTTAAAAATATTTATGTGTAAATAATATTTATAAGTATAATATACTATACTTGGTACATTTTGAGTGAGTCATTTAGTCAAATGTACGACAATTTAAATACTCTAGGGTTTTTTGTTGTGTTGAGTGTTAATACTTTTTTATAGTGAGTGTCTTTGCACAATGGAAGACAAAATGTGTGTTATACCTATTGACATGAATGTGGTGTCATATTAAAGAAGACGTTATGCTCTTTAAAAGGATAGTGAAGGATAGTCTACCCAGCGAGCCAGCCCATTCAGCAACCCGCCCAGGTCAGCGATGCCCGTTTGTCCCTCCTGGATAAATATGACGGCACCCTGTCTAAATGCTGTGGCTACCTACTCCCTCTATTTTGTGCACCAGGTGGGAGCCCCCACCACCGAGATGTCCAAGGTTGATACGGTTATTTCTCTGCTGACTGGGCAGGCGTTGGAATGGGCTACGGGCGTCTGGCAGAGGAGGAGCTGGATTCGTATCAGGGGTTCATGGCTCTGTTCAGAGGTATCTTCGATCATCCATCGGAGGGCAGAGGGGGGGATGAGCGCCTACTCCAATTACGGCAGGAGGACCAGACTGCTGAGTACGCACTCACCTTCCGGACAGTAGCAGTATCCAACAGATGGAATGAGCCGGCGCTTTGTACGCTCTTCAAAAGAGGTCTGCGTGAGGAGGTCCAGACGGAACTGGTCTGTTGAGACGACAACCTCTCCTTGGACACACTCATCGCGATGGCAATCCGTCTGGATAACCTACTTCCGGAGCTTCCCTCTGTGAACACATTGGATCAGAGCCTGAACCCATGGAGGTAGGGGTCACACGCTTCCCCGCGGAGGAGTGATGCAGATGGAGACAGCTGGGGCTCTGTCTCTATTGTGGTCAAGTAGGGCACTACCTCCAGCAGTGTCCGGTACACCCCAACTCGGGATCGACAAGCGCATAGGGAATGTCACGCGATCTTCCACATCCAGGGGCAGGCGTGAGTATCCCCTTTTCATCACTTTCTGCCAAACCCTTTTTGGTGTCGATCACACTAGTTGTACTGTTTCTACAGCATTAGTGGATTCCGGTTCCGCAGGGAACTTTATTGACCAGACCCTTGCCTCCTCTCTTAACATCACCTCATACTGGCTTTCCTCTCCTTTCCCGGTTCAAGCCCTCGACAATCGGGCATTAGGTTCCGGGACCATCATACACATCACCAGACCACTCACCCTCACCGTGGAGTCCATCCATCCGGAGAACATTCCCTTCATCACCAGTGCACCAGCTCACAAGATTATTTCCGGCCTCCCTTAGCTTCAACGCCATAACCCCACCATCTCATGGTTAAGGATGAAAATCACGTGCTGGGCACCCGAATGCCAGAGGACCTGCTTTCCCGTTGCCTGTGGTTCCAAGTCGGAGTCCTGTGGTTGCCCTTCAGCCCAACATCCTGGAGGTATACCAGGACCCGCGGGAGGTATTTTCTAAAACCTGCGCCACCTCTCTCCCTCCTCATGGCCCCTGGGACTGTGCCATCGACCTGCCCCAGTGAAGACGCATCTACCCTCTGTCGGTGGCTGAAACAAAAGCCATGGAGGAGTACATCCATGAGGCGCACCAACAAGGTTTCATCTGCATGTCCACTTCTCCTGCGTCTGCAGGCTTCTGCTTCGTGGCCAAGAAGGATGGAGGGTTATGCCTGTGTATTGTTTACGCCCATGTATTGATTAGAGGACTCAATGAGATCACCACCAAGATCCGTTACCCTCTGCCGGCAGCTATCGAACAGCTCTGCGGGGCCCGGTTCTTTATCAAATTAGACATGCGGAGTGCATACAATCTCATCTGCATCCGGGAGGGGGATGAATGGAAGACCGCTTTTAGCACGATGTCTGGCCACTACGAGTACTTGGTGATGCCATTTGGCTTAGCCAATGCTCCGTCAGTGTTCCAGGCATTCGTCAACGAGTTGTTCTGGGACATGCTCGGACGCCAGGTGGTTGTGTATATGGACGACATCCTGGTCTACATGACTACCTTGGAGGATCACATCACTCACGTCTGAGTAGTCCTGGAATGCCTCCTGGCTAACAAGCTGTTTGTCAAGGCTGAGAAGTGCCAGTTTCATCAGGAGGCTGTCTCCTTCCTAGGCTACCAAATCAGCCTGCAAGGAGTGAAGATGGACATCAAGAAGGTAGATGCGGTCAGGTCATGGCCAGTCCCAACCACCATAAAGGGGTTACAACGGTTTTTGGGGTTTGCCAACTTCTACCGCCGTTTCATCAGGAACTTCAGCTCCATCGCCGCTCCTCTCACCGCTCTCCTCAAGGGTGGTCCCCGTAGGCTGGTGTGGAGTCCAGCATCTGACGAGGCCTTCGGTATCCTTAAGGGACGTTTCACACCCAGATCCCACAATATCCTTTGTGGTGGAGGTGGATGCTTCAGAGGTGGGCGTGGAGGCAGTTTTGTCTCAACGACAAGGTAATCCACAAAAATTGTATCCGTGCATATTACTTTAAGAAACTGTCCCCTACAGAGAGGAATTACGACGTCGGCGATTGAGAGCTCCTGGCGGTGAAGTGGCATTAGAGGAGTGGAGACACTGGCTGGAGGGCACCAAGGACTCATTCGTCATCCTCACCGACCATTGGAACCTGTACATGCAGACAGCGAAGAGGCTGAATCTGCGCCAAGCAAGGTGGGGCCTATTATTTACAAGATTTGACTTCACGCTGACCTATCGCCCAGGCTCAAAGAACACCAAAGCCGATGTCCCATCTCTACGATTCGGAGGAACCTGTCCAGAGTACACCCATAATCCCTACCTCTCAAGTTGTAGCCCCTGTGGTCTGGGACGTAGATATTGACATTCGCCATTGCTCTGGAGAGGGAGCCTGCACCCACTACCTGTCCTTCTGAGCGCATCTACATTCCCACGGGGATAAGGGATCGGCTGCTGACCTGGGCACATACAGCTGTAGTCACTGGACATCCAGGTATTTCTCGTATTTCTCGTACTACTCAATCTATCTCTGAGAAGTAATGGTGGCCTACCTTGGCGCAGGACATCATTCGCTACATCAACTCCTGTTCCGTTTATGCTCAAACCAATCTCCCCCTGCACGCTCCAGCATGGCCACTTCTTCCCCTTCCCATGCCTCAGTATCCCTGGGCTCATCTATGCATTGACTTTGTCACTAATCTTGCCTCTGACGGTTTCACCACCATTTTGGTGGTTGTGGATAGATGGATTTTCCAAATCCTGATTCATCCCTCTCTCTGTTCTCCCTTCTGCTCTCCATGTTGCTGAGGCACTATTTCAGCAGGTCTTCTGACATTATGGACTGCCGGAGGACATCGTCTCCGAACGTGGCCCCCAATTTACATTACGGGTATGGAGAGCCTTGGTGGAGAAGCTCGGGGTCACTGTCAGCCTCACTTCCGGGTATAGGCCTCAGTCTAATGGGCAGGTGGAGGGGATGAACCAGGAGCTGGGGAGGTTTCTGAAGAGTCACTGCCAGTACCGGCAGGGAGAGTGGGCCTGATTTCTTCCATGGGCGGAGTACGCCCAGAATTCGTTAATTCACTCCTCCACCGGGCTGGGATCTTTTATTTCATCTCATGAAACATGGGACCAACATTTGATCTTGCTTTTATATTTTTTGTTCAGTGTAGCTTTAAAAAAAGACTGGAATTGCAGTAGTGCTGGGTGGTATACCATATTTTACGATATACCGGTATTGATGCATGGACCGGTTAGGGTTTTTACATGACCTATTTACATTTTTACCCCTCTTCTCCCCAATTTCTTGATATCCTATTGGTAGTTACGCTCTTTCCCATCACAGTTTTCAGCTGTGCTAACGTATAATTGCAAAATGGTTTTATAATAATCAATTAGCCTTTTAAAATTATAAACTTGGATTAGCTAACACAATGTGCCATTGGAACACAGGAGTGATAGTTGCTGATAATGGGCCTCTGTACGCCTATGTAGATATTCCATAAAAAATCTGCCGTTTCCAGCTACAATAGTCATTTACAACATTAACAATGTCTATACTGTATTGCTGATCAATTAGATTTTCTTTCAAAAACAAGGACATTTCTAAGTGACCCCAAACTGTTTGTATGTGCCCATCTCAGTGAACTAGTCCATTGTGGATTAAATTTATCTTATAAAAAACAATCAATCAATCAATTATAATCACTAGTTACCTACACATGGTTGATGATATTACTAGTTTATCTAGTGTGTCCTGCGTTGCAATAAATCGATGCGGTGGCATTCGCGAAAAAGGACTGTCGTTGCTCCAACGTGTACCTAACCATAAACATCAATGCCTTTCTTAAAATCAATACACAGGTATATATTTTTAAACCTGCATATTTAGTTAATATTGCCTGCCAACATGAATTTCTTTTAACTAGGAAAAATTGTGTCACTTCTCTTGCAACAGAGTCAGGGTATATGCAGCAGTTTGGGCCGCCTAGCTCATTGCAAACTGTGTGAAGACTACTTCTTCCTAACAAAGACAACCAACTTCGCCAAACGGGGGATGATTTAACAAAAGCTCATTTGTGAAAAAGCACAATCGTTGCACGACGGTACCTAACCATAAACATTAATGCCTTTCTTAAAATCAATACACAGAAGTATATATTTTTAAACCTGCATATTTAGCTAAAAGAAATCCAGGTTAGCAGGCAATATTAACCAGTTGAAATTGTGTCACTTCTCTTGCGTTCATTGGACGCAGAGTCAGAGTATGTGCAACAGTTTGGGCCGCCTGGCTCGTTGCGAACTAATTTGCCAGAATTGTACGTAATTATGACATAACATTGAAGGTTGTGCAATGTAACAGGAATATTTAGATTTATGGATGCCATCCGTTAGATCAAATAGGGAACGGTTCTGTATTTCACTGAAAGAATAAACGTTTTGTTTTCGAGATGATAGTTTCCGGATTCGACCATATTAATGACCTAAGGCTCGTATTTCTGTGTGTTATGTGTGTTATTATGTTATAATTAAGTCTATGATTTGATAGAGCAGTCTGACTGAGTGATGGTAGGCACCAGCAGGCTCGTAAGCATTCATTCAAACAGCACTTTCGTGCGTTTTGCCAGCAGCTCGTCGCTGTGCTTCAAGCATTGCCCTGTTTATGACTTCAAGCCTATCAACTCCCGAGATTAGGCTGGTGTAACCGATGTGAAATGGCTAGCTAGTTAGCGGGGTGAGCGCTAATAGCGTTTCAAACGTCACTCGCTCTGAGACTTGGAGTAGTTGTTCACCTTGCTCTGCATGGGTAACGCTGCTTCGAGGGTGGCTGTTGTCGATGTGTTCCTGGTTCGAGCCCAGGTAGGAGCGAGGAGAGGGACGGAAGCTATACTGTTACACTGGCAATACTAAAGTGCCTATAAGAACATCCAATAGTCAAAGGTATATGAAATACAAATGGTACAGAGGGAAATAGTCCTATAATTCCTATAACTACAACCTAAAACTTCTTACCTGGGAATATTGAAGACTCATGTTAAAAGGAACCACCAGCTTTCATATGTTCTCATGTTCTGAGCAAGGAACTTAAACGTTAGCTTTCTTACATGACACATATTGCACTTTTACTTTCTTCTCCAACACTTTGTTTTTGCATTATTTAAACCAAATTAAACACGTTTCATTATTTATTTGAGGCTAAATTGATTGTATTGAAATAAGTGTTCATTCAGTATTGTTGTAATTGTCATTATTACAAATAAAATAAAATAAATCGGCCGATTAATCGTCCAATAATCGGTATCGGTATCGACGTTGAAAAAAATCATAATCGGTCGACCTCTAATGTCAACAATTCTTAATCGTGTGTCTTCTGAGATCTCTTTTGTTCAAGGCATGGTTCACATCAGACAATGCTTCTTGTGAATAGCAAACTCTCATTTTGTACGTATTTGTTTTTATAGGGTAGGGCAGCTTTAAACAACATCTCCAATCTTGTCTCATTGGTTGGACTCCAGGTTAGCTGACCCCAGCCTCCAATTAGCTTTTGGAGAAGTCATTAGCCACAGGGTTCGCATACTTTTTTCAACCCACACTGTGAATGTTTAAATTATGTTTTCAATATAGACAGGAAAAATACAATAATTTGTGTGTTATTAGTTCAAGCAGACTGTGTTTGTCTGTTGTGACTTAGATGAAGATCTGATCTAATTTTATGACCAATTTATGCAGAAATCCGGGTAATTCCAAAGGGTTCACATACTTATTCTTGCCACTGTATATACGACAAACCCGGAGATCTGTCGTTGTAGATAATATTGTAAAACTTACTCCACCAATACGTTTTTGAATAAAAGTTTCACGGCCATGTTAACTGATATATAATGCATAGTACCTCTGTAGAACCTTAGGCCTTACCTGGGTAATGATCTATGCGATTCACAGGTAATAATTAAATGCCTTGGGCCTTGAGTGAACCTGTAAGGAAATGTGATGGTAAAACTTTACATTGTAAAACTACTCAATCATTTACCAACCAGACTACAAATGAACTGGCATACCTAGCTTTATTAGGCCTGCTTCTCCTCCTAATCGTACTACTGAGTAGGCTAGTAGTAGGTTTAAACTGCTTCGGGTTAAGGCGTAGACCTACTCTATAGAAGAAAAAAGAAACGCACACCTATGTAGGCGAGGTGCTGGCTAGCGGAGTAGAAAACTAGAAAATAAAGGAGAGACCTACTCTATAAAATGAGATGGAGTTCTATCTAGTGAAATGAGATGTGCCTTCACATACAGTGCATTTGGAAAGTATTCAGACACATTGACTTCCCCCCCCCCAAAAAAAAATTAAGTTACAGCCTTTTTCTAAATTGATTAAATAGCTTTTTTTTCTCATCAATCTACACACAATACCCTATAATATCAAATAAACTTTTTTTTTGTGCAAATTTATATATTTTTTAAAACTGTACCATCTACATAAGTATTCAGATCCTTTACTCAGTACTTTGTTGAAGCACCTTAGGCAGCGATTACAGCCTCGAGTCTTCTTGAGTATGACGCTACAAGCTTGGCACACCGGTATTTTTCGAGTTTCTCCCATTCCTCTCTGCAGATCCTCTCAAGCTCTGTCAGGTTGGATGGGGAACGTTGCTGCACAGCTATTTTCAGGTCTCTCCAGAGATGTTAGCTCGGGTTCAAGTCCGGGCTCTGGCTGGGCCACTCAAGGATGTCCAGAGACTTGTCCCGAAGCCACTCCTGCGTTGTCTTGGCTGTGTGCTTAGGGTCATTGTCCTGATGGAAGGTGAACCTTCGAACCAGTCTGAGGTCTTGAGCGCTCTGGAGCAGGTTTTCATCAAGATCTCTCTGTACCCTGTTCTGTTCATCTTTCCCTCCATCCTGACTAGTCTCCCAGTCCCTGCTGCTGAAAAACACCCCCACATCATGATGCTGCTACCACCATGCTTCACCGTAGGGATGGTGTCAGGTTTCACCCAGACATGACACTTGGCATTTAGGCCAAAGAGTTCAATCTTGGCTTTATTAGACCATATAATCTTGTTTCTCATGGTCTGAGAGTCTTTAAGTGCCTTTTGACAAACTCCAAGTGGGCTGTCATGTGCCTTTTACTGAGGAATGGCTTCCGTCTGGCCACTCTACCATAAAGGCCTGATTGGTGGAGTGCTGCAGAGATGGTTGTCCTTTTGGAAGGTTCTCCCCATCTCCACAGAGGAAGTCTAGAGCTCTTTCAGAGCCCTGACCAAGGCCCTTCTCCCCCGATTGCTCAGTTTGGCCAGGCGGCCAGCTATAGGAAGAGTCTTCGTGGTTCCAAACCTCTTCCATTTAAGAATGATGGAGGCCATTGTGTTATTTTTTATTTAACTAGGCAAGTCAGTTCAGAACAATTCTTATTTACCTATGGGACTCCCAATCACGGCCAGTTGTGATACAGCCTGGATTCAAACCAGGGTATCTGTAGTGCAGTGCCTTAGACCGTTGCGCCACTTGGGACCTTCAATGCTGCAGAAATGTTTTGGTACCCTTCCCCAGCTCTGTGCCTCGACACAATCCTGTCTCGGAGCTCTATGGACAATTCCTTCAACCTCATGGCTTGGTGTTTGCTCTGACATGCACTGTCAAATGTGGGACCTTATATAGACAGGTGTGTGCTTTTCTGTATCATGTCCCATCAATTGAATTTATTACAAGTGGACTCCATTCAAGTTGTAGAAACATCTCAAGGATGATCAATGGAAACAGGATACACCTGAGCTATATTTCAAGTCTCATAGCAAAGGGTCTGAATACTTATGTAAATAAGGTATTTATTTTTTCTATTTCTAATAAATGTGCAACATTTTCTAAACCTGATCGCGTTGTCATTATGGGGTATTGTGTGTAGATTGCTGAGGAATTTGAATGTATTTAATCCATTTAGAATAAGGCTGTAATGTAACAAAATGTGGAATAAGTCAAGGGGTCTGATTACTTTCCAAAGGCACTGTAGTCCTCAGACTGAGATTCCACCTCTTGTTGGGGATTAAAAAGAGTGAGGCTGTGTCTCAAATGTCACCCTATTCCCTAGTGTGCACTTCTTTGACCATGGCCTACAGGGGTCTGATCAAAAGTAGTACATCAGGGTTCCCCAACTGACTGAGACTGAGATTCCACCCATGGGCAAATCAACTCCGAGTGATTTACGTTTTGGAAATGTGTTCCAAAGTGTTCCCACGCATCATAGAGAGTTCTCTCTGTAATTAGTGATGCATTAGTGATGCATTTTTTGTTGTTTTGGCTCTGTACTCCAGCACTTTGGATTTGCAAGGATACAATGACTGCGAGGTTGAAGTGCAGACTTTCAGCTTTAATTTGAGCGTATTTTTTATCCATATCGGGTGGACCGTTTAGACATTAGAGCACTTTTTGTACATAGTCCCCCCATTTTAGGGGACCAAAGGTTCCATATCCCTAGCGCACAATGATTACATAAAGCTTGTGACTCTATTGAAATGAATGGTAAAATCATGTATTGTGTCAGTTTGGAGTCACTTTTATTGTAAATAAGAATAGGACATCTTGCTAAACACTTCTATAGTGTGGATGCTACCATGATTATGGACAGTCCTGAATTAATCGCGAATAATGATGAATGAGAAGGTTAGACGCAGAAATATCATACCCCCAAGACATTCTAAGCTTTCATCGTTGCAATAACAGGGGAGGTTAGCATTTGTTTGAGGGGGACTATGTACACAAAGTGCTCTAACGTCTTAACGCTTCACTCGGTATACCCTCAAATTTTAAAGCTGACAGTCTGCACTTTGACGTCATAGTTTCATTGCGCATCCAAAGTGCTGGAGAACAGAGCCAAAAGCAACAATAAACGACTTACTGTCCCAATAATTACGGAGGGCACTGTATATGTGATGGTATACAAATGTACGCAAGGTTTGAAATGATTGTTTTTGACATATTATGTCAGTTTGAGCTTCTTGTGGTCAATTTGCAGTCTACAAATCATTTGTAATTATGTTTCAGCCTCCTGACCATCCGCTCAAGAAAAATTGGCCCGCAGCTGAATCTAGCCGATCTCTGTACTACGTTAAATAGGAAATATGGTGCTATATGAGCCCTGGTCAAAAGTAGTGCACTTTATAGGGAATACGGTGCCATTTTTGACGAAGACTCCGGAGTCTTGCCATACTTGGCACAGAGTGAGCTCCTTACATTATGTCCTACTCCATTGAATTATAGTTTAATCAAGGGACAAACAAACAGGGCTCTGGAATAGTAGGCTAGTCACCACTTAAGGGAAACAGCCCGTCAATGTTTAATCCAATAAGCATAGCCTACCTCTATTCGGTGGGAGGCTTATTACCCTGGAATAGGTCCTATTTGTTTACATATTGGAATTTGTCTGACTGTTGAAGAATGTCCCCATTTCATTTCTAGGAAATAGGGAAAGAAGCAAAGTGTGAATGTTTCTGCAGTGCTGATGCACTTAGAATGGTCTGGCACTGGGTCCTATAGCCTGCTAAGTTGTATAGTCCAGACTCGTCAAGCTCGGTGTTTTCCTGAGAGAAGAGCTGAGTCGTGTTCATTTAGGCTCCAAGCGGAAGAAAACTGGGACTATCTGTACTTGTCCAATACAAAACACTCCTTTTCGTTTTGCATTGCAAAACTTTGAAATAGTTTTCTGTTGCATGCCATAATGAACAGGACCCTGTAGATTTGTATTTTCTGTTATTTCCCACCCCTGGTTGCAGAGCGCTGTAGGACCGATTATCATTAGCTGGAGATGGCATACGCGTTTATGAAATGCATATGGGTTATGAATGTGTTATGAAGTTTTTGTCTAGGTACCTTTTACTTTTAAATAACATTTTACAGTATTTTTTAAATCAATTTGAAATTAAACTGCACTTGTCTTTACGCTAAGCTAGCTACAAGCTAAGCTAGCTACCCCCTTGTAAAACCCACTGGCTCCAGGTCATCTACAAGTCTCTGCTAGGTAAAGCCCCGCCTTATCTCAGCTCACTGGTCACCATAGCAGCACCCACCCGTTGCACGCGCTCCAGCAGGTATATCTCACTGGCCAACCCCAAAGCCAATTCTTCCATTGGCCGCCTCTCCTTCCAGTTCTCTGCTGCCAATGACTGGAACGAACTGCAAAAATCTCTGAAGCTGGAGACTCTTACCTCCCTCACTAGCTTTAAGAACCAGCTGTCAGAGCAGCTCACAGATCACGGCACCTGTACATAGCTCATCTGTAAATAGCCCATCCAATCTACCTCATCCCCATACTGTATTTATTTATTTTGCTCCTTTGCACCCCAGTATCTCTACTTGCACATTCATCTTCTGCACACCCTACCATTCCAGTGTTTAATTGCTATATTGTAATTACTTCGCCACCATGGCCTATTTATTGCCTATTTATTGCCTATTTATAGATTTTTCTGTATTATTGATTGTATGTTTGTTTATTCCATGTGTAACTCTGTGTTGTTGTATGTGTCGAACTGCTTTGCTTTATCTTGGCCAGGTCGCCGTTGCAAATGAGAACTTGTTCTCAACTAGCCTACCTGGTTAAATAAAAGTGAAATAAAAAATAAATAAAAGAGGTCTTCTAACCTCAATGGTACTTCCAGGTTAAATAAAGGGGAAAAATAACGAATCCTATCGATGTGTCATGTCCCCTCCTCCCTCTCTCCTCAGTGACCCTGTACAGCAGCAGCCACCATGGCAGAAGCTCACCAGGCCGTGGCCTTTCAGTTCACTGTCGGGCCTGATGGCATTGACATGCAGCTGTGCCACGAGGCCCTGCGCCAGATATACCTCTCAGGCAAGCACTCCTGGAAGAAGAGGTTCATACGCTTCAAGGTGAGAGTGCGCAATTAACTAATTTGTCAATTCGGGCGAATCAGGGCTCAAGACTAACTTTTTCCCCCAGGTGGGGAATGCCACTAACATTTTCTCAAAAATGTTGTCACAGCGTCACGTGATAAGAGAATATTTGTAATAATCGTATGAAGTCATTACAGTGCTACTGAGTTTGTGTGATTCAATAAAAAAATATAAAAACATTGTTTCATCAAATATGTCCATGCAGGAATGCATGACACAATATATTTTGATGTGCAACCTAAACCAGTGATTGTCATGAATTGTGGGTTGACAATTAGTATTTTGTTGGTATATTTTACTCTCAAAATAGGGCCCATGAATTTCTGAGATATTTTGTTCAGTAGAGATTGATATATTTTCTGTATTAGTATGACATAGGCTAATTCACCGTCTGAGGAAGTGGAAACTTAAAACGCATTACCATGATCGCTAAATACAATATTCTGCTGGTTAGCAATGTAATTGATTCATTTAGCAGTAAATTTAAGGTCCTAAAAAAACTTGGCAGCACACTACCCAATGATGTCTATATAGGCCTATGCAATCACCACAAATGGCAGATGCTACCACTTCGGTAAAAAATGGTGCTATAACACTCAATATTGAGAGATGAGAAGAAAATGTAATCTATGGTACCTTTGGTAATTGATACTCGAATAACTTAAAAAAACAAAAAAAAACATATATAGTATAAAAATGTGATATCTGTGTCCATATTGACCATGAGTTTCTAGTGGATAGACCATATGGTTTAAGAGAAAATACACTAATTACTGAAAAAAGAATCTAATTAACAATGGCATTATTTGAAATTAACTCTGCAACTCTTCCAACTATTGACTTTTTTCACAACTGCCACTAGTTTGTCGCTAAAACGAAGAAATAGTAAAATATATTAAAGTGTGTAAAAAATAAATAATAGAAAGGATATTTTATGCAGAAACCCTCATTAAGTATTAAACGCCAATGGTATTCTCTAAGTCGATGGTTTATAATTAGAATAATATTTTACAGCTTTGTCATTAGATTTTTTATTTTAAATTCATTTTGGATTATTTTATATATTTTACATGTGATAAGGCCACACAGAGGGCATGCAATAATTACAGACACCTCTGATCATCTGAAGTACCCAAAAGGGCCACTAGACGTCTTCTGATAAATTACATAAAACACTTGAAAGTTACCAAAATTCTGGTAGTTTACTGGTAAAATTCAGAAGTTTCCAGTAATATACCCTCCCTTTGCAACCCTATGCTTACCTGTTCCCGAAGAAAAAAAACTAATTTTGGGGGGGAAACAGTTAAGCCTAAGGACTTTTTACAGAATAAGTCTGCATTCTAGGAGGCCACATTGCATTCAATATTGGGGAAAGGGGATACCTAGTCAGTTGCACAACTGAATGTATTCAACCAAAATGTATCTTCCGCATTTAACCCAGCCCCTCTGAATCTGAGAGGTCGGGAGGGCTGCCTTAATCTACGTCCACGTCATCAGTGCCAATGGAGAAGTTGTTGGGGGTTAACTGCCTTGTTCAAGGGCAGAACAGCAGATTTTTCAACCTTGCTGGCTCGGGAATTCGAACCAGCGTCCTTTCAGTTGCTGGCCCAACGCTCGTAATCGCTAGGCTAACTGCGAGAGGAAGTGAGAGTGACTCGCTTGCCAGTGAAACAGGCAAAGAGACAGGGCAGACACTTCCATTGCAAGAATCAGGATATTGCACTTCACTGTTTGCTCAAATCACGGTTTACCCGCTCAAAAAATTTAAAGTTTTGAGTCAAGTGATTAGCTAGAATTTGCAGCCTTCACTGATGCCACCAATTAGAAATGTAACTCGTACATCCTTGTCAAAGGGATGCAAAATGCGACTAAATGGTCACACCCTGGAGCCCTGGGCCTAATTAATCAATCACTCACTCACTCACTGATATAATGGGAGAAACTATAATGGGAGAAATTCAGCCTCATGACAAATGGAAAGGAATAAGTGGCAGGCCTAGTATGGAAAAAGCATTAAGAGGGTGTAAATTGACTGTTTGCTGCCCCTTCGTTTGATTTTTAATAGTTTGAGATACAACAAAAGTTTACAGTTGAAATCGGAAGTTTACATACACTTACGTTGGAATCATTAATACTCATTTTTCAACCACTCCACAAATTTCTTGTTAACAAACTATAGTTTTGGCAAGTTGGTTAGGACATCAACTTTGTGCATGACACATTTTTCCAACAATTGTTTACAGACAGATTATTTAACTTATAATTCATTGTATCACAATTCCAGTAGGTCAGAAGTTTACATACACTAAGTTGACTGTGCCTTTGAACAGCTTGGACAATTCCAGAAAATGATGTCATGGCTTTAGAAGTTTCTGATAGGGTAATTGACATAATTTGAGTCAATTGGAGGTGTACCTGTGGATGTATTTTAAGTCCCACCTTCAAACTCAGTGCCTCTTTGCTTGACATCATGGGAAAATCAAAAGAAATCAGCCAAGACCTCAGACTTTTTTTGTAGACCTCCACAAGTCTGGTTCATCCTTGGGAGCAATTTCCAAACGCCTGTAGGTACCACATTCATCTGTACAAACAATAGTACGCAAGTACAAACACCATGGGACCACGCAGCCGTCATACCGCTCAGGAAGGAGACGCGTTCTGTCTTCTAGAGATGAATGTACTTTGGTGTGAAAAGTGCAAATCAATCCCAGAACAACAGCAAAGGACCTTGTGAAGATGCTGGAGGAAACAGGTACAAACGTATCTATATCCACAGTAAAACGAGTCCTATATCGACATAACCTGAAAGGCAGCTCAGCAGGGAAGAAGCCACTGCTCCAAAACCGCCATTAAAAAGCCACACTACAGTTTGCAACTGCACATGGGGACAAAGATCATACTTTTTGGGGAAATGTCTTCTGGTCTGATGATACAAAAATAGAACTGTTTGGCCATAATGACCATCGTTATGTTTGGAGGAAAAAGGGGGAGGCTTGCAAGCCGAAAAACACCATCCCAACAGTGAAGCACGGTGGCGGCATCATGTTGTGGGGGTGCTTTGCTGCAGGAGGTACTTGTGTACTTCACAAAATAGATGGCATCATGAGGTAGGAAAATTATGTGGATATATTGAAGCAACATCTCAAGACATCAGTCAGGAAGTTAAAGCTTGGTCGCAAATGGTTCTTCCAAATGGACAATGACCCCAAGCATACTTACAAGGTTGTGGCAAAATGGCTTAAGGACAACAAAGTCAAGGTATTGGAGTGGCCATCACAAAGCCTTGACCTCAATCCTATAGAAAATTTGTGGGCAGAACTGAAAAAGCGTGTGCGAGCAAGGAGGCCTACAAACTTGACTCAGTTACACCAGCTCTGTCAGGAGGAATGGGCCAAAATTCACCCAACTTATTGTGGGAAGCTTGTGGAAGGCTACCTGAAATGTTTGACCCAAGTTAAACAATTAAAGGCAATGCTACCAAATCCTAATTAAGTATATGTAAACTTCTGACCCACTGAGAATGTGATGAAAGAAATCAAATCTAAAATAAATCATTCTCTCCACTATTATTCTGACATTTCACATTCTTAATATAAAATGGTGATCCTTACTGACCCAAGACAGGGAATTTTTACTGTGATTAAATGTCAGGAATTGTGAAAAACTGAGTTTAAATGTATTTGGTTAAGGTGTATGTAAACTTCCGACTTCAACTGTACGTGGCCCGTTTTTACTTGATCCGAGATCTGTTTGTCAAACCTTATGCCAACAACAACCATAGTTGACTACATATAGCACAAACAGATCTGGGACCAGGCTTCTTTTAATCAGGATATGCTTATACAGTAGTTCCCTTCGGCCCCAATGTAAATGTGATCTTATGCCAATTAAATGCTCTTTGTTCTCTTTGTTCTACCAACTGGCCCCGTGTGGCTCAGTTGGTAGAGCATGGCGCTTGCAACGCCAGGGTTGTGGGTTCAATTCCTACGGGGGGCCAGTACAAAAAAAAAAAAAAAAAAAAAAATGTATGAATGTATGTACTTGTAAGTCACTCTGGATAAGAGTGTCTGCTAAATGACTTAAATGTAAATGTTCTCCCCAACTCTACTGCCCTTTTTAATCCTGCATATATTCCTTCCCTCCATAGAACGGGGTCATGACAGGCGTGTACCCAGGCAGCCCGTCTGGGTTTTTGGTGGTGGTGGTGAGTTACATGTCGGGCACTAAATATGCCCAACTAGACCCCTCCCTGGGACTCATCACCAAACTGGGCACCCACATACCCATCAGGTAATTGTAGTGGTAGGGCACTATAATATAATAATAACCCTGTCCATCATCCAGCTCACTGTGTCTGTTTTCAAGGACAGATGTCTCTGCATAACACTTTCTCAACCACCACCAGCTGTCAAAACTGGGTGAAATTATGTTACAACCAGAAACTAGTTCAAATTACGTTATTATGATGTCATTTCAACCATTTTTGGCCGCTGGGACTATGAACTCTATGAACCACCTATGTGTTATTATGCATTATGTATGCATTAATACATGTGTTTATTCATTTTATGCACTATTTTTATGCACTGTTCAAGAAACATTAGTTATAACTGCAACCAGGTGAACGGAGTTCCTTACTAATTAGGGATTTCAATTCACCAATCATGTACAAGGGAGGAGCGAAAATTCACGCGGACACTCGGCCTTCCGTGGATTGAGTTTGACACGTGACCGTAACTGTGTTACAAGCAGTAGAGTTAAACCAGAGAGGGAGGTCACTCAGGCCTCCCTCCGCCGGCTCTTCATGCCATTACCTAAACTGCCATGGATTAACAGGCCCATTAATTCTGGATTGGTTCTCTGGAAAGCTTTGGAATGGGTTGGAAGTCTTTTCCGACCAACCCTGGTTCTGAAGAGCTATTTAGAGTGGCGGTTTTTACATTTTAATCCAGCATTATGCCTCTGATGGCTCAGTTGGTTGAAACATGGTGCTTAAGAACACTAGATGTGTGTGTTTGAGTCCCACATGGTCCACCTACTGAATATATTCTAACACACACACACAATTTAACAAATGAATGAATCGTCAGGAAACATGTGTGCTAGTCAGTGCTGAGCTAGCCAAAAAAGCTCTCTAGGAGTAGTGTTGGGGACCACTGCGTCAGAGAGATATTCACCTGTCTCACCATTTTCACAAGGAAGAGTGCATGTACTCACCCGGTTCCCGTCTTTGTGACATCACCCTCGTGTCAGAGTTGAGTCCAGGGGTCCAAAAATATTGTAAAACCCCCGATATGGTTCACCTATAGATCTGACATCCATAGTCACACACTGAACATTTATTTCTTCAGGCCCTGATATTTGTGTTTGCATAACATTGTGCTCGTGTTGTCACAGTACAGTATCACAATACTCGATTTTCCGTGACAAAAAAAGAAAACAAGAAGCGTATTTAACTCTATGGTCCTTTTGAAAACCCGTTTTATACCAAATAATTTGCGCTATAGCTTAGAAAGTAAACAAATGGATTTGGGTGACAGCATAAGACTGTTAGTTTTCAACATTAGGACTGTTGTACTTCAATCCGCTTCATTTTTTGTTTCCTTACCGTGATATAAGTATCGTGATACTCATCTGTCATCTATTTTGAAAACATTACATTGTGTATTGTTTTTTTTTCAACCCTTGCATGTATGTGTCTTGCTGTTCTTGTTCTGATCGATACTATAATAAATTATCTAGAAGATGCTTAGCCTCCTTAAAGATAGGCCTACAGGACAGTATTGAGATAAGGGGTGCATAGCGCAAGCTTTTGTTGAGACAAAATTCCATTTACAAATTGTCTTGTTATAATGCATATAAAAACAATTCACGCTGTACATGGGCCCATCCATTGTGATAGATTCCTTGGAAATATTATGTTTTCTGGTTTGGCGGTGATTGGTATTTTGATTGATTGCAGTGAATTTCATTTTATTGTGTATAACCCACCGCCTATTGTAAAACCTTAAAGGGTTTAGCAGGTAATCTAGATATTCTGTGTGCCAAAATCTCCTTCCAACTCCTTATCAACAACAGTTACCCCATAAAGCTACAGTTACCCCTTATCAACAGTTACCCCATAAAACACCTAGCTGTTATAGGGAAGCAAGAACTCAAGCCTAATTTATTCCACTGCAGATGAAATCTTCATCTTCATCAATCATATTATTGAAATTAGGTTTTCACTCTGGCCAGATTTGAAACATGTTAATTTTTAGGCGGTTTCGTCGCCTAAATATTGCCTGATGTTGTCATGTCTGCAGGTGCATGTTTATTCTGACCATCAATTATAATATTCACTTAGCGATGCCCTCCAACCAATGGATGTTAAGGGTTCCACGTCCAGGTTCCATGACCCCTCCTCTTTAATCCCTGTGTCCTTGTCACCTGCAGAGGACAATTTATCACATGCATTAGTGCTTTGATATTTGACCTTCTGTCTCTCTCTATTTGTCTCTTTCTCTATTTCTCTCCATTTCTCTCTCTCTATTTCTCTCTCTCTATTTCTCTTTCTCTCTCTAGTGGGTATATAGGGTTGTGTTCATTAGAATTCACGTAACAAAAATGAATATTTCTTATTGGATAACTCTTATTGGAGTGCCTCCCTGTTTCACTATGTTTCTGACCATTTCCTTCAGTTTCATGCCAACTGAACACCAGTATCCATGTCAGGCAGCTTCTGACCCTGTCTCAATTCAATATAATTCAATTCAAAGGCTTTATTTGTATGGAAAATGTTACCACATATATTGCAAAAGAAAGCTTATAGAAAATGTAATCAATGTTGACGGAAATATACATCATAAGAAACATATAATACTCAGTGAACAATAGTGATTAACAGGACAACACTGTAATGATGTCTCTCTCTCTCTCAGTCCGTACATGTCGGAGGACAGCCAGCGGGTGGTGGGTGGGGTGCTGGTGAGCACAGGCCTGTGGGTCACCATCATCTTCATCATGAGGAATGCCCTCAAGTGCCTGCTGTCGTGGCACGGCTGGATGTATAACCGCCACGGATCTGTCTCCTGGGGCACGAGACTCTGGATAGTGAGTTACAGTTACTATGTCATCAATGCACACATGGGCCCTCTGGAACTGTTGTTTGTCTGAAATGTTCAGAACTATGCTAGGCACATAATTGTTACTTGTTGAGGCGTTTCATCACAAAAAAAGTCTAGTTACGTTTGAGTCACGTGTAGGTACCTTAGATACCTAATAAATACCTTCACTATGTTCCATTTTAATCCATCTAGGCCTAAGCTTTGATTCTCTGTGCAGTAAACCTTTGTTACAACTTGGACATTCCTTCCAAGTCTTAGTTGTTTTCATTCTCGAGAACTAGGAAGGTTTGCTGTTAGAATAGATCTCATCAAGAACCCAACTACCCCCTTTTTTCGATCTTGTCTCATCGCTGCAACTCCCCAACTGGCTCGGGAGAGGCGAAGATCGAGTCACGTGTCCGCCATACCGTGCTTCTTAACGCCAGCCCGCTTAACCCGGAAGCCAGCTGTACCAATGTGTCAGAGGAAACACTGTTCAACTCACGACCGAGGTCAGCTTGCAGGCGGCCAACCTGCCACAAGGAGTCGCTAGAGCGCGATGAGCCAAGTAAAGGCCCCCCGGCCTAATCCTCCCCTAACCTGGACGATGCTGGGCCAATTGTGCGCCGCCCAATGGGGCTCCCGGCTACAGCCGTTTGTGACACAGCCTGGGATCAAACCCGGGACTGTAGTGACGCCTCAAGTACGGCGATGAAGTGCAGTAGACCGCTGCGCCACTCGGGAGGCCGCTTTGCCACTTTTTGACCTCATACTAATTATCTCTAGCACCATAAGTTTCTACATACAACACTTTTTGGCACACCAACTCATTCAAGTGTTTTTCTTTATTTGTTACTATTTTCTACATTATGGAATAATAGTGAAGACATCAACACAATGAAATAACACATATGGAATCATGTAGTAACCAAAAAAGTGTTAAACAAATCAACATTGATTTTAGATTTTAGATTCTTGAAAGTAGCCACCCTTTGCCTTGATGACAGCTTTGCACACTCTTGGCATTCTCTCAACCAGCTTCATGAGGTAGTCACCTGGAATGCATTTCAATTAACAGGTGTTAAAAGTTAATTTGTGGAATTTCTTTCCTTCTTAATGCATTTGTGCCACTACTAAAGGACAACAGTAAGAAGAAGAGACTTGCTTGGGCCAAGAAACACGAGCAATGGACATTAGAACGGTTGAAATCAGTCCTTTGGTCTGATGAGTCCAAACTTGTGATTTTTGGTTCCATTCGCTGTGTCTTTGTGAGATGCAGAGTAGGTGAACAGATGATCTCTGCATGTGTAGTTCCCAGTGTGAAGCATGGAGGAGGAGGAGGTGTGATGGTGTGGGGGTGCTTTGCTGGTGACATTGTCTGTGATTTATTTTGAATTCAAGGCACACTTAACCAGCATGGCTACCACAGCATTCTGCAGCGATACGCCATCCCATCTGTTTTGCGCTTAGTGGGACTATCATTTGTTTTTCAACAGGACAATGACCCAAAACACACCTCCAGGCTGTGTTAGGGTTATTTGACCAAGGAGAGTGATGGAGTGCTGCATCAGATGACCTGGCCTCCACAATCACCTGACCTCAACCCAATTGAGATGCTTTGGGATGAGTTAGACCGCAGAGTGAAAGAAAAGCAGCCAAAAAGACTGTTGGAAAATCATTCCAGGTGAAGCTGGTTGAGAGAATGCCAAGAGTGTGCAAAGCTGTCATCAAGGCAAAGGATGGTTACTTTGAAGAATCTAAAATCTAAAATATATTTTGGGTAACTACATGATTCTATATGTGTTATTTCATAGTTTTGATGTCTTCACTATTATTCTACAATGTAGAAAATAGTAAAAATAAAGAAAAACCCTTGAATGAGTAGGTGTGTAGAAACCGTTTGACATGTACTGTATGAATATGAGCTTAAAAAGTGGTGAAGTGCCCCTTTAATTGCTAGCGTGTCTTCACACACTTCTGAGTATGAATCATGTACTTTCTATGCTGTCCAAACACACCGCTGCGTATTAGTCATGCTTTTTAACCTTTGTGTCCTTCTCCTGTAGCTAAATGTGTTCTAACGTGCATTGGTGTTAGTCTCAACAGTCTCAACAGTCTAACATCAAACCACACATGCCTAGAGATGCATTGTAAAGTGTTCTGCTAGAGCAGTAGTAAAGAGTCGATCCATAATAAATAAAAAAACACTTGATTTGCTATAAAACAAAAAGTGTTGAGGCTGGAGGAATGTAACCAGTTTCAAATTCATTAGTATAGCCTTTAAATTAATTGGTATATAGCCTTTGAATTCATTAATATATAGCCTTTAATCATTATTTATTGATAAAATATTGCTGTAAAGATCACAAATGATGCCTTTAAAACCACTATTTTCTTGTAGATTCTTCTCATGAACTTTGCCTTACATATGGTATCCATGTTGTGAGGTTAATCAGAAAGGCTAATTTTACTCTTTTAACCCTCCACTCCTTTCACCCCTCCCCTCTTCTGCTCCGCTGTCCTTCTCAGTTATTTGTCAAGTTGTTCTCTGGCAGGAAGCCAATGCTGTACAGCTTCCAGAGTTCGCTGCCACGGCTGCCCGTCCCCCCGGTCAAGGACACCTGCAGGAGGGTGGGTTCATCCTCCTCCGACGACTTCATATCCTCTGATATCATATCCTGCGATGTCATATCAGTTGCTTAGATTTACTGGCATCTCTGAGGACACCACCGCATCACATTCAGAGGAGTTGCTGTTCCTCTGAAGCTAAATTGATAGTCAGATATTTTTTTGGGGGGGAAATTGTTCATCACAGATTCACATAAGTGTAAGGAATTTATCTGTAAAATGTATGAATTTATCTGTAACCATAGGCGGACAACTCAGAGGACTCAATAAGACTGCTCTCTTTGCACCACAGTCGGTATGTCAATAAAGCGCCACTCTCCTTTGAAAGGATAGTTCACTCAAAAATGATATTTTAGTATTTTCTTCATTAGTCCACTGTTAATACAATTCCTTTTCTTTTTTTTTTGCATGTCAGCAGTCAAGTTTTCAAGAGAGACCGCTTTCAGTGTAGAGCAAAAACTGGGTTGATGTGTTTTGCATATGATGAAAATTTGATTTTCGGGATTGTATGAACAGTGGACTAATGAACAGAATACAAAAATATTCGTATGGCTTTACAAGCAAAAGCAATGATTATGGCCCGTTTTGGGAATGATACTTGACACTCGGGTTAGGTTACACAAAAAAAGGCGATTGTGGAAAGAGGAGAGGAAAAGAGGCTTTGCGTCCAGCCATCGTTCCCTTCTCATCCTGGTTGAATGTACTCAGTTGTACAACTGATTATCCTCTTTCCCTTCACGTCCCTTTCCTGAGACCGTGTTGCCACAGGGAGTAACTGTTCAACTGGCAACCATACCACCCTCACAAAAGAACAGAAAACATTAAATAATGATGTGGTTGAATTTAAACATTGCACCCTGACCTTATCGCCTTCCTTTGTCTGTGTGTGTCCTCCAGTACTTGGAGTCAGCTCGTCCATTGATGGATGATGAGCAGTATGTGAGGATGGAGGGGCTGGCAGAGGAATTTGAGAAGAACCTGGGCCCAAGACTACAGTGGTACCTCAAGCTCAAGTCCTGGTGGGCCTCCAACTATGTGAGTCTCTCTCTGTACCTCCTCGCTTGATATATGGGTTATACACATTCTAATGCTGTTTAATGTAGGGTAATGACTCACTGAATAATCTATATATATATATAATATTATTTATCCTAGTGCAGACTGTATTCATCATGACACAGGGCTTTATTTCTTTCTATATCTTTCCCCCTTTTTTTCATATTTGATATTTCATCTATCTCTTTGTCTCTCTCTCTTTTGCTCTCTCACTCTTTCTCCGTGTGTCTTTGTCTCTCTCTCTTCATTCTCTCTCTCTTTCTCAGGTCAGTGATTGGTGGGAGGAGTACATCTACCTCCGAGGTCGTGGGCCCATCATGGTCAACAGTAACTACTACGCCATGGTAAGACATCTCTCACCTAGCAGTGGGCTGTGTGAGATTCCCTTCTAAAAGGGTTTTTAATGGTGAATTTAGAGAATGTGTGTATTGACCATATTGAACCTGTCTCAATGTGAGTATGCTGTGACTCAGTATCGCAGTGCTGTAGTTGTGAGTATAGACAGACGGAATGTAGTAGACACGACAGAGCTGTAGTTATTTGTATGGAGCCATGTCCACTGTTCTATATCTGTTGGGCAGGAGGTTTCACATGCTCATCACAAGGCAGTCTCTGGATGAATAATTTGTGCCTCTTGAGTTCCCGTCTCCAAACTGTTGCCCTAAACTAACCTATTTCTCCGGGCCGTGCCTATGTTTGTTCTTAGATCTGTTGTAAAACATTTAAAAAAAATATATTTTTAATATATTATTTAGCAATTTGTTTAGTTATTCACTTGGTATTCTCCACAAACATAAGTTATGTCGTTGAGCTTGGTGACATTTCCAATTTGTTTCCTGTTTTGATGACCGTGTCTGAGGAAGAGATTAACTGATGGACTGCGGCTAGGTTAGGGTGTATAGACGTCAGTCTCTTATTTGATTAGCATGTCTCAACTCTATTCAAGTGGGCAACCATAAACAAGATTATGTCCTGTAAGTCTGCCATAAACTTTGACCCAATAGCTGATCTACCACGTCTGCTTAAAGAGATTCCTCACCTAAATTACAATGTTTTATGTTATGGTTCCTTTCACTGAATGTGATTTCATGGGCTAGGAGAGATTGGGATCCATACTCCCCAGGGTTTGTAAACATAGCGCCACAGCCACTATTCACTAACGTTAGTGTCGATGACCTAAAAACTAACAGTTCAGTAAGCATGACAATTAAGAAACAGGGAGGGACTACCTGGACTTGTTCAGTAAAAAATGCACATTTTCTTTTTCCTTTATTTAACCAGAGAACTCACATTGAGATTTACATCTCTTTTTCAAGTGAGCCCTGGCCAAGAAAGCAGAGCTTATATACTGTATATATATATATATATATATATATATATATATATATATATATATATATATATATATATATAGGGTTTGGCCGGTAGGGATATCCTTGTCTCATCGCGCTCCAGCGACTCCTGTGGCGGGCCGGGCGCAGTATATACATATATATATATATATATATATATATATATTTTAATTTATATATACAGTATATATATATATATATATATATATATATATAAAACGCAAGATGTAAAGTGTTGGTCCCATGTTTCATGAGTTGAAATAAAAGATCCCAGAAATGTTCCATACGCACAAAAAGCTTATTTCTCTCAAATTTTGGACACAAAATTGTTTACATCCCTGTTAGTGAGCATTTCTTCTTTGCCAAGATAATCCATCCACCTGACAGGTGTGGCATATCAAGAAGCTGATTAAACATTACAAAGGTGCACCTTGTGCTGGGGACAATAAAACAAAATGCCACTCTAAAATGTAGTAGAGATGGCGCTTTATGGTAGAGAAATTAACATTAAATTCTCATGCCAATTGCACACTACAGAATTCCATATGTGTTATTTCATCGTTTTGATGTCTTCACTATTATTCTACAATGTAGAAAATAGTCAAAATAAAGAATAACCCTTGAATGAGTAGGTGTGTCCAAACTTTTGGCTGGTACTGAATATTTATTTATTTTTTACCCCCTTTTCTCCCCAATTTTCGTGGTATCCAATCACTAGTAATTACTATCTTGTCTCATGGCTACAACTCCCGTACAGGCTCGGGAGAGACGAAGGTCGAAAGCCATGCGTCCTCCGAAGCACAACCCAACCAAGCCGCACTGCTTCTTAACACAGCGTGCCTCCAACCCGGAAGCCAGCCGCACCAATGTGTCGGAGGAAACTCCGTGCACCTGGCCCCCTCGGTTAGCGCGCACTGCGCCCGGCCCACCACAGGAGTCGCTGGAGCGTGATGAGACAAGGATATCCCTACCGGCCAAACCCTCCCTAACCCGGACGGCGCTAGGCCAATTGTGCGTCGCCCCACGGACCTCCCGGTCGTGGCCGGCTGCGACAGAGCCTGGGCGCGAACCCAGAGACTCTGGTGGCGCAGCTAGCGCTGCGATGCAGTGCCCTAGACCACTGCGCCACCCAGGAGGCCCCTGAATATATTTTTGGGGGTGAAATATTCCCTTAATGCTGCTAAGCACTTTATGATGAGGGACTACTTCAACATAGGTACCATAGTGGGGCTCATTCATATATCCTTGGGAATACATCGCCACTTCAGTCGACATGGTTATGGCACTGGGGTTATTTTTAGTTTGCGACAACATTAATATCTCATAAAAGACAACCTCTTTAGTGTATATAGTATGTGCCCACTGGGTTACCAGGGTCATGTTCATTTGGGACCAAACTGATGAAAATCAAAACCCAGTAAAACAGGGATGTACTACCTGGACTTGTTCATTAAGAAATTAAATGACCCTCTCCTCCGAGGGACTGAAAACAGCTTCTATCTCAAGGCCATCAGACTGTTAATTAGTCACCACTAGCCAGCCTCCACCCAGTACCCTGCCCTGAACTTTAGTCACTGTCACTAGCCGGCTACCACCTGGTTACTCAGCCATACCTCAGAGGCTGCTACCTATGTACATAGACATGTAACCCTGGTCACTTTTTAATAATGGAACATTGGTCACTTTAATAACGTTTACATACTGTTTTACCCACTTCATATGTACTGTGTATACTGTAGTCTAGTCAAGGACTATCCTATTTAACTGTTGCTGTACATATATTATTATATCCTACTTATTCTGCAGATCTACTACATAGTCTATACATATACTGTTCATAATGTCTATACATCCCATCATATAGATAGATAGATATGTATATATGCATTCAGAAACTATTCAGAACCCTTCACTTTTTCAATATTTTGTTACTTTACAGCCTTATTCTAAAATGAATTACATTGTGTTTTTCCCCTCATCAATCTACACACAATACACCATAAACAGAAATAGCTTATTTACGTAACTTTTCAGACCTTTTGCTATGAGACTTGACATTGAGCTCAGGTGCATCCTGTTTCCATTAATCATCCTTGATGTTTATACAACTTGATTGTAGTCCACCTGTGGTAAATTCAATTGATTGTAAATTATTTGGGAAGGCAAACATCTATCTATATAAGGCCCCACAGTTGACAGTGCATGTCAGAGCAAAAACCAAGCCATGAGGTCAAAGGAATTGTCCGTAGATCTCTGAGACAGGATTGTGTCGAGGCACCGATCTGGGGAAGGGTAACAAAACATTTCTGCAGCATTGAAGGTCCCAGAGAACACAGTGGCCTCCATAATTCTTAAATGGAAGCAGTTTGGAACGACCAAGACTCTTCCTAGAGCTGGCCGCTTGGCCGAACTGAGCAATTGGGCAAGAAGGGCATTGGTCAGGGAGGTGACCAAGAACCCAATGGTCACTCTGACAGAGCTCCAGAGTTCCTCTGTGGGGATGGTAGGGTGGCAATGACAGCCAACTTGGAGTTTGCCAAAAGGAACCTAAAGGACTCTCAGATCATAAGAAACAAGGTTATCTGGTCTGATGAAACCAAGATTGAGCACTTTGGCCTGAATGTCAAGCGTCATGTCGAGAGGAAATCAGGCACCGCTCATCACCTGGCCAATACCATCACTATGGTGAAGCACAGTGGTGGCAGCATCATATTGTGGGGATGTTTTTCAGTGGCAGGGACTGTGAGACTAGTCAGGATCGAGGGAAAGATGAACAGAGCAAAGTACCGAGAGATCCTTGATGAAAACCTGCTCCAGAGCGCACAGGACCTCAGGCTGGGGCGAAGGTTCACCTTCCAACAGGACAATGACCCTAAGCACACAGCCAAGGCAACACAGGAGTGGCTTTGGGACAAGACTCTGAATGTCCTTGAGTAGCCCAGCCAGAGCCCGGACTTGAACTCGATCGAATATCTCTGGAGAGACCTGAAAATAGCTGTGCAGAGACGGTCCCCATCCAACCTGACAGAGCTTGAGAGGATCTGCAGAGAGGAATGGGAGAAACTCCCCAAATACAGGTGTGCCAAGCCTGTAGCGTCATACCCAAGAAGACTCAAGGCTGTAACCGCTGCCAAAAGTCCTTCAACAAAGTACTGAGTAAACGGTCTGAATACTTACAGTACCAGTCAATTTTGGACACACCTACTCATTCAAGGGTTTTTCTTTATTTTTACAATTTTTTACGTTGTAGCTCAATGTGGTGTGGATCTTTTGGTTACTACATGATTCTATGTGTTATTTCATAGTTTTGATGTCTTCACTATTATTCTACAATATTTCCTCAAGAGTTCACCAAACTGGCTATTTAAAAACTTCCAAGATGGCGTAGCATTCAGACGTCTTTGTCTTGTCTCGTCCCATGTATATATCTTTTTATATATTTTTCTTCGCATTCTTTTTAGTATTTTTCCTAAACCTCAACTTCAAAATACTCTCCTGCAACCCGCCCCACCCAATGTGGTGTGGATCTGTTTTTTTCTTTTCACCTGGACCATCGCAGCTAGCTAACCGCAACCGGGGTTGACTACTCCTGGCTAACGTTTCCATCCCGGAGCAAGCACAAACTAGCCTGGAGCTAGCCCATGCTAGACCCATCTCCCGGCTAGGGCTCCTGGGCTACTCCTAAAGCCCACTCCTCGGCTACAATATCCGGACCCCTTCTACTGCCGGTACGGGGCACGGAACCCTGCCGATCCTTCACGACTGGAATACCGACATAATCTGCCTGAGGATTCCAACAGGCCCCTCAGGTGCGACGTCCCCTGAAGGCCCTTTCTGCTAACCGCAGCCTGCTAGCTTTCTAGGGCATATTGGACTGTTAGCTGATCCATCGGCCAGTTTCTTGGACCACTATACCCATTTTGCGAATTGGACTTTGACTTGAATCGTCTTCCTATTTCGCAAACAAAGCATCCTTCACTCATGCTGCCAAACATACCCTCGTAAAACTGACCATCCTACCGATCCTCGACTTAGGCAATGTCATTTACAAAATAGCCTCCAACAGTCTACTCAACAAATTGGATGCAGTCTATCACAGTGCCATCCGTTTTGTCACCAAAGCCCCATATACTACCCACCACTGCGACCTGTACGCTCTCGTTGGCTGGCCCTCGCTTCATACTCATCTCCAAACCCACTGGCTCCAGGTCATCTACAAGTCTCTGCTAGGTAAAGCCCCGCCTTATCTCAGCTCACTGGTCACCATAGCAGCACCCACCCGTAGCACGCACTCCAGCAGCATGCGCTCCAGCAGGTATATCTCACTGGTCACCCCCAAAGCCAATTTTTCCTTTGGCAGCCTCTCCTTCCAGTTCTCTGCTGCCAATGACTGGAACGAACTGCAAAAATCTCTGAAGCTGGAGACTCTTACGTCCCTCACTATCTTTAAGCACCAGCTGTCAGAGCAGCTCACAGATCACTGCACCTGTACATATCTCATCTGTAAATAGCCCATCCAATCTACCTCATCCCCGTACTGTATTTATTTATTTATTCATCTTGCTCCTTTGCACCCCAGTATCTCTACTTGCACATTCATCTTCTGCACATCCTACCATTCCAGTGTTTAATTGCTATATTGTAATTACTTCGCCACCATGGCCTATTTATTGCCTTACCTCTCTTATCCTACCTCATTTGCACATGCTGTATATAAATCTTTCTACTGTATTATTGATTGTATGTTTGTTTATTCCATGTGTAACTCTGTGTTGTTGTATGTGTCGAACACCTTGGCCAGGTCGCAGTTGCAAATGAGAACTTGTTCTCAACTAACCTACCTGGTTAAATAAAGGTGAAATAAAATAAAATATTTAGGTGTCTATAATTCAACAGCCAAGTTAGGCAAGATGGAAGTTTAGGAAGTAGAGCCTTGTATACAAAAAGGGAGTAACGTAGAGATCTACGGGTCTTTATCAAAGTCCAGCCAACATTTTGATACAGGATGCAGTGATGAGTATCAAACTGTCACCTGTAACAATACAAAGGGCACTATGGTCAATGGCATCCAAGGTTTAAGAGTAGTAGCAGCTGCACTTTGAAAAATAATTTCACCATAATCAAGAACAGGTTAAAAAGGTTGACTGAATAATCTGCTTCCTACTGCTTAGAAAAAGGCACAATCTGTTTCTGTAGAAAAAGACAACTTTAAGTCTTAGTTTGTTAACCAGAGAGAGCCAAAGATCGAGACAGGAGAGAGGCAGGACACAGTCGTCACAGTGGGTAGGCCTGTTGTAGGGTTTAATGGTGCTGCGCTCAGACATGTTTGAAATCGGGGTCACATTCTTATCCATTAGTACAGCGCTGGTCTAAATTAAGCAAGAGGACTGACGTTTTGTAACTGGCTGTAACGCCCGGGGTGTAGTGGGGGAAGAAGTCAGGCGCAGGAAGCAGAGAGTTCAGGGTTGCGTACTTTTTATTCCACCACAACACTGAACAGACGCTGACCAAAACAAATGCCCCAAACACGGGGGACTTAAACAGTCCAGCAAAACCCAAACACACGGACAACCGTGACATACAGCCGTGTACAAACATGTACATCGAAAATAATCCCGCACAGCCAGCAGGCGGGTTAATAAAGCCTAACCAATCAACCTAAACTACACACAGGTGAAACCAATAAACATTAAAGGGGGAAAAAAGGGATCAGTGGCAGCTAGTAGGCCGGTGACGATGACCGCCGAGCGCCACCCGAACAGGAAGGGGAGCCACCTTCGGGCAGGAGTCGTGACACACCTTCCTTGTGGCAAATGTGAAGCCAATGAGCAAAGTCGCATCGGCCCAATGTGGGCAGGTAATATTTTTGCCTGCATTGGGCCCACATCGTGCCAATGTGGGAATGTTTGCTGGATAGTTACTAGGAGTCTAGGCTTGGGCCTTGGGTTAAGTAGCTACGTCAAGCGTTTTCTGACAATTTAGAATGATTGCAACTGAGTTGATTATATTGTGTTAAATTTGATTATATTCTTTCCTCTCTCTCTCTGTCACACCCTCTTTCGTTCTTTCTCTCTCACAATTCTATTCAATTCAAAATGCTTTATGTTATTCGTGTGACAAAAAAAGACATAACATTGACTTGCCCAAAAAATAAATTTTGTATTACCAAAGCAGCAATACACAATAATTGAATAATCTAAATCTCTCTCTCTCTCTCCTCTCTTCCTCTCTGCAGGACTTCCTCTATGCGTTCCCCTCTCATATCCAGGTGGCGAGGGCGGGCAATGTCATCCATGCTATCATGCTGTACAGAAGGAAACTGGACAGAGCCCAGCTCAAACCAGTGAGTTACCCTCTTTCTCTTCCTTCTTTTCATCCCCTTTTCTCTCTCTGTGTGTGTGTGTGTGCGTGTGTGTGATTAGTTCTAAGATTGAGGACTTTTTATGTTTCCTCATTCTACTGATGCCAAGCATGTTTGTAATACATAATCCAATTGATTATGTAGCCAAGCCAAAGCAATTGTTCCTGGTGTGAGGTAAATGGCTTTCTGTGCAGCGTGTGACACTGTGATTTATGCTCGTTCTACTGCACGAACAGCAGAGACCAGCACCCATTCCAACCTGAGACCAGTCGTTTAATGCAGGCCAACTGTATGATATGCTGAAAAATACTGTTTCACCTCTTGACTCTCTTTCTCCTCATCCTGCTACCTCTCTGTCCCTCCCTCTTTCGTTACCCCTGTGCATGATGCTTCAATGCACGTTCACTTTTCAACACCGTACACACATACATATAAGATACACAGTACCAGTCAAAAGTTTGGACACACCTACTCATTCCAGCTTTTTTCTTTATTTGTACTATTTTACTACTAGCACTTCATCACTCTCCTTGGTCAAATAGCCCTTACACAGCATTGAGGTGTGTTGGGTCATTGTCCTGTTGAAAAGCAAATGATGGTCCTACAAAGCGCAAACCAGATGGGATGGCGTATCGCTGCAGAATGATGTGGTAGCCATGCTGGTTAAGTGTGCCTTGAATTATAAATACATCACAGACAGTGTCACCAGCAAGCACCATCACACCATCACACCTCCTCCTCCATCCTTCACAGTGGGAATCACACATGCAGAGAGGATCCGTTCACCTACTCTGCGTCTCATAAACACACGGCTGTTGTAACCAGAAATCTCAAATTTGGACTCATCAGACCAAAGGACAGTTTTCCACCGGTCTAATGTCCATTGCTCGTGTTTCTTGGCACAAGCAAATCTCTTCTTCTTATTGGTGTCCTTTAGTAGTGGTTTCTTGGCAGCAATTTGACCATGAAGGACTGATTCAGGCAGTCTCCTCTGAACAGTTGATGTTCAGATGTGTCTGTTGCTTGAACACTGTGAATAATTTATTTGGGCTGCAAATAAATACATACCGTTTTCCTCTGCAGCAGAGGTAACTCTGGGTCTTCCTTTCCTGTGGCGGCCCTCATGAGAGCCAGTTTCATCATAGTGCCTGATGGTTTTTGTGACTGCACTTGAAGAAACTTTCAAAGTTCTTGACATTTACCCGATTGGCTGACCTTCATGTCTTGAAAGCAATGATGGACTGTCGTTTCTATTTGGTTATTTGAGCTGTTCTTGCCAAAATATGGGCTTGGTCTTTTACTAAATAGGGCTATCTTCTGTATACCACCCCTACCTTGTCACAACACAACTGATTGGTTCAAACGTATTAAGAAGGAAATAAATTCCAGGTGACTACCTCAGGAAGCTGGTTGAGAGAATTCCAAGAGTGTGCAAAGCTGTCAAGGCAAAGGGTGGCTACTTTGAAGAATCTCAAATATAAAACATACATACATACTTTTTTGGTTACTACCTGATTCCATATGTGTTATTTCATAGTTTTGATGTCTTCACTATAATTCTACAATGTAGAAAATAGAAAAATAAAGAAAACCCCTGGAATGAGTAGGTGTGTCCAAATGTTGACTGGTACTGTATGTGTGTGTGTAGTATGTTTAAATGTGTCATTGTGCATTTATATATATATATATGTATGTACAGTTGAAGTCAGAAGTTTACATACACTTAGGTTGGAGTCATTAAAACTAGTTTTTCAACCACTCCACAAATTTCTTGTTAACAAACTATAGTTTTGGCAAGTCAGTTAGGCCATCTACTTTGTGCATGACACAAGTAATTTTTCCAATAATTGTTTACAGACAGATTATTTCATTTATAATTCACTGTATCACAATTCCAGTGGGTCAGAAGTTTACATACACTAAGTTGACTGTGCCTTTGAACAGCTTGGAAAATTCCAGAAAATTATGTCATGGCTTTAGAAGCTTCTGATAGGCTACTTGACATAATTTGAGTCAATTGGAGGTGTACCTGTGGATGTATTTCAAGGCCTACCTTCATACTCAGGGCCTCTGCTTGACATCATGGGAAAATCAAAAGAAATCAGCCAAGACCTCAGAAAAAAAATTCTGTTTCATCCTTGGGAGCAATTTCCAAGCGCCTGAAGGTACCGCGTTTATCTGTACAAACAATAGTACGCAAGTATAAACACCATGGGACAATGCAGCCGTCATAACGCTCAGGAAGGAGACAGGTTCTGTCTCCTAGAGATGAACGTACTCTGGTGCGAAAAGTGGAAATAAATCCCAGAACAACAGCAAAGGACCTTGTGAAGATGCTGGAGGAAACAGGTACAAAATTATCTTTATCCACAATAAAACAAGTCCTATATTTCGACATAACCTAAAAGGCAGCTCAGCAGGGAAGAAGCCACTGCTCCAAAACCGCCATAAAAAAGCCAGACTACAGTTTGCAACTGCACATGGGGACAAAGATCATACTTTTTGGAGAAATGTCCTCTGGTTTGATGAAACAAAAATCAAACTGTTTGGCCATAATGACCATCATTATTGTTTTGAGGAAAAAGGCGAGGCTTGCAAGCCGAAGAACACCATCCCAGCCGTGAAGCACGGGGGTGGCAGCATCATGTTGTGGGGGTACTTTGCTGCAGGAGAAACTGGTGCACTTCACAAAATAGATGGCATCATGAGGTAGGAAAATTATGTGGATATATTGAAGCAACATCTCAAGCCATCAGTCAGGAAGTTAAAGCTTGGTCGCAAATGGGTCTTCCAAACGGACAATGACCCCAAGCATACTTCCAAAGTTGTGGCAAAATGGCTTAAGGACAACAAAGTCAAGGTATTGGAGTGGCCATCACAAGCCCTGACCTCAATCCTATAGAAAATTTGTGGGCAGAACTGAAAAAGTGTGAAAAAGTGTGAAAAACCAGCTCTGTCAGGTGGAATGGGCCAAAATTCCCCCAACTTGTTGTGGGAAGCTTGTGGAAGGCTACCCGAAACATTTGACCTAAGTTAAACAATTAAAGGCAATGCTACCAAATACTAATTGAGTGTATGTAAACTTCTGACCCACTGGGAATGTGATGAAAGAAATAAAAGATTAAATACATAATTCTCTCTACTATTATTCTGACATTTCACATTCTTAAAATAAAGTGGTGAGCCTTACTGACCTAAGACAGGGAATTTCTACTAGTATTAAATGTCAGGAATTGTGATAAACTGAGTTTAAATGTATTTGGCTAAGGTGTATGTAAACTTCCGGCTTCAACTTTATATATGTGTATACTGTATATCTATGTATAGATATGAATGCACACACACAAACACACCGGGTAAATGTTTTGTTTCTGTTCTGCTGTTCTGTCCCTCCCTCCCGCTGTTGGACACTGCTGCATTAGATTTACTTGCTGGCGAACAAGGTTCCTCTGTGCTCTGCCCAGTGGGAGCGCATGTTTAACACCACCCGCATTCCCGGCCAGGAGACAGGTAAGAGGAGGGCACTGACTGCAGCTCTGTCCTCTGCCATCCGACTCCTGTTGATGGCAACAGGCACAGGTGCAGGACACGAAACCCCTAACCCCTGTTCTCAGTGTTTACCCAGCACATCCTCCCTGAGTAGAAGGAATACTTCTTATTGGCTCCTCTCAAAGATGACGAGGTCAATCCGTTATAGGCTCCTCTCAAAGATGATGATGACGTGTCACTCATTACTTGGCTCGTATATTTGAAACGGTTTGACCTGAAGTCACTGTAGCAGACAGAAGGCCCATACACATTAGAGCGATGTGATGTAATAGTGCTTAATTTCCATACTGGTGAACTAAATTCTAAATTCAAGCGTTTGAAACAAATTAAGCCTACCCGCATGAACACTCCAGATTTGAAGTGGTACTAGGGAATATGTTAGGGTTGACAACAAACTCCTTTGGGTTGTGCTGGTGAAACTGATAGTGGGGCCGCTGATTTCCAGACTCCCCGTTTACGCCTTCAAGCCTAGCAGCCCTCCAAAACCCTTCCTGCTGCCTCTTCTCGTCTGGCTCATCAGTCCAACCTTCATCCCTCCTTCTCCTCCTCCTCCTCTCATAGGTCCCTCTGTTATCTGTGGGGTTTTCCGTTTAGTTTGGTAGTGCCATCTCTCTCTGTTTTGTTGACTCTTCCCCCCTCTTGCTTTTCAGCTCATGCTCCTAAACACTATTCCCATGTGCTCATCCCAATACGAGCGTATGTTCAACACCAGTCGTGTCCCAGGTGTAGACACAGGTAGAGTCTCAGTGTTGCTGCATCTCCCACTCCTAACACTACTCCTATTCTTACTTCTCTACTCCTCCAATTTTTGCACCTTTTTAATTTCGATTAATCGGATGTGTAATTCAAAATAATGCCGCATGCTACTTTTCATTTATATGGGGAAGTATTCTGTGCATGTGAATAGCCTCCTAGCAGTGTGTGAGTTATGGTGGTAAAATTGGCCCTGCATCGTTGCACTCTGCCAGGATTGCGATTGGTAACTGTAGCCATCACTCATGAAAAGTTATCGTTGATAGATAGCATGATAGTAATCAGTCAGTACAGGGGCTGTATCCACAAAAGCGTCTCAGAAAAGGTCATAGGAATCCTGTTAAAACGTGTTTTCAGAAGACGAAAAAACTAAGTTTTAGAATATTGTTAAAGGAGAAGGGTCCAGACACCTTTTTTTGTGATTTCACTTACCGCAAACGGCAAATCACTTCCTCATTGAGTAGTAATGGGCCCCTGAAAAAACATAAACAAAGGCTCCAAAAACACCCACATTATACAAATTATACGGAAAAGCTCTCAGTATAGAGATGCAGATCTTTCGATTTGTTGTACACATGAAATTGTGTCATTCCGAACTTTACCCGCTATGTTATTCTCTTTTGTGTGACTATATCCAGCTGACTCTAGACAAGTAACTGTCAAAATAAAGGAAACATCAACATAAAGTCTCGTAATAGCAGTGGCGTGTATTTTTTTTAAATAATTTGTCTCTGTGGTTCATAAGGCTGAATGTATCTCAAGGGAGAAAAGCATCCGAGCAAACGAAACAGCGCCCCTCTGTCTCAGAATGTGTGGCCCATCTATCTGATGCTGTCTGGTCAAAAAGATTATGACATTGTTGCTGCACATAGCATTGAATGCAAGGGAAGCCAGTGAGCATCTCCCTTGATTTCAAAAAATTGTCAATGGAAGCCAGTTTGGATTTCACACCAATCACATCAGAAGTCAAACATCATTGACAGGAAACTTGAAGACACCAGTGGCACCTGGGGAAAATGTCTGGAGCCCTGTATTAGCCATTTTCGTGTTTCATGTCAATTGTAATTTTAGGTGAACTATCTCTTTAAGTCTTGGAGATTAACAAATAATCAAAGGCTAAGGTCACATTGGACAGCTTTAAGGAAATGAGCTTTGTCATGTGCGATAAACTGGGTTTTCCCCTAAATGTTCAGAGTCCAATAAGGAAAAAACACACACACTGACCTAGCCTCTGTTTGGATCGAAAACTAAAAAAAGAAAAACTTGCAACAGAAAATGAAAATGAGTCCAGGTAGTCGCTCCCTGTTTCAAATCCTTTTCCTCCATTTGGTGCCTAATGAACACGACGAACTTCTGTCACCCCATGAATCTCAGTAATGATTCACTTTCAATTGCAGTCAAATAGCAGACACTCTTTTCCAGAGGAAATCACAGTGAGTGAATTCAGATACGGAGATTGTAAAAGAACATTTCAAACCCAGTTTTTACTGGGAGATACATGTATAAATGATATATGACCCACCTTAAGAAACAAACATAATATCCGGCGTAAGTCATCTATCAAGGTATGTTGCGTGAACTAACTTTCTGAGTTGTTTTAGTTGATGGACTGATGAAGATATCCCTCTAACTCGTTTGGAGTGCTCAATTAACAAACCAATCATGCTTTAGAAGAACTCTGCATGCTCATAGTCTAGATGTTGCAATTATGTATAATATTGAATTAGTAAATATAGTGTAATATAATGTTATGTATGAGCGACTACCTGGACTCATTTTCATTTTCTGTTGCAAAACATTTTTGTTTAAGTTTTCCTTTGCGGGCACGATCCCAAACAGAGGCTAGGTCAGTGAGTGTGTTTTTTTTCCTTATTGGACTCTGAACATTTATGGCAAAACCCAGTTTATCGCACGTGACTTAAAGCTAATTTCCTGCTAATTTCCCATGATTTGGTGGCACTCCCCAATAGAAAAGATTTGAGTCATCATCTCCTTCCATGAAGGCTCTGTAGAGATGAACAGAGGAAACTCCTGAAGAAATTAAATTCCCAAAATATGACCAAAATATGATAAAAGCAGAAATGTCACAAAATACTTTTTGTAGTCAGTCACGGATAACCATAATTGAAAACAATGTCAATGTGGATATATTTTAAAACAGACGTACATGTGCCATGGGTGCAAGTCTGTTACTGTCTCCATCTCCTTTTCCATTGTCTTCCAAAACAGTATTTAAGTAGTGTTTTAGTAACATTTTGTAGTGTTTAGTAGTTTTTTTTGTAGTTGTTTGGCTAAGCAATGAGATAGTGTTGTATAATGCAGAAAGCCTAGCACTCAGCCTACATCCAATCCAGCAACACCCAAGTAAAGATAAAATGACTCAAGGTGCAATTAAAGTAAGCAGATAGCCTGGGTGTGAGGTTGTTGTTTTCGGGAACAAAGCTCCATGGAAAGGTGTTCCCAGGCATCCCGTAGACCCCCTTTCCCCTTCCTCCATCCCCCTAACTGTGCAAACGCTCGTTTGAAAGCACTGAACACCGCCATGTCTTCACACCTTTCTTCAAAAAGACAAGATGGATTATTTATGTGTGTTACTCACACAAACAATCGTTTGGACTCGCACCCAGATCCCCCATTTCATCCCCACACTCCCTAGTCACACTGCTGAAGTTTGTGGATCGAATAAACTAGTCCCCTTGACTTTTTTTCTTCTTCAAAATGAATATCCTTTGAAAAGTGGATAGATGTTCACGTGAATAAGAAAAACGGTCTCTGACAATGTAGATGACTATGGTTATCGACCCTCCTGTATGATACTTATGGTGTTTTGGTGTTTCACAGAATGGGACTAGCACCGACATTGTTTTGCTTTTGTTGTGGATATTTTGACGCATACTTAAATTGGCTTATCGATATTGTCCGATTCCACAAAATTCACCACCTACAAACTCCCTATACATCTTTATTGGATTATTATAACTTTAAGTCGTAAGCAGACAACGTTCTGTGAAATGCCTGTCTCTTCTTTACCCTCCTCCCCCCTTCCCTCTGAGATCACAGAGCTATGCCAGCACAGCCAACCCTAATCATCATTCAATTATCTCCGACTAGGACCAGTGTTTACAGCACATTGTTTACGTACAAGGAACCCCCAAAATCATTACGTTATTACAACCAGATAACAACCAGTTACTTTGTGGTCAACTTGTTGTAATGACGTCATTTCAACCAGCTTTGCCCGCTGGGAAGGGAATTTGGTTTCGGAAACTCATAAATGAGCTGTTCTGCCTATCCTTGCACCTTCTCCCACAACTGTCCCTCTTTCCTCTCTTCCCTCTTTCCCTCCCTCCTTTGAATATGTCCAGACACTATTCAGCATGTGGACGAGAGCAAGCACATCGCCGTTTTCAACAAGGGGCGCTTCTTCAAGGTGTGGGTGTTCTATGATGGGCGCCTGCTGTTGCCGCGGGAGATCGAGCAGCAGATGGAAAGGATCCTGGCTGATAAGAGCGAGCCCCAGGAAGGGGAGGAGTACCTGGCTGCGCTCACCGCAGGGGAGAGGTGGGTGGGGCTTCTGACAGGAAGTGATGTCATTACGGCACCTGGGTCATACTCACTGGCTTGCTACACTAGACACGTAACTTATGGCAGTGTAGCAGTTAAAAAACCTACTGTTTTCCTGATACCCCAATGTAGCTCCTATGTTAAGGTACATTTATGTTGCCCTGACATGGGACTATTAAGTACTGTTGCTTATATGTGAATTCAAGTTCAGAGCAGTTTGACCACGAGCCGGGTGCCTTTGTACCTAATTCCCCTGGTGAATATTGAACTGACCCGACCTGCTATCACACTACGTTTGTGTGCATGACAAGGGACCACTAATTGTACCAGTAGAAATTGCTGTCAGGATCTGAGGCTCTCAGACCGACTCAGATGTATTAAGATTCCATTTTACGGCAGGCAGGCAAAGGAAAAGTTACAGTTAAAACATTTAACTTTATTTTTTTGTTATTGAACATGTTTAAGTAGTCCCTCCCTTTTTCAGTCCATTGCCTTTCGTTGGGTGCCAAATTATCATGACCCTTGTCAGTAATGCACAATGATGTAAGCACAATGATGTAATGTGTAATGTGTGGAGCATTTCATAAAAAATTGAACTGTGTGTAGGGCTAATATGTGACCCACCACCTCAATTCGGTCTAATGTAGCAACATGGTGTTTTTTACATTGGACAAAAGTACAGACTGAACGTTTTGTATTCTCAAACTGGGGTATGCGCAATACCGTCGGGGGTACGCCAAATACAAATGTGATTCACATTTAAAAAAAAAATCATATACATTTTTTTCTCCATTTTTTTTTTTCACATTTTCAAACAGTCCATTTCTATTTTTCAATGGCGCCATACATTTGGGTGAGGTTTTTTTCTCATCTGAATAACCTCGTTTCACTGTCACAAATAAAATGAAACTATCTAGTGTTCAGCGAAATAACAACACAATGTCAAATACAGGCCGTTACTCTCTCGTGGGAATTCCACTAATGGTCCGTATGTAGCCAAACGTGGCTGCTGCTCATTCCGTTTGCTCGAAAATTGATAAATGGTTCAGAAAAAATAAGGCCTGCGTCCATAGAGACACATACCAGCCCTACTGGTAGTACTGCTTCTACCAGCAGTACTACACCGGCACCTGTCGACGACACAAGTTGTTCTGCTTCCACGAGCACATCCAATGCTAGCATCAGTAATTCTACATTTGTTGTAGACACAGACAGTTGTGAATCTGATGCAGCCGAAGAGCTACTGCCCCCTTACATGGGAAAGCACCAAACAACAGACAGGGACGTTGTTGGACCATCGAAGAGGCGCAAATATGATGAGAAATACATTGATTTGGGGTTCACTTATATTGGGAGTTGTGCCTTTCCTCAGCCACAGTGTGTTATATGTGAAAAAGTACTATCGCACAACTCGATGAAACCTTCACTCTTGCGCAGACATTTAGAAACAAAACATGCCCATTTGAAAAATAAGCCACGGGAGTTTTTTGAGCGAAAATTACGACAACGTTCAAGTAGTAAGACATGTATAAAAGCAACAGATACCATTAATAAGAAGGGGCTAGAAGCGTCTTATATGGTGAGCTACCGAGTGGCTAGGACAGACAAGCCCAATACTATTGTGGAGGACTTAATTCTTCCTGGTGCGTGGATATGGCTGGGACAATGCTGAGGGAAAAGGCCCAAAAAAATATACAGACAATGACTTCATAAAACAACACTGTTTCACGACGCATCAGTGACATGGCAGGAGATGTTTTGAAACAATTACTGCTTTGCATACAAACCAGTGAATTCTGTGCGTTACAGCTGGATGAGTCAACAGACGTGGCAGCTCCTGGTATATGTCTGTTACATTTATGGGGGGTCAATTAAGAAAGACATCGTCTTCTGCAAACCACTGGAAACCAGGACAACAGGAGAGGATATTTGTAAAGTATTGGACAGCTTTGTGACATCAAATGGACTTTGGTGGTCAAGATGTGTTGGTATCTGTACTGATGGCGAAAAAGCCATGACAGGGAGACATAGTAGAGTGGTGACGCGCCTGCAAGAAGTTGCTCCCAACACCACTTGGGTACACTGCAGCATCCACCGAGAGGCTCTTGCTACCAAGGGAATGCCTGACAGCTTGAAAGACATTTTGGACAATACAGTGAAAACTTTGTTAAAGCAAGGCACCCTGAACTCTCGTGTATTTTCTGCACTATGCTTTTACAACATACGCTGGTTATCAAGGGGTAAAGTATTGACACGTTTATAAAAAAATTGATAGACAAGCTTAAAGTTTTCTTTACTGACCATCATTTTCACTTGTCTGACCTCTTGCATAGTGACGAGTTTCTCACACGACTGGCCTATCTGGGTGATGTTTCTTCTCACCTGAATGATCTAAATCTAGGATTACAGGGACTCTCCACAACTATATTCAATGTGCGGGACAAAATTGAGGTTATGACTAAAAAGTTGCAGCTCTTCTCTGACTCCATTAAGAAGGACAACACACAGGTCTTTCTGTCAGTGTATAATTTTTTGTGTGCAAATGAACTCAAGCTTACGGACAATGTCAAACGTGATATAGGTGCGCAATTACGCAGGTACTTTAATTAAAAAAAATCTTTAATCTGCACACACTACCCCATTATGACAAAGTGAAAACAGGTTTTTAGAAGTTTGCAAATACAAAATAAAAACAGAAATACATAAGTACACCCTTTGCTATGAGACTCGAAATTGAGCTCGGTGCATCCTGTTTCCATTGATCATTCTTGAGACATTTCTACAACTTGATTGCAGTTCAAATTCAAGAATATGCCTGTAACGTAACAACATTTTGAGAAAATTAAGGGGTCTAAATACTTTCCGAAGTTTAAGAAACCCAGAAACCCTCAAGTCCGTGTGACAACTTTGGGTAAGTAAGTCTCTTGACAGGGCAACAACATTTTGGAAAACAGTTTAATCTGTGTTTTTCAACGATAGGTGGCGATAGTGAGAACACTGGTAGAGTTTTCTTTGACAACAAAGGAACCGAGTACATGGCACCAACTGGTGAGAGGGACAAGCGGCTTGAAGTGGCATAGCTCTACTAACTACATTATCGGTCAAGCCCAATTGTTCTCGTATTTAATAAAACCCATGCCATCTGAGTTGAAGAGTTAAGGATGGCCGATAGGTTCGCCAAAGACATCCGACCATTTAATCTTGTTGAGGGCCAAAATATTGTATTGTGGATGTTATCAGTTGTATGTGTGCTGCAGACAACTGCCAAACGGAGCAGTTGCTATGGCTACCATATACTGTATATATTATGGTATTGATGATGGCTACTCAAGCAGAGCGGGGGACAGATAGACGAGCAGCTAATGGAGGAAGTTATTTCTGATTTCTACTCGTAAAAGTGAGCTTGGGATGGGCATGATTGTTATCAGGACGGGACAGGAAAGTTCCGGGCTTATAGAACTGTTGTGGTAGCAGGACAGTATAGGAAAAAAATGGACAGGAATCTTCACTCCCGAGTCAACCTCTAATGTCCACTCCACTACTCCTATTTGACCTCTAACCCTGCTCACCAGGACACCATGGGCCAAAGCACGTGAGACCTACTTCCGAAGCGGCAAGAACAAGCAGTCACTGGATGCCATTGAGAAGGCCGCCTTCTTCGTAACCCTCGACGACTCAGAACAGAAATACGAGCCCGACAACCCGGTGCAGTCATTGGACAGCTACGCCAAGTCCCTCCTCCACGGCAAATGCTACGACAGGTGAGTGGCTGAAACCAGTCAACGGTTGTGATCGAGCAAGTTCCAACCAATGACAGCCAAGGAGGGCAGCTCAGGCTATCAATCCACTGAGGAATGAATACAATTCCCACTGGGTACAGATGTCAATTCAATGTCCAGTCCACGTTGGCTCAACGTAATTTAGTTGAGACGACGTGGAAACAACATTGGTTCAACCAGCGTGTGCCCAGTGGGTTATGTCACATTGTGCTGGTTCTTCAGTTTACCCTGGTCCAAAATCTGTTTGTGCGGTCTTGCCAACTCCTATGGTCATTTTCACGACAAACAATTAGCATAGGAGTTGGCAAGACCGCACAAACAGATCTGGGACTAAGCTACTGTTTCTGTAGGCCAGTTACCATAATCTCACGGCAGTTGCTACATCCACTGTTAGACTTTTCAATGAATATTATATAGCCTCCTCCATTGAATATTGAACAATATAACTTACAGATGACTCGTGAGCTTAGTTCAGCTGTCGTACCCTATTCAAACCCCAAATATAAGCTTGTTAGTTTGTAAACAAACAATGTATAGCCTCTAAACATGGTTAAAACTATAATATTGATGTCATGGATGGTCAGTCCCTGTATCCATAGCTCTGTCCATGGGTTTGAGAGTGGTTTCATTTCTCCAGTCCCATCACTCAGCGATTTAGTAAATCATTGGCGGGGTGTCTACTATGTTATTGTTCGAACTGCAGAATGCCCCTTGAAGGTACATTTTACACGGTGCTGTGTTTCTCCAGGTGGTTTGACAAGTCCTTCAACCTCATCGTCTTCAAGAACGGAACCATGGGCCTGAATGCCGAGCACGCCTGGGCCGACGCACCAATCATAGGCCATCTCTGGGAGGTATGTCCCATGCGACAACCAATCGGCTTATTTGTGAATTGAGCATTCGGCGGTTTGTCCTCTTTAATATATTGTGAAAGATTTTCAATCCGAAGATTTGAGCTCTGTCATTGTGTTGTCAATTCTGTTGTCTCTCACCTCTGTCTCTCAGCAAGTCTTGTGCATGGACACTCTGGACTTGGGCTACACTGAGGAGGGCCACTGTAACGGGGAGCCCCACCCCAACCTGCCCGGACCCCAGAGGCTGCAGTGGGACATCCCTGCAGAGGTTCTATTTCACTTTCGTCAGAACTACTGCTAACACTACTATTGGCTTTGTCAGAGGCTTTGTAACTACATTAAGCCTTAGGCCACATCTAATTGGCTTGTGGGGACGGATTTGGCCCGCGGGCCACCAGTTGACAGACTTGTGTTCTATGTTGTCTTGTGATCTTGTGATCCTCAGTGCCAGAGTACAATCCAGAGCTCTCTGAAGTTTGCCCAGACACTGGCAGATGACGTGGATTCGCACATCTACCCCTTTAAGGACTTTGGCAAGGGTCTGATCAAGAAGTGCCGCACGAGCCCGGATGCGTTCATCCAGATTGCCCTGCAGCTCGCACACTTCAGGGTGAAGGGACTTCAAAATATATTTTATGATTATTCTGGATTCGACCTTCACGCAGATAGTCAGACAAGCAGAATGTCAAAGTGAACGTGTTGCGCACTGTAAACGTGTTGCACACTGTAAACTCCAATGTTTCCCTTGTGTTTCTTTAGCAGCGTCGCTCTGCCACACCCAAAAAATATTGAACATGTAAAAAAAAAAAAAAAAAACGGTCAACATGCACTTTGAAGATGCTAGAACTGTCCACGTTTACTTTTCCTCTACGCCAGATTTCCATTGCCACTACGTTTATTTCTCAACTCTTAAAAATGAACGTTTTATTAAATGTAAGCGCTGCGCTATTCACCGGGAGTGCGTAGGGGCCGAATGTAACACAGGTCAGTTGTAACAGGTAGGAAGTAGGCCTACATGGTAGTCACTGTCTTTTTTGGGGGGATAGTAAAGTCATCAATATGTTGCTAACTTGTAACAAGACCATTTTTTTTTAGTTCGGGATCTAGCTAATGATTATCCCAATGGGGGTATGTGTATTGGCAACCCCGTGCTTTAGCCTTTTTATTTAGCCCTTAAGCAGCATCAGTTGGACTACAGATGTTAACAAATATATCTATTTGTATATATATAAATATTTATAACTAGCCCAAGATAGTTCATCTGTTTCGGGGCAGAACGAGCAAGGAGGTGGGCAAAGTCGAGCACGAGCTTGCGAGATCTTATTGGTGTGCTGCGGCATGTATTTGCGTATTTTGCCTCGTCTGTGAAGTGCGCCGTGTGCACAAACTAAATTCGGGCCTTGCACTCCTTCTAAACAACGACAACATTTTAAAACGTTTGAAAATGTCAAGTCGACAAAACGTGGTGTACTGTGTTCAGAACAGACTGTAGTTGGTGTGAACAGAAACGTGTCTTGAGATCAGATGTTTCATCAATGAGAAAACGAGCAGCTAAGATGGCGTCGGCGTCATTTTGTTTTCATTCATTTTGCAGTAGAATGTCCATGTTCTATACGGTTATTTCGTCATGTAACATGCATTCAAAAGCAGGGCTTTTGAGCGGTTATTCAAAAGACATTCATTGTACTTTACAGCTTAGACCAGAGGCTAGAACCAACGATAACAGTCGTTATTGTTCTCCACTCTTTTTGTAGTTGTTGTTGTAGTGTGAACGCTGACGTTCACTGGAATTAGAACGATTTCTGATATTGTTATAGTTTTCGTTCTAGTTATCGTCCTAGGTGTGGATGGCACTTTAAACTGTCAGGGAAACTGCCCTTAGGAGTACAAGGCAAAAATTAAGCCATGATGTGTAACAGCTGATGACATGTTTATTATGACATACTGTATGTTCTCTGCAGGATAAGGGCAAGTTCTGTCTAACGTACGAGGCGTCGATGACACGGTTGTTCAGAGAGGGCCGTACGGAGACGGTGCGCTCCTGCACCATGGAGACCTGCGCCTTCGTCCGCTCCATGATCAGAGACGAGACGGTAAGGGCCAGGGTTCACATCGACCCCTCACCTCACCACATCCGCCGATGTTTGCACTTCCGCATCTGCGGTGAAAGGTTACAGGGCTAGAGCCGTGTTAGTCAGACCATGAGACGTTCCAAAAATCAGTCTTCTCACAAAATCATCTGTAGCGTTCAAATGGTTTGGCCTACAAACTATTATGTAAGATGAGACTCACGAACACAGTGGTGTTCTCCGTTTTGTGCTACGACCCCCACAAGCATATTGAGACTCGTATGAAGTTGGTACAACCCGATCTGCCAACTTCCTTCTGACATCAGTGTCCGAGCAGGTTGGGCTACACACTAATATGACTCCTCTGTGCAAAGGCGAGACTCTCACGTACATGTCAGTTATTTTGCCCTAAGACACCCACAGTCTGAAAGTCCCTCGGTACCAGTTGAAAAAATGTATGCAAATATTAAAGGAGACTGTTTAGTGGCAGAAATAAGGGGTTAAATATAAGGTACCGAACAAAAATATAAACGCAACATGCAACAATTTCAAAGATTTGACCGAGTTACAGTTCATAAAAGGAAATCAGTTAATTGAAATTAATTCATTAGGCCCTAATCTATGGATTTCACATGACTGGGCAGGCCAATGAGAGTGAGTTTTTCCCCACAAAGGGGCTTTATTACAGACAGAAATACTCCACAGCACCCCCCCCCCCCCTCCTCTCCTTAGACAATCTCACAGGTGAAGAAGCCAGATGTCGAGGTCCTGAGCAGGCGTGGTTACACGTGGTTTGCAGTTGTGAGGCCGGTTGGACATACTGCCAAATTCTCTAAAACAACGGAGGCGGCTTATGGTAGAGAAATTAACATTCAATGATCTAGCAATAGCTCTGTTGGACATTCCTGCAGTCAGCATGCCAATTGCACACTCCCTCAAAACTTGAGACATATGTGGCATTGTGTTGTGTGACAAAACTGCACTATTTAGAGTGGCCTTGTATTGTCCCCAGCACAAGGTGCGCCTGTGTAATGATCATGCTGTTTAATCAGCTTCTTGATATGCCTCACCTGTCAGGTGGATGGATTATCTTGGCAAAGGAGAAAGGCTCATTAACAGGGATGTTAACACATTTGTGAATAACATTTGAGAGAAATAAGCTTTTAGTGCGTATGGAACATTTCTGGGATCTTTTATTTCAACTCATGAACCATGGAATCAACACTTTACATTTTGCGTTTATATTTTTGTTCAGTATACAGTACATGTAAAAACATATATATATGTTTACTGATCTTTCTTATATCTCTCAGATATAGGACAGAGACTTCAGAACAAACTTATTTTTGTTGTTCCATGTAATGAATCTGTTATTCAATGCGTTTGTATAGCATTAAGGCCCCCCCCCAAAAAAATGATACCTCAGGGGGTCTTAAAATAAAAATCGAATTACTAAAGGATCCATGGTATGACCTTCTTAAAACAATTCCATATACAGTTGCTTAGTAGAACCCCCCCCCCCCCCCTCTGCTTTATAGGGCTTAGACTCTTATGGGTTAATTTAATTAAAAACAACAAGGTTAAACAAAGAGAAACAGAAGCCAATGCCCAACATTTTGGCTAGATTGTCAAGAGGCCTTTGTACCTCCTCCTTTCCCTTCATCCTTATGGTCCCTGCCTCACCTCGTCTCTCGCTCTCTCTTTCCCCAGAGAGAGGAGCGTACGAGACTACTGAAGGAGGCGTCAGAGAAGCATCAGAACATGTATCGTGAGGCCATGGTAGGGAAGGGCATCGACCGTCACCTCTTCTGCCTTTACGTCATCTCCAAGTACCTGGGAGTGGACTCTCCCTTCCTCCACGAGGTGAGCGATGGTTGCTACGGACACACACACACACACAAAAAAAGATGAGCTCGTCTCTGTCTCGTCTTGACTTTATTAAACCCATAGGGCCGGTTCCCCGGACACAGATTAAGCCTAGTCCTGGACTAAAACTAAATGTACATGGAGATTCTCCATTGAGCTTGCTTGTCAGTTCAGGAAAACAAGGTAATGATACAAATGTGTGATTTGGTTGAACTGTCCCTTTAAACTGTCTGTTTCTGTGGACTGCAGGTTCTGTCAGAACCCTGGAGGCTGTCCACCAGTCAGACTCCAATGCAGCAGGTGGAACTTTTTGACCTGGTCAAACGCCCTCAATATGTCACCTCCGGAGGAGGCTTTGGCCCGGTGAGTATTCTTTTCTCTCACTGCTGAATCCTTCTAAATGTCGTCCGTGTTCAGCAAATAACTCGCCAAGCAGTGACCCAGCATTTGGGAGAAAATATAGTGATCTGAACCGGTGGTTTGTGACGAAGTAATCAATTTCTCTGGGCCCAGATAGGGAATGCTAAAGAGGATGATCTCTTACCTGGTGTGTGTTCATTAGAACAGTCAAAATAAAATGTTTAAAAACATTTTGTAACTAAAAGGAACATTTCCTATTGGACAAGTCCAGGCAGTTTGGTGCCTAATTCAAGAGACAGAGCTTATCTACGGTTGTCTCCTCCAGGTGGCTGATGACGGTTACGGAGTGTCCTACATCATTGTTGGAGAGGACCTCATCAACTTCCACATCTCCAGCAAACACTCTAGTCCAGAGACCGTATGTTTACATGCGTTACAATTCTACCCTGCCTCTTTCTATTCCTCCTAAATATCATTCTCTCTCTCTCTCTCTCTCTCTCTCTCTCTCTCTCTCTCTCTCTCTCTCTCTCTCTCTCTCTCTCTCTCTCTCTCTCTCTCTCTCTCTCTCTCTCTCTCTCTCTCTCTCTCTCTCTCTCTCTCTCTCTCTCTCTCTCTCTCTCTCTCTCTCTCTCTCTCTCTCTCTCTCTCTCTCTCTCTCTCTCTCTCTCTCTTTCAATTTCAATTCAATTCAATTTGCTTTATTGGCATGACGTAACAATGTACATATTGCCAAAGCTGATTTACAATATAAAAAAGAGAATCAAAATGGTCAACGGGACAACAGTAACAACAATAACTAAGTGTCAAAATAACCATACATTCAACAATAACAATAAACATACAGTAGAGTACATGTGCAGGTTGATTGGTCTGTCAGACACTGTCCCTCAACTTATGGCAGGCAGCAATGTAGTGCGCTGCCAACCCACAGCTCTCTGCGTCCTCCCCCAACAGGATGGGTAGCCTATCCTCATCAGAGAGGTCTTTGAAACCTTGAATAAGAGTTTCAAATTTGGGGAAATGACACTCTCTAACTGTTTTATATTTTTGACATTTTGTCAGGAAATGCAGCTCCGTCTCAGGTTCTGCTGTTGTGCAGTGGTTGCACAGCCTTTCCTCTACAGGGAGCCAGGTTTTCCTGTGTCTACCCTTCTCAATGGCAAGGCTGTGCTCACTGAGTCTGTACTTTTTCATGGTTTTTCTAAGGTTTTGATCAGTAACCATAGTCTCTCTCTCTCTCTCTCTCTCTCTCTCTCTCTCTCTCTCTCTCTCTCTCTCTCTCTCTCTCTCTCTCTCTCTCCTCTCTCTCTCTCTCTCTCTCTCTCTCTCTCTCTCTCTCTCTCTCTCTCTCTCTCTCTCTCTCTCTCTCTCTCTCTCTCTCTCTCTCTCTCTCTCTCTCTCTCTCTCTCTCTCTCTCTCTCTCTCTCTCTCTCTCTCTCTCTCTCACACACATTTCTCTCTCTCTCTCACATTTCTCTCTCTCTTTCTCTCTCTAGGACTCCCACCGCTTCATGAGTAACATTAAACAGGCCATGCTGGACCTTAAGGGTCTGTTTGACCTCAACAAGAAAGCCATCAAGTGATTTTTCTCTCCTAATTTGAAGAAAAATAAAACAAACCATTTCAATATTTGTTAACAAAAAGGCATGCTCTTCCCGAAGCTTTTACATTGAAATTGTTGCATTTTTATTTCTAAGTTAATTATACATTTTCATAGCATTAATTAAGTGTGGAAAATACACAGTTTAAATCATGGATATTTATGTCACATTTCGCTTTGTTGCTCTTTTGTTTTATTCTTGTTTTGGGGTAGTTTTAACTGTATGTATGTAGCGCACAGATAAAAAATGGCAGTTTCTCTGCTGGACTGTATGCACCAGTGCCTTAGTGACCCACTAATGTAGAGAGGCAATGAGAGAGGACAGTGAGTGGGAGTACTTTCAAGTTGCCCATAGACACTGATCTAAATTCAGTTTTGCATTTTGTTCGTCTAACGATGAAGGTGATATTTGAGTAGGGTAAACTGATCCTAGATCTATCTTGTGTTATTTATCACGTGTACTGCCAGTTTTATCTTCTTTTAGCTGCTATGTTTGTATGACTAGTGATAAAGTTGTTTATTTTTATTGTGTTGTCATTTTCATTCTCAGGTTTTTTTAACTTGGCCTAGTTTTAGGGTTCAGTCTACCACAGCATTGCATGTTTGGCGTGTACAGTAAGGTTTCGGGATGCACTACTACTGCTGAATTCCAAATGGAACTCTAGCCTCTAACTTCTATCTTCTGTAGATCTGAACATATTTAAGTCTATGGTGAAAATTCCACTTAGCCTCGCCAAGGGCTAGATGGAGTAATTACCATAATGATTGTCTTGGGGGTAAAAAAAAGCAATTTAGAATACAGAATATTACGCCACACAGCAGATAGTCGTTCGAAGTGAACATGACTATTTGTGTTTTAGTAGAAGGAAGATATGGTATCGTTTGGGAGTAATCTCGCCTGGGCCAAGTTCAGCATGGCACAATGTTGTGGAACGTAGAACAAGCGTGCCTCTCTAACATGTACAAAGAGGAATCACTTCAAATCATGACATTCCTAAATGTTTGCCTACTGAACATGGCCCTGCGTTGCATGTTACATTTCTCATTGCAGCTGTTGATGGGTTAGGGGGCGGTCACTGCACTTTTTGTTTGGCAGCGCTCTGCAGGACTGGCCCTTCAGATCACACTAGCCTAGCTGCCTTTGTAGCCTTTAGCCATGGTTCTTTTCATTAGGGCACACCGTAGCAAAACATTTTGCAACAGAAAGCGAAAAACAAGCATTTCTCGTTGGACTGTTTTTTTTTCCCCCTTCAGTTTTGTGTATGATGAACACGACCCAGGTCTCAGACCACAGACGATCTGACTATATCTGCTTATAAAGGGACTTTTCATCCAGGGATGATGTATATCGTAAGAATGTCCACCGACTGTGTTGTAGTTCCACTTGTTGTAGATCATTTTTTTCAAGTGAAGAGATTGGTCGACTGTCGTATTTCACCAACGTGAACACAGTGTCTCAAGAGACTTGCAGTGTGTTGAAGGTAAACATTTTTGGACAATATTGGGGCAGTACGCAGATGCAAGATACATAGGACTAGACAATGATACATAGAGATACATAGGACTAGACAATGATACATAGGACTAGACTACATAGGAAAGACTTTAAAAATGTAGTAGGCTAACTTGTAACCAAGATAAAGTCGTTGCTCATTTAGGAATTCAAAAGGACATTTTATTTTATGATTAAAACAACATTTTTGACATGACTTTGTTATTCCTGACTTTGACATTGCATACTTGGAAAACAATCTATTGCAGTTGTAATACAACTTCTCACAGTAGACCCGTTTACACTTCTGCCTGGTTTTGATGAAAAAGACAAGCAGCTGAAATACCAAAACTTTTTAACCCAATAAAAGCGAATGTCAACCAACTGAACTCTGACTCTTTGAATGTGAAGTTACATTTTTACATTGTACAGTCTATTGAGTCATTGCAGTTTTACTTACTCAAGTGTTCCCAGGGCAGATCTTCAATTTGATTGGCTTATGAAAGGTTGGGCGGAGCTAACTTTTTTCAACATACAGTGCATTCAGAAATTATTCAGACCCCTTGACTTTTTCCACATTTTGTTACGGTACAGCCTTAATCTAAAATTGATGAAATTAAAACATTTCCTCATCAATCTACACACAATAGCTCATAATGACAAAGCAAAAACAGGTTTAGACATTTTTGCAAATTTATGAAAAATGTAAAACAATCACCTCATTTACCTAAGTATTCAGACCCTTTGCTATGAGACTCGAAATTGAGCTCAGGTGCATCCTGTTTCCATTGATCATCCTTGAGTTGTTTCTACAACTTGATTGGAGTCCACCTGTGGTAAATTCAATTGATTGGACATGATTTGGAAAGGCACACACCTGTCTATATAATGTACACAGTTGACAGTGCATGTCAGAGCAAAAACCAAGCCATGAGATTGGAATTGTCCGTAGAGCTCAGAGACAGGACTATTTTGAGGCACAGATCTGGAGAAGGGTACGAAAAATTGTCAGCAGCATTGAAGGTCCCCAAAAACACAGGGGCCTCCATCATTCTTAAATGGAAGAAGTTTGGAACCACTAAGACTCTTCCTAGAGCTGGTTGCCCAGCAAAACTGAGCAATCGGGAGAAAGGGCCTTGGTCAGGGAGGTGAAAAAGAACCTGATGGTCACTCTGACAGAGCACCAGAGTTCCTCTGTGGAGATGGGAGAACCTTCTAGAAGTACAACCATCGCTGCAGCACCACCAATCAGGCCTTTATGGTAGAGTAGCCAGGGAAGCCACTCCTCAGTAAAAGGCACATGACAGCCCACTTGGAGTTTGCCGAAAGGAACCTAAAGGACTCAGACCATGAGAAACAAGATTCTCCTCTCTAATGAAACCAAGATGGAACTGTTTGGCCTGAATGCCAAGCGTCACGTCTGGAGGAAACCTGCTTCCATCCCTACGGTGAAGAAAGGTGGTAGCATCATGCTGTGCGGAAGTTTTTCAGTGGCAGGGACTGGGAGATTAGTCAGGTTTCGATGGAAAGATGAACGGAGCAAAGTATAGAGAGATCCTTGATGAATATAGATGATTCTTGATGGTGACTAGCGAACTGAGATAAGGCGGGGCTTTACCTAGCAGAGACTTGTAGATGACCCGGAGCCAGTGGGTTTGGCGACGAGTATGAAGCGAGGGCCAGCCAACGAGAGCGTACAGGTCGCAGTGGTGGGTAGTATATGGGTTTTTGGTGACAAACCGGATGGCACTGTGATAGACTGCATCCAATTTGTTGAGTAGACTTTTGGAGGCTATTTTGTAAATGACATCGCCGAAGTCGAGGATCGGTAGGATGGTCAGTTTTAAGAGGGCATGTTTGGCAGCATGAGTGAAGGATGCTTTGTTGTGAAATAGAAAGCCAGTTCTAGATTTAATTTTGGATTGGAGATGCTTAATGTGAGTCTGGAAGGAGAGTTTACAGTCTAACCAGACACCTAGGTATTTGTAGCTGTCCACATATTCTAAGCCAGAACCGTCCAGAGTAGTGATGCTGGACAGGCGGGCAGGTGTGGACAGCGATCGGTTGAAGAGCATGCATTTAGTTTTACTTGCATTTAAGAGCAGTTGGACGCCACAGAAGGAGAGTTGTATGGCATTGAAGCTCATCTGGAGGTTAGTTAACACAGTGTCCAAAGAAGGGCCAGAAGTATACAGAATGGCGTCGTCTGCGTAGAGGTGGATCAGAGAATCACCAGCAGCAAGAGCGACATCATTGATGTATACAGAGAAGAGAGTCGGCCTGAGAATTGAACCCTGTGGCACCCCCCATACAGACTGCCAGAGGTCCGGACAACAGGCTCAATAGATATCCTTTTTGCCCTTTCTTCACTCAATTCGAGCTCTGGTTTTAACCAAACGCACCATGCCGTTCCTAGACACGGAGGTATTTAATCAGTGCATGCGACAGTATTGGAGTATTAGGCTACACTGACATCTATGGATAGCATAATTGTGTCTGTCAAACAGGTAAGATTACCACGTATTTCTTTGGAATGGGGAGAAATATGCTCCAATTATATATGTAATTCTATGATTATGCCCATAAAAAAGGTTGGTGCACGGGTGCACATATAGGAGGTCCCTTACCAGGCAGAAGGGAATTTGACTTTAACCCCTGCATCGGAGAGTTACAATGTTGCTATCACTATGCACCCAGCGGCCGATACTGTAGTAGGAAACAGTGTCTTATTGATAATATGACACCTGCTATCACACATGCCACGACCCCACAATTGTTACAACAGAATAACACTTTTATATAACATATTTAACACATATTTTAATATTCCTGTAGAACTGTAAAAAAGAGGGAGATCATTTGAGCTTTGGAAACAAGTGCTTCCATAAATGCATGGCGGCCCTCGTTTCACCGGAGCAGTGGAAAATAAGCTTTATGTCAATGACCCAGCCTTAACGAATTTAGTTCATTTACATATCGAATTTGATTGACCAACATCAGTTTCAGCATTTCTTTATTTTGTGTCCTCCAAAAGTGGCCTCTCTCCTCCTCTTTGGTGCGGCATTGCAGTCAGCGATGTTTTCTCTCGGTAGCTGTCCATGGTCCTGAAATCAAATCATCTGAGAGAGACAGAGAGAGATAGTGATTAGGATGTAGTCTGTTTAAATCCTAAATTAAATACAAAGTAAACAGCTGATAGATAATTGAGTAATCTTACAAATGAATGCGAGTGTATGATCAACTCTTACCTTTTATTCAGACAAGTTGACTCGCCTGGCCTTCCTGGCAGCAAAGCATGCACTGCTTCTTGGAGGTTAATATTGTAACACAACACGAGCTCAATTGATATAGTGGCAAGTCCATTGAGTCTCTCTTGACTCATAGTAGAGCACAGGTCGTTTTTGATGAGTTTGAGCGTGGAGAATGTGCGCTCTCCACTTGCCACTGTTACCGGGAGTGCGAGAAGAACTCTCAGGGCAACAAAGAGATACGAGGAAGCCATTTGGTGTCTGGATATGTACTCCAGTGTGTCGAGTGGTTTTGCCTCTGTCCAGTCTCCTACTCAAGACTTTGAGCTCATTACACAGATATTTTGTGTCAATGTCCCTGTAATCCCTGTACGTTAGAGCCCTCTCCCTGGTAAATGCTGCAGTGTCCATGTCCTTGATGGTGGGGATGTTGTACAGGATGTTGAAAACACATTGGTGCTCTTCAAGCCGCGTAAAGCGCTTGTTGACGGACTAGATAGCCGAATCAAGAATCTGATTAAAGAAATGTACTTTGAATTTCTGCTGAGGTAAGTCACAAGCTCATCCTCTCCCTAGTAGCCAAACAGACTCCTTATCTTCCTGGGACAGACTGCGGGATACACTGGGAAACAGGGCTCAATACCCATCTCCTCTGCCAACTCTTTTGCGCTTGCTAATGCTCCAGTGAAAGCTGTATCGGAGCGGTAGTCTTGGAGGAATACCCTAGTTGAGTTCAATTGAGCCACTGCTGGTGAAAGGTTAAAACGCACCGCCTGCAAACTCTTAATGGTCTAGGATCAAATCCATGTCTCACAGCCATTTGTCTCTTATTTCCTGTTGCAACCCACCACAAGAATGACCACGGGGTGTCCTGGTTTGTGGATAATCCTGACAGTCCCCCTCTGGTAGCTTAACCTGGTAGAATGTCTGCAAGCTGTAGACCACCATAAAAATGGCAATGGTATGTCCTGGTTGTGGATTGTCGTTCCGGACCCGTAGTCCGGTTGTCCAGGCTGGTTGATCTAGGCAGTAACTTAGACAGACGTTAATAACACAAAACAATCACGCAATTGAGCTCAGGGCTCTGGGTCTGAACCCCACCCTGTGTAACTGGGTCCTGGACTTCCTGACAGGCCCCCGCAGGTGGTGGAGGTAGGAAACAACACCTCCACTACGCTGATCCTCAACACTGGGGCCCCACAAGGGTGCGTGCTCAGCCCTCCCCTGTACTCCCTGTTCACCCATGGCTGCGTGGCCACGCACGCCTCCAACTCAATCATCAAGTTTGCAGACGACACAACAGTAGTAGGCCCGATTACTAACAATGACGAGACAACCTACCGTGAGGTGAAACCCCTGGCGGAGTGGTGCCAGGAAAATAACCTCTCCCTCAACGTCAAACAAAACGAAGGAACTAATCGTGGACTTCAGGAGACAGCGGAGGGAGCACGCCCCCCATCTACATCGACGGGGCCGCAGTGGAGAAGATGAAAAGCTTGAAGTTGTTTACATGTTTGAGTCACTTCATAAGTACACTGTAGTCTAGTCATGGCTCATCTTATACACAGTAACTACTGCTGTACACACCTTTTCTATTAATATATTGTCCATACTGCCTATGCACACCATTTATATATTTATATATATATTCCAGACTCTGACATTGCTCATATTGATATTGGTTGTTCTGATATATTTAATATTTTTGGAATTATGTGTGAATTGTCATTGTATTGCTAGATATTGTTGCACTATTGGAGCTAGAATCATAATTTCGCTGCACCTGCGATAATATTGGCAAATCTGTGTACGGGACCAAAAAAACTCTGATGTGATTAGAAATGTATTTACCATGTTGTCTCAGTAGTGCCAACTACTATTATATGTAAGTATAAACATACATATAATAGTATAGGCGTATTATATTAAAATATACTTTTATTATATCTACCAGCTGTCTACTACCAGGCCTATACTGTGCTGCTTGTGGTCTTAGTAGTTTTACGTTTCAAGTTGTATTAGTCATATGTACAATATACACATGGTATCCCGTCCAATGCATTTACTTACTTGCAGGTTCCTTCTCGACAATGCTACAACAATAACAAATAATAAAACATAAGAACATGAACATAAAGTTAAATGGCTCAGTAGAATAGAATAAACATTTAAGCACAAGTATAATACAGGAATACACAATTTATAGTACAATATTTACACATGTATCAGAGAAAGGGGGGATTGGGGGGGCAAGTGTTTAATTGTGCAGTATTAGCAATAGTAAATAAGAGTCTGGAAGCAGCAATTGTGATGTGTGTGTGTGTGTGTGTGTGTGTGTGTGTGTGTGTGTGTGTGCGTGCGTGCGTGCGTGCGTGCGTGCGTGCGTGCGTGCGTGCGTGCGGAGAGTCAGTGCAGGTGGTCAGCCCAGTAGTGTAGACTTCTGCTTCATTCTGTTTAACTTCCTCGGTTAGTAGGCTGGCATTGTCTACTGTATACTGTACTGCCTGTGCTCTCAGTAGCACTGTCTACTGATTTCATTGTAGCTGCCATTGTACAGTATGTAGGTCTATCAAATATTCTGAAGCCTACTGTACTTCCTGTGGTATAGCTTTCATTGTATGTAGTCTACTATACTGTACTGCTTGTGGTCTCAATAGCGCCATCTACTGCGTTCATTGTGTATAGCTGTCTTTTCAGACAATATAGGCTACTATTTCCTCAGTTTGTTTGTTCTGTAATAGGGAAAGGGGATACCTAGTCAGTTGTACAACGGAATGCCTTCAACTGAAATGTGTCTTCCACATTTAACCCAACCCCTCTGAATCAGAGAGGTGCGGGGGGGCTGCCTTAATCGACATTCACGTCTTCGGGGGCCCGGGAAACAGTGGGTTAACTGCCTTGCTCAGAGACAGAATGACAGATTTTCACCTTGTCAGCTCGGAGATTCGATCCATCAACTTTTCAGTTACTGGCCCAACGCTCTAACCACTAGGCTATCTGTCTACTAGGGCTAGACCTGTACTGTTTTGTGTAGTGTCATTGTATTTAGATACTTTCAATGTAGTCTTTTCAGACAATATACTACTTACCCAGCTAACAAGAAATGTTCCCACAACTTTAGAGAACGTTCCCTTAAGAGTCTCATTAGGACATGAACTAATGTTTTCATAGGAATGTTTCCATGATGTGCAAGGAATTTTCCCCAGAACATGGGTTACCATGTTCTCTGAACTTAAGATATTAATGTTCTAGACATGTTTCATGGGAACATTGCAAGAACATTCATGTGTCCAGTATTTTGTGGGTTAGGATAATATTTAATCAACTTCCCACCAAACATACACAGAACTGTGGCGGTTGGTGACGTTTAAGATGAGGAAGGAAAATGTTTATGAGCACGGACTTATTTCTGTTACAGCCAGTGCTTAATTTGAGCCAGATCCTGCCGGAACAGGATCTGGCACCCCTCAGTTTTGGACTGTTTCGATCCGGAACCCATTTGCCAGGATCCGGTACCTCTCGTGGCATGAAATTTCCTTTTCACTGTTTGCAAAGTCAAAACTACAATAAAAGGCTAATTAAGCTAATTCAAGTTGACTCCCATGTAATTCTCCTGGTTGCCCCCTAAAAAACGTGAGGTGAAAACGTGGCTGGTAATGATTTCTTAAGACAGAGATTTAACTTTGACTTCAGTCATTGTGTTTTTTGTAACTCTGATATTGAAACGGCAGAACTTAGTTTTCTTCACGTCAACTCATTAAATCCTTTTTGGATGTATTTCAATACTGGATTACATATAATGATCTTATTATACTCAATTGAACTTATTATGATGGCATAATTGATTTCCTAATGGACGACCGAAATTGTCACGTTCCTGACCGGTTTTCTGTTATTTTGTATGTGTTTGACGGTCAGGGCGTGAGTTTGGGTGGGTAGTCTATGTTATGTGTTTCTATGTTGGTTAAAGGGTGACCTGATATGGTTCTCAATGGTGGTTTGGCAGGTGGTTTTCATTTCCTCTGATTGAGAGCCATATTAAGGTAGGTGTTTTCACATTGTTTGTTGTGGGTGGTTGTCTCCTGTGTCTGTGTATGTTGCGCCACACGGGACTGTCTCGGTTTGTTTGTACGTTCGTTCTTTTGTGTAGTCATTTTCCTGTTCGTGAGTTCTTCGTTGTATGTAAGTTCGCATGTCCAGGTCTGTCTACGTCGTTTGTTATTTTGTTAGTTATTCAAGTATAGTTCGTTTTCGTCTTGTCAAATAAATCATTATGTCATATAACCACGCTGCATTTTGGTCGAATCCCTACTCCTCCTTTTCGGATGAAGAGGAGGAGGAATTCCGTTACAGAAATGTTGAATTTATGTTCAATAATTGGATTATTATAGTCCCCAAATCCAGAACAAATTCAATAAAGCATACAGTATTATATTATAGTTATTGCATGGAACTTCTTCCATCTCATATTGCTCAAATAAACAGCAAACCTGGTTTCAAAAAACAGATAAAGCAACACCTCATGGGACAACGCCGCTCCCCTATTTGACCTAGATAGTTTGTGTGTATGCAATGATATGTAACCTATGTGTCCCTTTTTTTATTTTTTGTTTGTAGTTATGTCCTTGAGCTGTTCTTGTCTAATGATGTTCTGTATTATGTCATTCTGTATTATGTTTCATGTTTTGTGTGGACCCCAGGAAGAGTAGCTGCTGCTTTTACAACAGCCAATGGAGATCCTAATAAAATACCAAAACAAAGGAGATGATAGTGGACTTCAGGAAACAGCATAAGTAGCACCCCCCTATCCACATCAACGGGACAGCAGTGGAGAAGGTGGAACGTTTCAAGTCCTCGGCATACACATCACGGACAAACTGAAATGGTCCACCCACACAGACAGTGTTGTGAAGAAGGCGCAACAGCGCCTCTTCAACCTCAGGAGGCTGAAGAAATTTGGCTTGTCACCTAAAACCCTCAAAAACTTTTACAGATGCACAATTGAGAGCATCCTGTCGGGCTGTATCACCGCCTGGTACAGCAACTGCACTGCCCACAACCGCAAGTTCTCCAGAGGGTAGTGAGGTCTGCACAACGCATCACCGGGGGCAAACTACCTGCCCTCCAGGACACCTACACCACCTGATGTCACAGGAAGGCCAAAAAGATCAAGGACAACAACCACCCGGCCACTGCCTGTTCACAACGCTATCATCCAGAAGGCGAGGTCAGTACAGGTGCATCAAAGAGGGGACCGAGAGACTGAAAAACAGCTTCTATCTCAAGGCCATCAGACTGTTAAACAGCCATCACTAACACAGAGAGTCTGCTGCCAACATACAGACTTGAAATCATTGGCCACTTTAATAAATGGATCAGTAGTAACTAATTAATGCCAGTTTAATAATGTTTACATATCTTGCAGTTCTCGTCTCATATGTACATACTGTACGCTATACCATCTATTGCATCTTGCCTATGCCGCTCGGTCATTGCGCATCCATTTATTTATATGTATATATTCTTATTCCATTCCTTACTTAGATGTGTGTGTATTAGGTAGTTGTTGTGGAATTGCGAGATCACATGTTAGATACTGCTCCACTGTCGGAACTAGACGCACAAGCATTTAGCTAGAATCGCAATAACATCTGCTAACCATGTGTATGTGACCAATAACATTTGATTTGATATGTTTGTTACAACAAGTGGTTTTTTACGTAAAATGTACCTATTTGATTGAGAAAAAAATATATAAATTATGCTCATCAAATGAACATCCAGCCTATATCATGAGTGATCCCTTCATTTGATTTACAAATTCAAAAGCGGAAAGTGTGAGCCTGAGAGACCTTTGAATACACTCAGATTTGCTGTTTATCCAATACAGGGTCAAAAATTAATGATGAAATTCACACACTCTATAATCATTTTTTTGGGGGGGGGAGCACCCAGTAGCAAATTTTGCTACTTTCTGCTTTATTTTTGACAAAGGTTACTATTCCGTTAGTCAGCACCTCCTCCAAAATGTTTGGGTGTCAGCTCATTGTAGTGATGATTATATCCCCTAGAGGGAGCTAAAATATAGAGTATGATGTATGGTATGATGACTCCCCGTTTGAAGAATGTGCAAATTCCAGCAGGAATTAAACCCACGACAATGATTACATCAAGGAATTGAGGAAGGCCTGATGCACTTTTAATGAGCTTAAACTGGGCCATGACATTCTATACTATTTAATAAATGCCATTTAGAAGACACATTTGTCCAAAGCAACTTACAGTAGTGCATGCATTCATTTTCGTATGGGTGGCCCCAGCAGGAGTTGAACCCATAACACTGACATTGCAAGTGTATGGGTGACCCCAGCCAGAAACACCTACAGTAATTCCGCCTATAGTAATTGGATAGATAGGACCTTCATTTGAATCTATTTTTATCTGGAAACATAATAACAAGTTATCCATCCCACCAGAGGGTGGAGGGGACCTGTATTAGTGATTTTGACCAGATAGACAACTGGTTATAACTGGGTAATCACCTTCGATATTATGCTTGAAGATGTCGGATCTTAACTTGATCATTCTTTTGTCGTGGACAATTTTCACTCTCACTCTCTCAAACGCTAGTCCTAGGTCCTATTACTGCAACATTTAAATGTACAAAATGCAGCCATACACATCAACAACTGTCATTTTATGTAGATTAATAACACAAGGTAGTTTTTGCTCTCCAGGAGGCTATGACAAACAAGGGTCAAATGTATCCTAAGGTCAAAATTCAGTTCAATTGTGGCCTGGGGTGGTCTAGAGGTTAGGGCTGCTGCCTTCAGGTCGTACATATACAGTAGACCTGTGTTGGTGTGGGTTTGATTCCGGCCCATGCCCTTCTGGCATAAAGAACTCAATCCCCTGATTGACTTGATAAATTTACACATTTCAGACACGGACAGTCTGGGGATATTTTACCCTCGATCTTGACACTTTTGGAGAAAATAAATAGGAAACAATAGGCCAAACCAGGATTAGTTTCCATTCATAGTGTCGGTATATTGCCATAGTAGATTTGCTGTGGTAAACAATTACAGTTGAAGTCGGAAGTTTACATACACCTTAGCCAAATACATTTAAACTCAGTTTTTCACAATTCCTGACATTTAATCCTAGTAAAAAGTCCATGTTTTATGTAATTTAGGATCACCACTTTATTTTAAGAATGTGAAATGTCAGAATAATAGTAGAGAGAACGATTTATTTCAGCTTTGATTTCTTCCATCACATTCCCAGTGGGTCAGACGTTTACATACACTCAATTAGTATTTGGTAGCATTGCCTTTAATTGTTTAACTTGGGTCAAGCGTTTTGGGTAGCCATCTACATTCTTCCCAAAATAAGCACGGAATAGCCTTCATTTCTCAGAACAAGAATAGACTGATGAGTTTCAGAAGAAAGTTATTTGTTTCTGGCCATTTTGAGCCTGTAATTGAACCCACAAATGCTGATGCTCCAGATAAAATCTAATTACATTTATTTGTCACATACACATGGTTAGCAGGTGTTAATGCAAGTGTAGCAAAATGCTTGTGCTTCTAGTTCCGGCCATGCAGTAATATCTAACAAGTAATATAACAATTACACAACAACTACCTTATACACACACAAGTGTAAAAGAATGAATACGAATATGTACATAAAAATATATACATGAGTGACGGCCGAATGGCATAGGCAAGATTCAATAGGTGGTATAGAGTACAGTATATACATATGAGATGAGTAATGTAGGGTATGAAAACATTATATAAAGTGGCTAGTGATACATTACATCAAGATGGCAAGATGCAGTAGATGGTATAGCGTACAGTATATACATATGAGATGAGTAATGTAGGGTATGTAAACATTATATAATATAAAGTGGCTAGTGATAAATTGATTATATCAATTTTTCCATTATTAAAGTGGCTGGAGTTGAATCAGTATGTTGGCAGCAGCCACTCAATGTTAGTGGTGGCTGTTTAACAGTCTGATGACCTTGAGATAGAAGCGGTTTTTCAGTCTCTCGGTCCCCGCTTTGATGCAGCTGTACTGACCTCGCATTCTGGTTGATAACAGTGTGAACAGGCAGTGGCTCGGCTGGTTGTTGTCCTTGATGATCTTTTAAGCCTTCCTGTGACATCGGGTGGTGTAGGTGTCGTGGAGGGCAGGTAGTTTGCTCCCGGTGATGCGTTGTGCAGACCTCACTACCCTCTGGAGAGCCTTCCGGTTATGGGCGGAGAAGCTGCCGTACCAGGCGGTGATACAGCCCGACAGGATGCTCTCGATTGTGCATATGTTAAAGTTTGTGAGTGTTTTTGGTGACATAAAGATACTCAACTAGTCTAAAGAAGGCCAGTTTTATTGCTTCTTTAAACAACCATCACAAACATAGAGTGGCTGCTGCCAACATACAGACTCAAATCTCTTGCCACTTTAATAATCTCTACATATCCTACATTACTCATCTCAAATGTATTTACTGTATTCGATACCATCTACTGCATCTTTCCTATGCCGCACGGCTATGGCTCATCCATATATTTATATGTACATATTGCTATTCATCCCTTTACATTTGTGTGTATGAGGTAGTCGTTGTGAATTTGTTCGATTACTTGTTAGATATCACTGCACTGTCGGAACTAGAAGCACAAGAATTTCACTACACTCGCATTAACATCTGCTAACCAACATTTGATTTGATTTGATATGGGTGTTACTTCGAGAAAACAAACTCTCGCATCTTTCACAGCAAATACCAAGGGAGTCCTGGGGATGACTGGAGGAGCAATGGTGGACGCGGAAGTATTGTGCAATTCTCTTAGTGCACGTACAGTTGGTGAGAATGAGTGTGCCAATGGCGAAGAAGAGTGGAGTGAAAAGGGCTAAAGTTGGAAATGAACAGCAGTTTATGGTTGGAGTGTGAGTCACGAGCTTGTTTATTTTTTGGGGTGACCCATTTGCAGTCTCAAAGATGGCGAAGGACGAATTTGGCAAAGTGGAATTGGTATGATGCTGATCCAGCAGGTCTCCTATGTGGAGGCAGTGAAAATAGCTGAAGGAGGGAGTAGAGAGGAGATGGTTGTGGATGTACCACAGTCTGCAGTGAATGCCATGCAGGAGAAGGATCCCGACATACTAATAGTGAAGACGGTGGACTTTGTTTGCGCAAGTGACACATTGTACTAGTTAAACTAATAAGAAATCTTAGAAGTTAGACATCATTGTGAAGGCTGTGAATAGATTTCTGGATATCCAAGACAGTACAGCTGAAATGTTACAGGGAGTACTGAATGAAGAGGTTCTCTCCCAGGTTCCCGAGCCTGCGTAGGGATCTGAAATAGTACAGTTTTGGTTTGGAATTCAGGGTAGTGGCGTAGATTTGGTTTGTGTTTATTTTTGTATTTTTTTGTAATTAATATATATATATATATATATATTTTTTTTTTACTTAACTAGGCAAGTCAGTTAAGAACAAATTCTTATTTACAATGACGGCCTACACCGGCCAAACCCAGACAACGCTGGGCCAATTGTACGCCGCCCTATGTGACTCCCAATCACGGCCGGATGTGATGCAGCCTGAATTTGAACCAGGGACTGTAGTGATGCCTCTTACACTGAGATGCAGTGCCTTAGACCGCTGCCCCACTCTGGAGCTCAGTATAATTTGTTCATCCAAAATGTTTTTTTGTCTTTCATGTACAGTAGGTGGCGGCAATACACCTCATGAGTGTAGTCTGCCAATAAACCTCAGAGAAGAAGAAGAAGAAGGCTCCAGTAGTTTTGAGAGATGTGGAGGGTTAACACCTTTAGTTGGCTCTCCCTCTTTGATTTCTAAAAAACCAATCTGATCTTCCCTGTTTTCGTTTTGCCCCACTTTTTGGTTTGCTTCCTTTAAGTTTGGTCTGGGTTTTTAGTATTGTTTGCCTCTTCTTGGGCAGATTTTGTGGGCGCTCATGGTGGGTGTATTTTAGGTCCGAGTTGATGTTGCTAGTCAACTTTCAGTGGACACCCCCATGAGTGTCTTTCAGAACCCCTCCTAAAACCTTACCTGTTTCCTTTTGGTTGTTGTCAGTGACTCTTTGTTAGTTCCCCCTTCTGTTTGAGTGACACTTTTTGGCTTTTCTTCCTGGGGAACATAGCACTACAGAAAATGTTATGTAAATACCAGAATTCATATAATATCCTCCAATTCTATACGTGCAAATTTGGGTTGCTATAACATTTAGTTTGAAGTGACTTTAAAGATTTGGGCATGCTTTTTGAAGCCTCCTGTCATAGGCGCTACCACTCCCATTGTTTCACTAGCAGTAATGCTAATGCTGGCTGTGGGGTAGAAGAAAATAAAGAAAAGTAAGCCACATGTTTGGTCATTGTCTCACAGGATAATTTTTTTTTTTAAATAGTCAAAAGAATTAAGTATATTTCAAACTATAATGGCCATTTCACACAGATACAGTTGAAGTCGGAAGTTTACATACACCTTAGCCAAATACATTTAAACTCAGTTTTTCACAATTCCTGACATTTAATCCTAGTAAAAATTCCCTGTTTTAGGTCAGTTAGGATCACAACTTTATTTTAAGAATGTGAAATGTCAGAATAATAGTAGAGAGAATGATTTATTTCAGCTTTTACTTTCATCACATTCCCAGTGGGTCAGAAGTTTACATACACTCAATTAGTATTTGGTAGCATTGCCTTTAAATTGTTTAACTTGCGTCAAACGTTTCGGGTAACCTTCCATAAGCTTCCCACAACACTGGAGCTCCCCAGGGGTGCGTGCTCAGTCCCCTCCTGTACTCCCTGTTCACCCACGACTGCATGGCCAGGCACGACTCCAACACCATCATTAAGCTTGCTGACGACACAACAGTGGTAGGCCTGATCACCGACAACGACGAGACAGCCTATAGGGAGGAGGTCAGAGACCTGGCCGGGTGGTGCCAGAATAACAACCTATCCCTCAACGTAACCAAGACTAAGGAGATGATTGTGGACTACAGGAAAAGAAGCACCGAGCACGTCCCCATTCTCATCGACGGGGCTGTAGTGGAGCAGGTTGAGAGCTTCAAATTCCTTGGTGTCCACACACCAAGACAGTCGTGATGAGGGCACGACAAAGCCTATTCCCCCTCAGGAAACTACAAAGATTTGGCATGGGTCCTGAGATCCTCAAAAGGTTCTACAGCTGCAACATCGAGAGCATCCTGACCGGTTGCATCACTGCCTGGTACGGTAATTGCTCGGCCTCCGGGCGCAAGGCACTTCAGAGGGTAGTGCGTATGGCCCAGTACATCACTGGGGCAAAGCTGCCTGCCATCCAGGACCTCTACACCAGGCGGTGTCAGAGGAAGGCCCTAAAAATTGTCAAAGACCCCAGCCACCCAGTCATAGACTGTTCTCTCTACTACCGCATGGCAAGCGATGCCAAGTCTCGGACAAAAAGGCTTCTAAACAGTTTTTACCCCCAAGACATAAGACTCCTGAACAGGTAACCAAATGGTTACCCGGACTATTTGCATTGTGTGCCCCCCTCCAAACCCCTCTTTTACGCTGCTGCTACTCTCTGTTTATCATATATGCATGGTCACTTTAACTATACATTCATGTCCATACTACCCAAATTGGCCCGACCAACCAGTGCTCCTGCACATTGGCTAACCGGGCTATCTGCATTGTGTCCCAACACCCGCCAACCCCTCTTTTTACGCTTCTGCTACTCTCTGTTCATCATATATGCATAGTCACTTTAACGATACATACATGTACATACTACCTCAATAAGCCTGACTAACTGGTGTCTGTATTTAGCCTTGCTACTCTTTTTTCAAATGCCTTTTTACTGTTGTTTTATTTCTTTACTTACCTACACACACACACACACACATACCTTATTTTTCCCCCGCACCATTTGTTAGAGCCTGTAAGGTCTACACCTGTTGTATTCGGCGCATGTGGCAATAAAGGAGAGCCGCACACTCTAGGAGCTCAGATGCAAAAATGTAATTACCAACGTTTCGACAGCAAAGCTGTCTTCATCAGGGTATTCGGCGCACGTGACAAATAAACTTTGATTTGATTTGATAAGTTGGGTGAATTTTGGCCCATTCCTCCTAACAGAGCTGGTGTAACTGAGTCAGATCTGTAGGCCTCCTTGCTCGCCCACGCTTTTCAGTTCTGCCCACACATTTTCTATAGGTTTGAGGTCAGGGCCTTGTGATGGCCACTCCAATACCTTGACTTTGTTGTCCTTAAGCCATTTTGCCACAACTTTGGAAGTATGCTTGTGGTCATTGTCCATTTGGAAGACCCATTTGCGACCAAGCTTTAACTTCCTGACTGATGTCATGAAATATTGCTTTAATATATCCACATACATTTTTTTCCTCATGATGCTATGTATTTTCTGAAATGCACAAGTCCCTCCTGCAGCAAAGCACAACATGGTGCTACCACCCCCGTGCTTCACGGTTGGGATGGTGTTCTTCGGCTTGCAAGCCTCGCCTTTTTCCTCCAAACATAACGATGGTCATTATGGCCAAACAGTTCTATTTTTGTTTCATCAGACCAGAGGACATTTCTCCCAAAAGTATGATCTTTGTCCCCATGTGCAGTTGCAAACCGTAGTCTGTCTTTTTTATGGAGGTTTTGGAGCAGTGGTTTCTTCCTTGTTGAGCGGCCTTTCAGGTCATGTTGATATAAGACTCGTTTTACTGTGGATATAGATACTTTGTACGCGGTTCCTCCAGCATCTTCACAAGGTCCTTTGCTGTTGTTCTGGGATTGATTTGCACTTTTCACACCAAAGTACATTTATCTCTAGGAGACAGAACGCGTCTCCTTCCTGAGCGGTATGATGGCTGCATGGTCCATTGGTGTTTATACTTGCGTACTATTGTTTGTACAGATGAACGTGGTACCTTCAGCCGTTTGGAAATTGCTCCCAAGGATGAACCAGACTTGTGGAGGTGTTCCCTTTTGTTTCTGAGGTCTTGGCTTTCTTTTGATTTTCCCATGATGTCAAGCAAAGAGGTACAGAGTTTGAAGGTAGGCCTTGAAATACATCCACAGGTACACCCCCAACTGACTCAAATGATGTCAATTAGCCTATCAGAAGCTTCTAAAGCCGTGACATGATTTTCTTGAATTTTCCAAGCTGTTTAAAGGCACAGTCAACTTAGTGTATGTAAACTTCTGACCCACTGGAATTGTGATACAGTGAATTATAAGTTAAATAATATGTCTGTAAACAATTGATGGTACATTTACTTGTGTCATGCACACAGTAGATATCCTAAACGTTCATCCAGACCCAAGCAAAACATAGTTGACACAACAACACCTAGACACCATTTAGTTAAGTCAGTATTAATATATACAATATTATACAGACATAACCACCAAAGAATGGAGCTACCAGCTAGCATGCGTAACTAGGCCCTACATCCTTCATTTCTTCTTTGAGAAAATTGAAAACCACTTGAAATGAAGACTGTAGGAAAATGGAATCCTTCCTGCTACAAGGCAATGTAGATTTACCTTGAGGGAGCCTTCCTTTTGCAGCAGCCCACCACACAGCCAGGTGGTCGGGCTCAAATGGACCGCACAGAGGAGGCAGATCCACCTGCCCTTGGTATTAATAAAACTGTCAAAGACCAGCGTTTGAGTGTTATTCCTCGGGAGCCCAAATTAAAAGGACAGCTTTTAAAGGCGTCACGAGGTAGACCGAGGCGTTACCGCGGGATGCCCGAGGGACATGCAGCCCTGACAGAGGTCATTGCGGTGCGGTCTGCGTTTATCATGCTGCGGTTGGGAGCAGACAACTTTGGGATGAAAATATTTGTTGTTGTCCCGCAGATAGTTTGGATAGGTAATCTTTCTGCTTTGTATGCGTTAGCCTACCTACTGTATTAAAAACACATCTTTGTCGCATTATTCACACACTCAGAATTCGCTGCTTCACGTTAGTAAGTAGCCTACCTCTTCTTCTGTCCTAGTTGAGCGTGCCTACGACCTGTATGTGTAGTCTACAATGGAAAAAGGGTAGGCTGCCTATGCATTGGCGGAGAATCACGTGTCAGCTACCTCTCCAAGGAAATCACATTAAATATGATTAGACTACAGTTTACTACAGTGTCTGTCAATAAATATTGACCATGTAAAGAAGTGGAGGTGCAATCCAAAATTGTGACCATCATTGAAAAAGAAAAAAAGCGCAACACGTGCACAGGGTAGGCTACCATGGTGAGCGAGCATTGCACCTTTTCATTTTCAATAAATATCATTACCCCATTTATTTGTCTTTGCCTGCAAATCGTCCTCCTGAAAGTTAGCCTATATTCTATATGCAAAACATAGCTCAAGAGAAAGTGCAAGTGTCTGCTCATCATTCGCTGCTTCAAGTTTAGCAGCCATATGTGCTAGATCAGGAGGACTGTGGTCTCACTTCAATAGGCTTGGCTATAGCCTATGCATGGGTGGAGAACAATGGGGCAGATATCTTCCCAAGGAAATGTACTTCCTAAATATGAATTAGGCTATAGTTTACTACAAGGACCGCCTGGGACCAAAATTCAGCCCTGGCATTTCCTTGAGGCCCCCACACTGGACAATTTTTTACCCTTGAGGCCCCTACACTGGCCCATATTTTTCCTCAAGGCCCCCACACCAGCCCATTTCTTTCCTTGTGGCCCCCATTATTAGCCAGATAATAATAATTTTGCAGAAAAAAAAACAAGTTAGACAGGCCCACTGGGCTAAAAATGAACCAGCCCATTTGGCGTTTTGGGTAAAGTCCACCCCTGGTTTACTACATTGCCTAGAATGGATGAATAAATCAGTCCTATACAGACCTCTATCACGAGGTGACAGATTTCCCAGCAGGGCATGAACAGGAAGTGATTAGATAGGACACCCCCCCACTTTAAATCCCACACCTCCGGAATGGTACGCCCGCCCCTATGTCACCCAGCCCTGGGCTTCCGCTGGTGGGCTAATGTTTCAAGGCAGCATTCCTGAGGTCTACTTGCCCCTCGTCAACTCTGGGAACCTGCAGCTTGGCTGCTTGGGGGAAAAGGATCACTTTCAAAGGCAGGACCTTTGTAAATCAAAATTTCAAAACACTTTCTTTGAATACATATCTCTAAGAGGTTGAGTCTGTTGCATGCATTACATCTGCTGTGTTACACAATATACCTTATTCTATGTGCTGAGAATGAATGACAGCCTACAAGACAGACGAGACACAGGCTCATACTCCACACCGAACCACAACACACATGCAGATACACAAATATACACACACATGCGCACAAAAATGCAAACACACATACACACAGACTGACACTGGCCTTGCACTGCACAAGAGGCTCCCAACCAACTGGCCCGTGGACAAGAGGCTTTAGAATTGCATGTCTAATTGGCAAGCTGGAAAACCCATTCACTCTGGGGCAGACACTGAAACCTAAAACTTGACTTGCACTTTCTAAAAGTAGACTGAGCGAGAGGTCTCAGGCCTCTGCTTGTCACCAGTTTAATTCATCTGCCTGTCTCCCCAGTACACAACACCGTAAAAAAAATAGACCATATTGTCTGCTGTGTGTGCTGGCTAGCCAATCATCATGTGCTTTGATCCAATAATACAGGCCAGGGGGGGGTCCACATTCTCAACCAAAGTGACCATTCATTCATAGTCTTTGCCGGTATGAAATGGGCAAAGAAAGAGCGAACGACATTGTCGGTTCATGTCAGTTATGTAGATTGGATATCAAAGTTGTTCATTCGTGGCATTCTTGATTCGAGTTTGGCTGTACAATTTGTTTTTCATGCCTGGCTGGCAACGTTGTGTTAAGCTCAAAGCTAATTGAGTAGACAGCAAATTCTCCAGTGTTAAATCAACACAGAGTGTTAAATGTAACACTGGTCCAGTGTCTATACAGGTCCACACTTTTCAGTGTTAAATTAACACACTGCTTAGTGAAAAGTTTTATTTACATATTTCCCAGAATACCTTGCCATTCAAGTAAAATTTTGACTTTTACCACCCATGACTGTATCTGTTAGTGACAGAGACATGGTTGTTGCGTACACCAATTTTCAGTCTTGTGGCCTTCAAGTGAGATTCTAGGCAAACATATTATAGTTCAAATACAATTATTTAACACAATACAATGCATATTTCATAAGGTGTCATTTTCAGGGCCTAGTTTACCCTACCACTCATCAGGCCTGTAAGTCACATTATGCAGACTTGCAAAGTGACGTGTAATTCCTATCGGAGTCCAAACAGAGTGGGGACAGCCAACATTCTGACATTTTATTCACCTGCAACTTGCATTCAGAATGACTAAGATATGAGACTATCTAAACTGTATGTCACATCTGCTCCTGCTACGCCCTCTGGTGTTCATCCGGTGTCTTCTTGACCTGCAGTTACTCCCCCTGTACACTCTCTCTCTCCCTCTCTGTGTGGTTGGAGACAGGTGTGCTGGAGTCAGAGCAGACCCCTACCAGCTGCAACTCGTTCCATAATCAAGAACTCTACAAATACTCAGTCCTGCCACTTCCATTTTGCCAGATTGTAATCTCTGCACAGTCAGTTCATGATTCTAGCCGAAACGAAAATGAGCGTCTTTCCTTGTTTCACTCTGTTTTCGACCATTTGGTGCCTAATGAACATGACCCAGGTCACTCTCCAAAAATACCTCCGGAGACCCGGCTGGTATTTCACATGGCAGAATTAACCTTAACCTTACCAGTTGAAATCTGGCAAGCTAACTCATTGATCCTGCTTTAAGAAATACCTAGTATAAAAGGGATTACATAAATCCTAAATAGGGCTGAGTAGGGCGATTTGGTGAAGGTAAGATGTCGGTGGCCTGCTGCACCCGTCTGTCTGAAGTAAAGGAGTAGAGAGGGAAAAAGAGAGAAGCGAGAAAGGGGCCCCTGGGTGGATCCCGGCCAGGCAGGGAGCTGAAAGGTAGCTCGGGGGGGTGGGGGGGGGGGCTGCATGGGGGAATGTGATTCCCCAGAGAATCTCAGCCACCACCGCATGCTCAACGCCACTATAAATAACTTTTATTAGCTTTAAGAGGAATTAGTGGAGATGTTAGTAGTCAGCATGGACGCAGATATACAGTGACAGACTGGCTGACACGGAGGGGGGGGGGTAGAGTGAGTGACGTCCATATGTAGACTGCACACACACACCAATGCACAAGTAAGTGAATACACACTCACAAAGCCAAGCACATGACCATGAGCATACTCTCAAGCAAGTGAGCACACGTACAACCAAGCAAAAACACATTCACAAAACGAGCCAAGCGCACACTCACAAAACCAAGATAGCACACACTTGAAAAAGGAAGCACACAATCATGAATATGAGCACACAGAAATACACAAGCAAGCAGGACAAACACACACACCCGTTTGTTTTGCTATCCTTGTGGGCACCAAACGATTGATTCCCATTGAAAGTTCTATTTTAACCTTGACTCCTAACCCTAACTCCTAACCCTAACCTTAATTCTAACCCTCATTTTAACCCTAACCCCTAAGCCTAAAACAGCCTTTGTCCTTGTGGTAATCGACAAAATGTCCCCACTTGTCTGAATTTTCACTCTGAACTTCTGGTCCCCACAAGGATAGTAAAACCACACACACACGCACACGCACACACACATTTAAGGATGACTGCATCGGCACACACATACACTGACCAATAAGAAAACAAACATGCACATGAGCACAAAACACAACACACAATCACACACAGCCAAGCATACAGAAACAAGTAATCACACATTATTTTCCGTCCAAAGGCACACAAGAAAATACTATAATCATGCAATGAACTACAGACAAGCGCTCTGACAAAGAGACACACATTGACCATGTACATAGTAACACAATCTTGAGATATCATGATCTGTCTTGTCATCGTTTAACAAAAGTCAAAAACAGCTTCGGTAAGAAAATGTAAACTTTATTGCAGTTTTGTCGATTTCTATTTCTCCAATTTACAGAAGAGAAAAATAAAACATGTGATTGTACAGTCATTGAAATATGTACATTGCTGATGTGGTTATAGTAATACCCGGTCTGTCCTCCTACTGTATAAGAGAGGGCTGACAACAAGGTACATATGATCACGCTTGCTCAGCGTGTGGTGGGAAAAGTGTCTCCAAGCTTTTCTTAGCAACTTACATCTACAGTACCATTTCACAGCATACACTGAAAAACATAAGCAGAAAAAAATATAAGCTCTTTACATAAACAGTTAGTTTTACTGCATTGGGGCCATAACGGTTAAGTACATTCATCTCTAATAGGGTTTAAGACGTTTAAGACTCATGCTCACAATGTGCTGTGGCTCTAAGACATTGTGTGATTTGATTAGCTACTGACAGTAGACCTTGTGTGATTTGATTAGCTACTGACAGTAGACCTGAGTGTTCTTTCTGTATACAGTAAACAAGTCAAATTAAAGTAAATCAATTAAGTTGTCAAAATTAAAGGTGTAGTTAAATGAACGGAGTTCAGGTCCCAGAATGGCAAACAAACCAGAGAGAATCCGTACCGAGGTTTGATTTGTTAAGCAACAACTGTTTTTTGATTTGTTACAAAGGAAACTTTTTTTTTTTGAAAATTACATCGCCGGAAGTAATTGCTGAAAACCTTTTCTATCTTTCTGACTACAAAACTTAGAAATGTACCGTTTTCACATACACTGGTGGATAAAAAGAATGAGGTTAAAAATCTGTTTGTGAACCGAGGGTATAGTTACAGTAAATCAAATAATGAATTCACTAACCAACTCATTTAGCAGGTCCGTAATGTGTGGAGACATTGCTCTATGTTTGGACAGTCTCTACACAAATCACATGCTTTCTAAACCAGATTGGCTGTCTATCTAACTGTATAGCAGGTCACTCAGGTCACAATTCAGTCAAATGTTAATACAAAATCTTTACAGTAAATCCTTCTTTCAATTGTTGTGTAGCCTTCAAAATACATTTGAGAATATTAATATCAATATTATCTTGATAAGGGCACTGATGCCAATTCATGGATCCAATGAATGGTTCCCGCCGGCCCTTTATGTTAGACAAATATGCTATCATATTACGAAATAATAGTACAGAAACACTGAATTTCTACTATGAGCAACCACGATGTAGCTGTGTGAACTATCTCTTTAAAGGGATAGTTCAGTGAAATTACATATTTAGAAATTCTTACCTTAAATGACCGCAATCCACAATTTGGTTTTGTTAAACTAGCTACGGGTAATATTAGCATTTTGGGACCAAATAGTATCCCCATTTGAAATGTTCTGCCAAAATCATCTGAACCATTGAGCAACACAATCCATTTAAGAGATGATTTGGATTGCCCTGTGGATTGCAGTCACTGTACCGAGACTGCTTTCAAGGAAACATATCTAAATATGTCATTTCCCTGAACTATCCCATGAGAGTTAGGGTCACTGGAAAGAGAGAGCGCGCACACATTTGTTTGAGACTGAATTGTTTGTAGAAGAAAGTTAGTTTAACAGGCTGGAGTCTATTTTGTTTAATATATTTTTTTGTATTTGGTGTATTCATATATTGGGTCTATTTACCGACGGCCTGTATAGGTCCGGAAAATCAGTTATTGTCTATTTTATTACTCTGCCTGAAATCGCTATCTCTTTAGTTCCTATGTCTCTTTCCATGGATGCTTTCCCGTTCAGGGAAAAAAGCGAGCATTATTTACTATGCACTCTTCCCGGAACAATGTGGACTGACCGGAGTTTCGATGCAACAATTGTTTACTTGCAGAAGACTATAGGAAAGAAGTGACTACTCTTAGCAAACCGATTAAAAACTTTCAGGCACCCCTCCCCAAAGAAGCCTCCCACTCCCCTGGGAAATGGAGCAAGAACGGAGCTTCACCAATTCTGCTGCCCAACCATGGAAGCACGTCACCCACCATAGGCCAAATGGAGGGAAGTGGCCTGTGGCAAGTGTGGTTTCTTTGGTGCTGGGACCGGGTTGGGGGGGCGATGGCGCTGGAGTCTCGGGAAGCCAAGATGGTAAAAGCTGTTTGAAAACTGAATTCGGGTCGGGCTTCCCAGCACCAAAGAAACTCCTTCCCAAGGGGGATCCTGCCTCGGATCCTCTAAGTTCCCGAGGGGACTCTGTCCCAGATTCCGAACCGCTGCGCTTCTCCTCTCACCGGACCTCAAGGGTGTCTTGACGCACTGGCTCCTCCGTCAGCCATAATGGGTTTTGTGGCCGGCGTGAGGCACAAAAACACTCCGGACCGCCTCTGCCATCTCACAAGCCTTTATCATCGCCAGCTTATGGTGTGAAACATCTCGGTTCCCGGGGCAAAGACCTTGTGCTGTCCTGGGGCTCGGGTTCAGGACTTTACTAGGGTGCATCCTACTGTTTTATGCCATAAAAACGGGGGTTGTCGCTGTAGTGGTCCATGTGGGTTCTAATGACATTAGGAAGGCAAGCTCAGAACTGCTGAAACGGAATTTCAAAGAACTGATTATTTCAGGCCCAGTGCCATCATGGAGTCATGGCAGCGAAAGATTCAGTAGGTTGCTAGCACTGTACGACTGGCTATGAGTCTATTGTAGCTCTGATAGGCGGAAAGATATCTGCATTGAGCTAAATCTAACTCAGTTGATAACTGAGCAAACTCACCCCAACTTTGAACACCCTGAAAAATCTACGCTTTTACATATTATTGAGAGAAATGCCCCTCATAAGTATAAAGCCAATTTTATTTTTGCTAATGAGTTCAGTGATCATTGTCCCGTTGTCTGCATAAGAGATGCAGAGCTACCTACATCCCGCCCTCGCATTATTTCAAGACAAATTATAGGCATTTCGCATCAGGCCCTAAACTGTTTAACTTCTTTGCTCTATTGCAGATAAGCATGCTCCATTCAAGAAACGAAGGGTAAGGGATAAAAGCTAATCCCTGGTTCACGCATGAACTATCAGAAATACTTCTGGAGAGATATGTAGCTTGGGCTAAGGCTAGGATGACTGAATTTAAGTCTGACTGGCAGTCCTTCAGACGCTTCAGAAATATGTCTATGCCTGGTTAAAAAGGCAAAATCGACATACTTCTTGAACTGGTGAGAATCCAGCTGCCTTCTGGGAAGGTAGTCAAATATCCTAAACAAAACTCCCTCCCCTCATTACTCCAGCGTGTTACCACAGCCTCTGTTCCCATAACAGATAAGATGGACATTTGAGAGGGAGATTTTTAATAACCACTTTGCCTCAGTGGGGTCACCTATTTGATAAAATAGCTTCTGAAAACTCTGATTCCAACAGAGGGAGCCTTTTACTCACCTCGAGCCAGGTTGCAGAGAACAATACATTCCCAGATACACATTCCTCATTTTCATTTCAACCACTGGATGTCTACAGTATGTCCTAGGTGCCTTATTGAAGATCGATGTTTTAAAAAAAATCCGCTGGATCTGACTCACTTGATCTCTTTTTGCTGCAGATTTCTGCCCCACTCATTGCAGAATCCTTTCCCCATATTTTTTAACTTGGCAATTGTTTCTGGAGTTATCTGGAAAATGGCATAAGTCCTCCTCCTACACAAAGGTGGAGATCCTTCTGACTTGGATAACTACCATCCAATTTCCAAGCTATCTTGCCTTGCCGAAGTTTTAGAGTCCCTGGCCAACTCTCAGCTTAAAACTGTTTTGACTTCTCATTCTTTTCTTAATGAACATCAATCTGGTTTTAGACGTGAACATAGCACTGTTTTAGTGGCTACACTTGTCTTAGATGATGTGCTATATTGTTTAGGCCATAAAAATATGTGTACCGACTTATTTATTGACCTGTCGAAGGGATTTAATACGGTCAACCATTTTTTACTTGTTCAAAGTTTGTCTGAAATAGACCGTGATCAGGCGTCTTGCAATTAGTTCACAAACTATCTAACGGACAGGACACAATGTGAGCTTACTGACGCTATCAAATCTAGTTTCCTTAATATTACGAAAGATGTGCCGCAGGGGTCGATTTTGGGCCCTGTTGTCGACTATTTATGTAAATAATATTGGTCTATCTATTAAGACCTGTAACATTCATCTCTATGCGGATTACAGTTATTTACTTCTGTGCCCCTTCATTACAGCAGGCCATTCATGACCTTCATCATGGTTTTGACTCAATTTAAAAAATCACTTAGTGATCTTAAATGAGTGCTAAATGCTAATAAAACCAAATGTATGTTGTTCTCTAGGTCTCGTAATATTGACCCCGAGGACTTTCATATTTGCTAATTGAATGGAGCGCAAAGTTACCCATTTAAAAATACTTGGGTTATTTGGATTGACGATAAGCTCTCTTTTAAAACACACATTGAAAAACTGACCAAAAAGTTGACAATTTAGATTGGTTTCTTCTATAGAAATAAATCCTTCCTCACTTTGGAAAGTAGAAGGAAGATTGTTCAAGCAACTCTTCTCCCAGTACTTGACAATGCTGATATAATCTACAGTACTTGACAATGCTGATATAATCTACAGTACTTGACAATGCTGATATAATCTACAGTACTTGACAATGGTGATACAATCTACAGTACTTGACAATGGTGATACAATCTACAGTAATTGACAATGGTGATACAATCTACAGTACTTGCATGCGGCAGCCTCTGCTTTAAACCCTTTCGATTCAGTCTATCATTCAGCACTGAGCTTTATCACTGGGGACAATTTTTTTTACACATCACTGCATTTTCTATAGCTCTGTTGACTGGGAGTCTCTGACTACCAGAAGGGCCCAGCACTGGCTACTTTTTGTATATAAAGCGGTTCTTCTAACTCAGCTCACGTATTAACTGGAGATCCAGCCATTTTCAGACCCACTCTCTGGACTGGCTGGTTCAAAGAGGTCCCGCGGGTCTCCACTGACCTGGGTAAAAATGCCTTTAGTTTGTATGTCTTTATGCCCCCGGGTCATGGAATAACCTTCAGGCCACCTTGAAATTTGACTCACTTGTCTGAAATGGACAGTTTAGATGGAGTTTAAGGGAGGTGATATGTGAGTTGTTTGTTTTGATGACTCTTATTGTATGTATTGTATTGATACTATTTATTGTATGTTCCTGTTCACCGGGCTCCCTTGCAAATGAGACTCTGGTCTCAATGGTGATCCACCCTGTATACAATTGGGGGAGGGGCTTGCATTCTTTGACAACAGTCATTCTAATCTGCATCCAAACTGCGCCAAACAGCACACAGGTGTTTCCAACCATTTGGGGGGGGGGGGGGGGGGTAATAGACCCAGAACATCCCTGTCTTATTTTAATCTCCGTTACAACTGGCGGCCACCTTAAGAGCTTCCTCTGGCTACCATGAAAGAGCACACCAACACAGCAGCAATGCCAGTAAAAAATGAACATCCTATTAAAATATTTTAAGACAGACAGCATATTAGAGTAGGAGTTTTGAGTGGGCTAAGCTGCTATAAGCAATATCTGTTGCATACGGTGCATGCTATTACTGGGACAGTGGTGTAGGTTCAAGTTCATGTATAAAAAAGGCACTCAAATGGGTTGCTTATACCAGAATAGAGCTTGAAAAGCTACACTATATATACGAAAGTATGTGGACACCCATTCAAATGAGTAGATTTAGCAATTTCAGCCACACCCGTTGCTGACAGGTGTAAAAAATAGAGCAGACAGCCACAAAACGGAACCACTGAGTGCTGAAGAGCGTACAAAAACGTCTGTCCTCAGTTGCAACACTCACTATTGAGTTCCAAACTGCCTCTGGAAGCAACGTCAGCACAAGAAGTGTTTGTCGGGAGCTTCACGAAATGGGTTTCCATGGCCGAGCAGCAGCACACAAGCCTAAGATCCCCATGTGCAATGCCAAGCATCAGTTGGAGTGGTGTAAGGCTCGCCGCCAATGGACTCTGGAGCAGTGGAAACGGGTTCTCTGGAGTGATGAATTACGCATCACCATCTGGCAGTCCGACAGACAAATCTGGGTTTGGCGGATGCCAGGAGAACGCTACCTGCCTCAATACATAGTGCCAACTGTAAAGTTTGGTGGAGGAGGAATAATGGTCTGGGGCTGTTTTTGAAGGGAAATGATAATGATACAGCATACAATGCCATTCTTGACAACTCTGAGCTTCCAACAATCGGTTGGGGAAGGCCCTTTCCTGTTTCAGCATGACAATGCCCCCGTGCACAAAGCGAGGTCCATACAGAAATGGTTCGTTGCGATTGGTGTGGAAGAACTTGACTGGCCTGTACAGTTACCTAACCTCAACCCCATCGAACACCTTTGGGATGAATTGGAACGCTGACTGCAAGCCAGGCCTAATCGCCCAACATCAGTGCCCGACCTCACTAATGCTCTTGTTGCTGAATGGGGGCAAGTCCCCACAGCAATCTTCCAACATCTAGTGGAAAGCCTTCCCAGAAGAGTGGAGGCTGTTATAGCAGCAAAGGGGGGACCAACTCCATATTAATGCCCATGATTTTGGAATGAGATGTTTGACGAGCAGGTGTCCACATACTTTTGGTCAAGTAGTGTATGTTAAGGTTGTAAAGTACAATAAAGAATATTAGCATTATATTCTGCATATTGTTTGAGCATGAGTTAAAAAATAAGTGCTTTAAAGGAGAGTGGTGTCTCGAAGTCTTGAAGTGTGTGTTGATTGACAGACTTGTTAGCGTAGTAAAGCAATGAAAAACTAAAGTTGAGGTACATTCATCATACATCAGCTCTGAGCCTAGGTAAGTTCAAGTAAAAGCTTTTCCAAAGAATGAGAGAGACATACCAAGCTGCTTCAGCCTCTTTCATATTAAGCTAACATCTCATTCATCTCATTCATTTCTTCCAGGCTCTCCGTTAGCAGAAACCATATCCTTCTGTTCCTTTTCCTTCGTTTGGTCTTCTTTAGAAATTCATATGTTTTGTTTTGAAGCGAAAGAGGGGCTTGCATTGGTACTCCATGTCTCCATGAGAACCGGCAGCAGTTAGAAACGTTAGAAATGAATCATATGTAAACACACAGGTTTCTTTCTTAGATACAAAAAAAGCAAGAACAGCAATGATTAAAAGAAGTCCTGAAACAATCAGCCGAGAGGTACAACAGATTAAAGTTTAAAAAAGGAAGGAGAGAGAAGAAAACGACGTCGATAAAATACAAATCGTTCTGAATTGTAAAGTGCAAGTATAAAAATATTCACATCTAATCTCAAGAAGAAGTCTCGAGCCTCTGTCAATTGTCTTTGTGGAAAAGTGCAACTTGAGAACAGCACGAGTCAAACAGAAAATAAAGGATTCAAAACTAGTATCCGGATAGGTCACGTATAAATCACGTGACTTGAGCCTCAAGATCTCCTCCGTAAGAAAATGGCGACCTCCTCGAGGGCGACAGGGTAGTCCTCCAAGAGAGTTCCCCCGTCGAACACCTGGGCGTTGCGGCTGTCCTGCCACTGAAAGCCCCCGTCGGGCAGGTAAATATTTCTCCGTACTGACCCCCTCTCTATTACCGGGGCAACAAGGACCTGGAAATACATAATAATAACAACACATTATAGGAAAAGTTCAGGATTTTAAAACTTAATGTTAGATGGTTCCCCACCCTGAAAGTAGTTTATCGGCCTGGAGAAACTGTACTCCATGGTTTGGTTTCCATTAAACAGCCACTAGAAACATTTGCTAACTTTAGCCACCGCTAGCTACAAATCTTTGGGAGTGATAGGAGCATGCAACACTTGTCTATCCCACTTCTGACATCAACTGTAATAAAGAGACCTAGGGCCTCAGTCTTCTAGGAAGGCATTGGCCACTAGTTGATGTTGGTGTTAGAAGTGGAATCCACGGAGGAGACTGTCTGGGATGAATACTGAGGCCCTAGGTCTCTTTCTTACACTTGGAAACCGGGGGGTCTCATTCAGTAGGCCCCAAACGGGATATTTCAAAATAGATATTTTTATTGAACCTTTTGTTTAAACAGGAAAATCTCATTGAAACCCATTCTTCTTTTACAAGAGAACCCTGCAATCAATCATACACATTTACAAACAATTTAAGAGAAGTAGTTTCATGAAACGACCATAAAAAAAATTACAACTTTTCTCAGTTTAAAGGTGCCCTAGCGGTACCAAAACATCCAATTTGAGAGAGTTCTGGAAATCACTGAAAAACTAAGGTTTAAAAAAACTAAATGCAGATCGACCTAACTCCCAAAAGGATCTCCAGAGTTGGCCATCTCTGAGACCGGGTCTGGTAGCTCGTACGTCTGTAGGTTAACAATGAAGTAAGGTACGGCTGAAGTTCGTGCAAGAGGGCTTTATAAACGGAGGAGGTTGTACCAGAATTTATGCAATAATAATGTTTATTATCGGTGTGCGTCCTTCAATTTGAACCATCCACTTCAATCTTAACCAGCAGAATCAGAACAAGTACAAAACAATGCCACGTCTGAGTGTCATTCGGTCACCTCGTCTCCGATGAGGAACTGGTCATCAATGGTGAAGGTCACGGGGTCATCAGGGCTGAGCCACCACAGGGGCCGGTAAATTGGGCTCCCCGAGGTCATCCAGTCCTCTGCATACCTCGTCACCAGTGGAACCACAAAGTCCTGGTGCCACGCGATGAGAGCCCGCGTCAAGTTCAGCACCTAGGGTGGAGGGACAATCACATAGAAATACACAGAAACAACATACTTTTGAACAATCATTGGAACTGCCAAAGCTGTAAGCAGTGTACTTACTGTACACTGAGGGCCAGTCTTAAACCAGATTAAGCCTTTCCCACTGGGCAAAAACTGATTTGAATCAACGTTGTTTCCAAGTAATTTCAACAAAATAAATATAATGTAATGACATTGAATCAACGTGGAAAACTGATTGAATTTGAAAAAAGTAATTAACGTAAGGGACTTAAATATTTTTTTCACCCAACTTTTAACCTAAATCCAATGACATGGTGACATGTTTTGTTGATCTGACATGAATTCAGGTTAGTTGGCAACTAAATCAAATGTAAATCAAAAATAGAAGTTGAACACGTCTGTGCCCCGCACTTTCAGTGGAGATTTTCCATTGAGCATGTATTTTAGTCCAGGGGTGAGCTTAATCTGGGTGCAGAAACTGGTCCTCATTGTCCATTAAAAGACCTGTAAACGCATTTGAGTTGAGAGAGAGGTGGGCCAAGTTCAGCTGTCCTTCTCAGACATGCAGGAATAAAGAACAGAGCATTGTTAACATTGTGGTCCAACAGTGTCCGTCTCCTCTCTCCGGCTCGGGCCAAACCTCTCGGACATTCCAGGAAGGGTCACACACCCGTGACGGAAACAAAACCCAACCACAACCATAAAACTATGTATTTTGACAAGGGGGGGGGAAACATTTGTCGAAATGAATGTGGAAGAATCATAGCCTGGCTATGACTGGGGCTCTAATTGAGAAAACAGGCATGTGGTTTAAACCATGGTTGTATTCCTATTTGGACTCAAAACGGGGATTGATGTAACAGTCTCTGAAGGGTGTTGCGCATGCACGAGCACACACACACACACACACACACACACACACACACACACACACACACACACACACACACACACACACACACACACACACACACACACACACACACACACACACACACACACACACACAATGATGGCCAATGCCAATACACCCAAACACACACGCACACTATGGAAAATGAAGGTAGTCCAAGGTATTTCTCACGACAACACAATAATAGCAGTCTACTGTAATTCGTCATGTGTTATATATCCAGCAGAACAGCACTTAATTCAAGCTCTCTGAGACACAAATGACACCCTACTTCCCATACAATGCACTACTTTTGACCAGAACCACATATGGAGGAATAGGGTGTCATTTGAGACACAGCCAAGGACCGACATGGAAAAACTGCAGTCCCTCAATCACTAACTGACCAATACTTTCCCATTTCCCATTTCTCCATAATTGTCATGCAAATGATGTTTCTCTCTGGATATTTTCTCTCTCTCTCTCTTCGCTTCCCAAAAGTGGAAAAAGGAGTTGATCTCCCTCAGCCCTGTCACACTAGTCAATTACACATGGGAACCTTAATGACTGTAATAAAGTATTTTTCCAAGACTTGTCCTCAAATTCATTATCATTCCTGCCGAAGTGGCTCGCATCATGGCCCGAGAGTGAGAGAGTCATAAATCTAGAGGAAGGCCCTAATGTAGACCAGATGGACTGCTAACCACAGGTGATACTGGGCCGGAGGGAGGGAGGGGGCCAACCGATTGCTCCCATTGACAGAAGGGGGAAAACCCCTCTTTCCCCACCATCATCACCTCACCCTCTATCCTCTCTAAAAAGACACTGTGCTTTGCTTAAGGCAAAACCTACCCACCCAATCCAGACAATTCCACCCCCTCGCTTCCACTACCACAACCCCCAAACCCCAACACTATCACCCCACCCACCATCATCTCCGAAAAGCCACTGGGCCTAGCTGAAACCCCTTACTTGCATTCTAAATAGTAGGCTCAGAGAAGACAGAGCGTTTTATGAGATGTCTTATTTTTTATGGAGTATGTTTTAAATGCCAGGATGTCATACTCATTTTGGCTTTCATCTAGTATGAATTCGCTGCACACTATTGAGGAAGATAATCTTCTTTTCAGATCAATGTGTGTTTGACAACAGCTGATAATCAAATAAGGGGACGTTCCAGAATGAATTAATTGCAGGGAACAACCCAGTTGTGCATCATATGAAAAATTCTTAGTATGTATAAGCAATAGTGTGTTGACCATACCCTATTCAAAGGAATTTAAGTATTTTGTCTTGCCCATTCCCCCTCAATGGCACACATACACAATCCATCTATCAATCGTCTCAAGGCTTAAAATTCCTTCTTTAACCAGTCTCCTCCCCTTCATCTACACTGATTGAAGTGGATTTAACAAGTGACATCAATAAGGGATCATAGCTTTCACCTGAATTCATCTGGTCAGTCTATATCCTGGAAAGAGCAGGTTCTTATTGTTTTGTATACTTTGTGTATTTGTTCCGTTTTTACTAAACAGTATTCTGAAATATAATGAACAAAAATAAACGCAACATGCAACAATTTTACTTAGTTACAGTTCATATAAGGAAATCGGTCAATTGAAATGAATTCATTAGACCCTATGGATTTCACATGACTGGGCAGAGACACAGCTATAGGTGGACCTGGGAGGGCATAGGCCCACCAACTTGGGAGCCAGGCCTAGCCAATCAGAATGAGTTTTTCCCCACAAAAGGGCTTTATTACAGACCAAAATTCTCTTCAGTTTCATCAGCTGTCTGGGTGGCTGGTCTCAGACGATCCAACAGGTGAAGAAGCCGAATGTGGAGGTCCTCGGCTGGCATGTGGTTTGCGGTTGTGTGGCCGGTTGGACGTACTGCCAAATTCTCTAAAACAACGTTGTAGGCGGCTTATGGTAGAGCAATTAACCTTACATTCTCTGGCAACAGCTCTGGTGGACATTCCTGGGGCAAGCATGCCAATTGTACGCTCCCTCAAAACTTGAGACATCGATGGCATTGTGTGACAAAACTGCACATTCTAGAGTGGCCTTTTATTGTTCCCAGCACAAGGTGCACTTGTGTAATGATGTGCACTTGTGTAATGAAAATTATTCAACCAGAAATGTAACTTGTCAATTACGATGATTTAGTGAATAGATTTTCAATTGCACACCAATTTTTTGTTGTTGCAATTAAGACAAATTATGCCTACATCAAAGCTACTCTTCTGCAAAGATAAAGTTATTGAAGACTAACTTGTATTTCATTTCCACATTGTAACTGAAAGTGATATGGAATGCCGCAACGTGTGATAGACAATTTAAATATCATTATAAAACAAAGCACTTTGCAAAGCTTGATCTTGTTCATTATTTGAATCATCTGTGTAGTGCTAGGGCAAAAAAACTAAAACATGCACCCATGGGGTCCCCAGAACCAAGTTTGGGAAATGCTAAGTTAAGATAACGACTTCCAAATAACACGAAATTACTCTCCCATACCACATTTCTTTCCAATTCATTGTTTCTTCAATAAAGTACAATTTGTGCAACTTCATGTGCAACTTTAAACCCTTAAGTGTCTATTGACGCACCTGTGCATCAATCTAAGTAACATAATGACATCAGTTTAAGCTAGAGCTTGGGCTGCGTCTCAATCCACTGCATCCGCCTATATTGGTCTTCCGCATCTGTTGTGGAAGGTGGCTGAGCTACAAACTTGTTTGTCAGACCATGAGACATGAAAACGAAAGGTTTGGCCTATTTTGCTCTACGACCCCCACAAGTGCCTTAATAACAAACTTGTATGTCATCTGTTAATACAAATAAACATTTTAAATTACGAGCCTAGTTGGTTTAGCCACAGGAAAAGGAAGGAATCTTCCCGCTAGCCATGATTGGACGAGATAATGGCTTCTGTCTATAATGAGCTGCTCAGTTGTTGTAGGTAATCCTTTCAAACTGGGATTTTTTTTTTAAAGATATCTATCCATTTCTGGAGGACCGAGTTTTAAAATCAGGGGAACGCCCGTTGGAAGCAGAGATAGCTAAGGAGATGGAGAAAATATTCCTCAACACAGGGGGCCCCTCAGGGGTGTGTGCTCAGTCCCCTCCTGTTTTCCCTGTTCACTCATGACTGCATGGCCAGGCACGACTCCAACAACATCATCAAGTTTGCCGATGACACAACAGTGGTAGGTCTGATTACCGACAACAATGAGACAGCCTATAGGGAGGAGATCAGAGACCTGACCGTGTGGAGCCAGGACAACAACCTCTCCCTCAATGTGATCAAGACAAAGGAGATGGCTATGGACTACAGGAAAAGGAGGACCGAGCACGCCCCCATTCTCATCAACGGGGCTATAGTGGAGCAGGTTGAGAGCTTCAAGTTCCTTGGCGTCCACATCACCAACAAACTACCATGGTTCAAATACACTAAGACAGTTGTGAAGAGGGCACGACAAAGCCTATTCCTTCTCAGGAGACTGAAAAGATATGGCATGGGTCCCCAGATCCTCAAAAGGATCACTGCCTGGTATGGCAACTGCTCAGCCTCCGACCGCAAGAAACAACAGAGGGTAGTGCGTACGGCCCAGTACATCACTGGGGCCAAGCCTCCTGCCATCCGGGACCTCTATACCAGGCGGTGTCAGAGGAAGGCCCTAGAATTGTCTAAGACTCCAGCCACCCTAGTCATAGGCTGTTCTCTCTGCTACTGCTACTGCACGGCAAGCAGTACCGGTGCGCCAAGTTTAGGTATAAAAAGCTTCTTAACAGCTTCTACCCCCAAGCCATAAGACTCCTGAACAGCTAATCAAAGGGCAGACCCCTATTTTACGCTGCTGCTGCTACACTCTGTTTAATATCACTTTAACTCTACCTACATGTACATATTACCTCAATTGCCTCCACTAACCTGTGCGCCCGCACATTGACGCTATACCAATTTGATAATCTAGTGGCCAATCTTCGTTGCAATAGGCCCATTGATATCAGTGACCAGCAATGGCGGACTGGCCGTCGGGGGTCGTTTTGACCTGCGGTGAATTGTCAACTTGACCAGCAATAACATAGCAAGGAGGAATGAGTTGACGGAGAATCCACGCGTCAGGCGCGACTCTCACTCACTGCTGCAGTGTCCCTGCGCCAAAAATGACACCAGGTCTCTCCGCGACGCACATAGCAACCGTCTACCTGCCTCTCTACGGATAACATTTTAGACAAGTCGCACAGCGAAATGGACAGTCAGAAGAGGAAAGGTGGAGCAGAGAGGAAGAGAATAAAAAAGAGAAAGGCCCTCACCACAGACGCTGCAAAATAAGCGACATGTTCGCCAGCAAGGGACCAGGTCAGTCAAAAGCACTAGCTAAACCACACACACGACACCCAACATGGCTAGTTAAGTAGCCTAGCTAATAATAGTGACACAACGGTTGGTAGGCTAAACAGTTTGCACGTCTTACGTCTTCGTGGAGGAATGATATTATAGCAATGAGTGCAACATAGCGATCATAATATAACATTGAAGGCAATATGTTTCAACGAGTGAAAAATAGTAAACCTAGACTATGGACTTGCCAGCATTCGGTCATGACTCATGCCATATAAGCTGGGGAAAGTGCACGTACACTGTACAGCGAAACAGGCTACAGTAACGTAATCATAATACATCCATGAATGTAACACAGTAGCCTGTGTGACACAGCACAGGCAATGACAAAGATAATTACATTTACATTTACATTTCAGTCATTTAGCAGACGCTCTTATCCAGAGCGACTTACAGTAGAGTGCATACATTTTATTACATTTTACATACTGAGACAAGGATATCCCTACCGGCCATACCCTTCCTAACCCGGACGACGCTATGCCAATTGTGCGTCGCCCCACGGACCTCCCGGTTGCGGCCGGCTGCGACAGAGCCTGGGCGTGAACCCAGAGACTCTGGTGGCGCAGCTAGCACTGCGATGCAGTGCCCTAGACCACTGCGCCACCCGGGAGACCCAGGGTGTTAGCACCATTAGTACCAGCATGACAAGTTACTACAATAATATACAGCTCTGGGAAAAAATAACAGGCCACTCCAAATTAAGAGACCGCTAACAAATTAAGAGACCGCTAACAAATTAACAGACCACTCCAAATTAACAGACCACTCCAAATTAACAGACCACTCCAAATTAACAGACCACTCCAAATTAAGAGACCACTCCAAATTAAGAGACCACTCCAAATTAAGAGACCACTCCAAATTAAGAGACCACTCCAAATTAAGAGACCACTCTTAATTTTTCCAGGGCTGTATTAATGTAGCCTACTGATACACTAATGATAGTGAGTATGATAATAGAGTATTTTCTTTGTAAAGGTGGAGAAGGAAGCAGCAGCAGCACTAGAGCTTCAGGTGCTCCTGCAGAACAGGAAGATGGTGGTCAGTTCAGAGTCAGACTCAGAGCACCAACCTAAACATGTAGGCTATGATTTTAGATTAATATGTACTTTATTAATGAGATTATCAGTAGGACTGTAGTCGGGGGGGGGGGCGGCGGCATACAATCGATGACTGTACAAGTAATACAAGTTTAAATGTAGGTTATTTACAATGTTAATCTCATTCTGCGGAGCAACCAGATGTGCAGAGAGGGAGGTTCAGAGCCCAGTACAGAGAAAATAGAAAGGGACAGCGAAAGCACTGAAAATCCATTTGATTATTTTGCCTGTCCTCAGTCCATGTAACGGGCTTCCTCCTTCTCCTCATCCGAAGAGGAGTAGCAGGGATGACCAAAATGCAGCGGGTTGTGAATACATAATGATTTAATAGACAAAACGGAAAAACACGACAAACACTTGAATAATTACAAAACAAATAAACGAATGTAGACAGACCTGGACAGGAACTTACATACAACGTGAAGAACGCATGAACCAGGAAAACAGACTACATAAAACGAACAAACTAACAAAAACCGGAACAGTCCCGTGTGGCGTAACATACAGACACTGACACAGGAGACAATCACCCACAAACAAACAGTGAGAACACCCTACCTTAATATGACTCTCAATTAGAGGAAAACGCAAAACACCTGCCTCTAATCAAGAGCCATACCAGGCAACCCAAAACCAACATAGAAACGGAAAACATAGACTGTCCACCCAAAACTCACGCCCTGACCATCACACACATAAAAAAACAACAGAAAACAGGTCAGGAACGTGACAGTCCAAGGATTTTGACTTATTTTTTCAGTACCACCCAAAACAACCCCCTCAAAGAGTCATTCAATGTATTCCACTCCAAAGATGGCACAAACAGAAAATGGCTGACCTACAACGAAGTAACTCACTCCTTGTTCGGCTCAGTATGTCTTGCATTCGCAAAACCTTGAGCCAGTGATAGTGCATTTGTCAAAGGAGGCATGCAGGCCTGGAAACATGCCCATCAGAAAGTACAGGAACATGAGACAAGCAAGAATCATAGAGAATGTGCAGAAGCCTTTTCCCCTCAGAGCCAGCAAAGCAGACATCCGTACCCTTCTGAGTGATAAGGAAATGTCAGTTCAACGAGACCAGGTCAGAAAGAGGAGGCAGGTCACGGAACGTGTGATTGATGTAGTTTTAAAGTTAGTGGTAAATGTGGGCTTAGCAACAGAGGACACAGACACGAAGCCGCATATAACTTGGAAAACATGGCCGACAGTCATGGCTAGTTTTTTTGAGCTGATATTGTTACTAGTGGTAATTACTTCCTGGTTACTCTGAAGTAGCTATGCTATGACTCTTCCTTAACAGGCTGACAAGGGTGAAATAACATTTGCTGTGAGTTAAAGCTTTTGTACAGAGGCTTGTTTTTTGGACTTTCATATTATACTTGCAGTTATGTAGCCAATGTTCAATTTCATTGACTCAGAGTATAGTTGTGTTTATTGTGTGCTGTTGGCTTTATGGGCACCAGTGAGGGAACATTGTAATCTACATTTTTTTTGTAGAGGAGTGCTTTTTTGACTTTTGTATTATACTTACTTATACATTGTTGTAGCTTATGTTCAAGTTCCGTTACTGTGTGCCTGTGGAGTTTTTTGATACTTTTGATATGCTTGATGCTTGAATATAAAGATAATCATTTGAACATTTGAGACAACTCTGTATATCTCATTCTCTTTCTAAAAAGTGTAGGCTAATTGTTTTGTGTGTCTAGCCTTGTACATTTGTATGTGCTATGATTGGTGTATTCCTAGTGAGTTTTTGAGGGTGCACCCATAGCCATAGCATACCTTGAAAACTCAGTGTTCAGATAGGCTACTTGTTGGTCAGTCCCAAATGTTTGTATTTTGTAATGTGGATAACTTTCTTCCCAGATGAACATAGTGGCCAAATTTATAACTAGTTTGGAACCCGTTACATCAACAAATAGGGTTAGCCTACAAAATTAGCGGTCTGGTGGTTTGCATGAACAGGGTGGCCTGGGATGGAGTCAAATTCCCGGCCTGAATTATTGTTTCAGTCCGCCCCTGGTGACCAGACACCCTGAGACTACCCTTGGAGCCCTAATCCCTTGTTTTCCTTGCCCATTAGGTGAAGTGTATATTTCTGATGTCCATCAGAGAGGTGAGGATGGGGAGTGCTTCAGTATCATGCAGGGAACGCGAGAGGGGAGAGAGGGAGGGAGAGAGAAAGGCCTATGTTTGGATAGACCCAGAGACAATGTGCTCAATGTACTCTAAACACTTCCACAAACACACAAAAGTGACTGACAAAAAGACAGACAGACGGACTGATGGATGAACGCGGTGGGAAAAGCGCTGCGTGACCCAGAGGCAAAGGGAGAGGTTGCTGGATCAATAAACACACTATCAGAGAATCAGGCCTCCACTGACAGAGCACACACACCGTAACCCTAAACACACTAGCTAAACTATCCTATAAGAATGGAAGAACATCTCTCCAGCACATCGAATTGGCCAAATTCACTCCCCACCTCTCCACTGTGATAGGAATGTGCGGTGGTGAGTATGTAAAAAGGTCTTTGGTCTAAAGTCCCAAATATTGTAGTCTTACAGGAGGTCTGACCATTTGGGGTGTTTGTGTGTATGGCGGTTCAGGGTTGCATTTTCCAACTAGGAGTTTTGAAAACCCTGGGAATGTTTTTGAAATGTTGAAACCCTATTTGGAGTCTTTGTGGTGTCTTGTGAGGGTGGTGTTCACTCACCCGGTCCTCCCCACAGACCCAGGGAGGCGTCTCAAAGCTGATGACGGGGAGGAAGGCTACAATCTGCAGCCACCTGATGAACAGTTCCTCGTCAGTCACCAGCTCCCCAGATAGAGAACCACCTGGAAGAAAGAAAGAGACGGGTGGGGGGGGGGTATGTAGGGGAAGGGTGTGGGGGGAGAGAGAGTGTTAGAATTTAGCAAACCAGCTTGCTATGCCCATATACTGTAGAGGTAGACGGATATTTCACTGGAGGCGTGAAATCCAACAGTTATTAATATAGCCTTTTAGTCTGAGAGGGTGATAGGAGCTAGCGTGATTTCCAGCCCATCTATCCTTCCTCTCTCTGACAGATTTCTGTTTTCTCCACATCAAAGTAAATACTTGTCTGATATGTTCTCTAACCGGAATTCAGAGTATTTTGGGAATATGTTTTTTTTGTTGCCAAAGCCCAAGGATGTTTCACCTTTGGGAATATGCAGTCGTCCAGAATATCAAAGGTGGTCCGATGGATGTTCATTTAAAATAGAATCAGATCTGACTGCAGACTTTATGGCAGAAATAGCAGTGAACCCATGACCAAACCATCTCAAAATAACTTCAAATCAAGTCATTGATCAACACAATTCATTCAAGAGATGATTTGGGCGGCCTCCTGAGTGGCGCAGGCATCACTACAGACCCGGGTTCGATCCCAGTGTGTCACAGTGTGTCACAGCCGGCCCAGCGTCGTCTGGGTTAGGGGAGGGTTTGGCCGTCCAGGATGTCCTTGTCCCATCGCGCTCTAGCAACTACTTGTGGCAGGCCGGGCACCTGCAAGCTGACTTCGGTCACCAGCTGTACAGTGTTTCCTCCGACACATTTGTGCGGCCAGCTTCCGGGTTAAGCGAGCAGTGTGTCAAGAAGCAGTGTGGCTTGGCAGGGTCGTGTTACGGAGGACGCGTGGCTCTCGACCTTCGCCTCTCCCGAGTCTGTACGAGAGTTGCAGCGATGGTACAATACTGTAACTAAACTAAAGTGTGGATTGCAGTCCCTCCCTGTCCATAGACTGCTTTCAGGGCAAGGAAACAAATATGATAACATTTACTTTTGCTGAACTTTCCCTTTACACAGGACTATCCAAACAATATAAAAGCAGTGAGTTACTGAATCAGACTTACTGTATTCTATAGACTGACTATCTCAGGGTATAACTGACTGATAGTTCTGCTTAAAGGTATGGATTGATAAATCGATTGATGAATAGAGCGAGCGAATTAATGAGTGAGTGAGTCAACATTCACTTGCTTGCTTGCTTGATCACGAGCAAGAGGGTGAGTGTCTTTGGTACAACAATCTGAACCGAAGGTATAGTGATGGTGAGTAGCTGTGGTATTACCTACTGCGTCGGGAATGAGTAAGTTGTAGCCCAGCAGAGTGTGGTGCAGCAAGGAGGGAATGAGGCCCTTCAGTCCAGAGGAGCTCCAGTCAGACTGCAAAGGAGGCATCCGCACAAACACAGGCTTGTGACTCGACCTGGGGGCAGAGAGATAGATGATCGTTATGCATCTTGTCAGTGTATTGCGAGTGTGTGTGCGTGTGCCCTCCCTCAGCCCCCACCTCGTCCCTGCGTTCATGATAGCCGACTCTTCTATTCTGGCTGCCACATCTGCCAGTTGGCCAATATACTGGTCTCCCCCGCCCAGGTCAAGCGGGTTCCCCTCCGCCCCCTCCAGATGGATGTACTCCATGCCCAGACGGGCCTGCAGCAAGCCCACCCGGTCCAGGAACCAGCTGACCGCCTCTGGGTTGCTGATGTTCAGTTTCACGCAGAACTGCCCTCGCCACTGGGTCAGCACAGGCACCTGGAAAGAGAGAGAGTGGATTGGGCAATATGTCATTGTATGGCCTTTACATACTTAAAACATTAGAACATGCCAGACTTGGACATTCCCTGAAGAGGACAAGCAGGAAATAAACACCACAATAAATATCAAATGCAAAGATGCCATTTATTTATTTATTTTTTATTTTTATCATCAAGATAACAACCTGCCGCCACCCCATCACAACGGACACCTCCCTCAGGTCCAATGGATCTCCCATTTACACTCATCGTGAAAAAACGGTGCTAAGTAGAACCATATAGCGTTCTTCGGCTTCTCCCGATAGGGGAACCCTTTACAAAAAACCCTTGTCTTCCAAAAAAGGTTATTTGTATGAAAACATGATTAAAAAAAACTACCCCTTCGCAAAGAACCCTTTTGTAATCCTTTTTTTCTGAGTGTAGCGGTCCACCACTCCCCAGGGCAGGTGAGGGTTGGCTGGCCTAGGCTGCTTACCAGTCGCCCCTGTGGGGCTACGGGGAGGCTGAGCCAATAGGCCTCAGTGCCGTCCAGCAGGGACTTGTGGAACTGGGTGGTGTCCACGCTCAGGAACGGGGACAGGGTGATGGAAATGTTTAGAAGCTTGATCAGTGAGAGGTCCCTGAAGTCCCTGGTCTGTCTCTTGGATGTCCCCCTTTTCCTGCTGGTGCGGTAATCATGGTCCTGTAAGGAGAGAGAGAGAGAGACATTGGAGCAGAAGACTGGAAAAGAGACAATGCAGGATATGTACTGAAGAAGACCATGTTGGTCAAAACATTGTGATCATATCACCGAAGCTTCATAAAAAAAATTGCGTTTGGGAGCTGACTTTTTTTCTCTTCCTTTTTCTTTATTCTTTGAAAATTAGAACCTGATTGAAAACAAGAGGTTGCCGCTTTGCTTGCTGACAAAAGTTTCCGTTTTTTTTTATTGAAGTTACTTGTTTAAGGTAGACCTAATCTTCATCGCTTCAATGAATACATTTCAAAAGTAAACCATGTACAAGAACAGTATCAAATAATAATAATAATACGGTTGAAACATAACCAAGAAAGGGTCACTGAAGGACAGAAAAAAGAACAGAAATTCCACTATTCTAAATTCTACTATTGAGTAAAGTAGCTGACTCATGCTGCCTTTGGACTCCGTGGCTGCTATAACTACTAAGTAAAGATGTAACTATGGCAATATGACCTCTGCCACGACTGTTTAACATCTCATTTAATCATCTGGTGATTAGACGTGAGAAAAAAAGGGCGAAGGGGATTTCTGCTTATGTAATGGCATAACTAAGAAAGCCTTAAAAAAAAAAAAATAATTGACCGTTTGAGCTTGACACCATGAGGTCAACCATTACACAGTAATTATGACACGTTTGCCTATTTAGACACTTCATAAGCAAATATCACGAAGGGTGGAAAAAGGGTTGTACCGCATTTGACAGAGCAACAGATGTAAGGACTGAGTATATCCCCTTTAATGTAGCTTGTAAATTATTTGAGAAACATCTACCGATATGTAGTGCTTATAAAGACTTTATGAATACTCTATAAAGTCTTTACAAGTTGTTTTTCATTTAAAGGGAGACCAATAGTCCCTTATAGTATTTATCATACTAGCTAGCTGTAAGTCGCTCTGGGATAAGAGCCTGTGCTAAATGACTAAAATGTAAATGTACCATTGAATAATGCTTATCTAACAAAAATGTATGATCCGATTGTATTTTGTTTGGCCAACCTTACATTGCACAGAGTTTTTTCAGCAATAAAAGGCAGAAACCTGGCAGTCCTATTTAATATCCCAATTCGCTCTACGCCAAGTTGTTGTTCCAACTCAAGAGTCCGTTGTATAAAAGCTAATATGGAAACTAGAAAATAAAACGTGTGGCTTGACTGATAACTCATGAATACTTGTAAAAATATAACGAGAGAGAAGCACAGTCCTTGCAGCAATTCATTGTTGCCTTTCACATTCACACCAACTCTACTTTGCCAATCGTGCCAAAGTTTCCATACGCTGACTGTACCCTTGGATTATTTGACGTTATTAGCAAAGTGAACTGGGTGGCCCTCGGCAACTGTAGAACACCCTTTGATCAAGTTGAAAAAACTTTAAATCCGCTTAAGAGACACTCTTGTTCTGAATCTAAAAAATATTATCCTTCTCTTTCTCTCGCAATGTTTCTTTCTCCATTATAATTATTTCATTTCACTTCTTGGTCTATCTCTCCGTCCCTTACTTTCTCCACCTCTGTCTCCCTCTCTCCCTCTTTCTCTCTGTTTCTCCCATCTCACACCCTCTCTGTCCCTCTATCCGCTCCCTCTCTCTCTCCCTAATTCTCTCTCTCTCTCCATCTCCCTTCCATCTGTGGGAAAGTGACTGGAGATGGAATGCGAACCTGGTGTGTTATGATAGACAGTGAATTTAGAATAACAGGAGATGAACTGGCGACTCCTCTCCCATGTAGCTGAGGCAGATCACTGCACTAGCTAGGTGTCAGGTTCACCTAAACTAGTTTCTCTTGGCTCCCTGCCCCTCCTAGCCCAGCCTCAGTCAAACATCTCGGCTGTCCGACTATCAGCCGGGGGCATAGGACTATTTTTCTTCCTACAGATGTATTTGTTTTAATGAGATGTCAAAGTATTGCAGACACCGGGGGGGGTAGTACCTGACCAGCACAACTCAACAACTAAGCCGTTACACCAAGATATCAAATACATTTTTGTCACATGAAATGCGTACTTAAAAGCCCTTAACCAACACTGCAGTTTTAAGAAAATCGAGTTAGAAAATATTTACTAAATAAACTAAAGTAAAAATAATAATAAATAAAGTAACACAATAAAATAACAATAATGAAGCTATATACAGGGGGTACTGATACAGAATCAATGTGCGGGGGTACAGGCTTGTAACGTTCGTCTAATTGCTCCTCCTCGGATGAGGAGCATGGATCGGACCAACACGCAGCGAGGTATGAAGACATGGATGAATTTATTAAACAAGACGAACACTGACACGAACTACACTTGAATAACTACAAAACGACGTAGACAGACCTGAACATGAGAACATACAATAACACGAAGAACGCACGAACAGGAACAGACTAACCTTACGAATGAACAAACGAAACAGTCCCGTGTAGTGCAACGGACACAGACACAGGAACATTCACCCACAAACAAACAGTGAGAACAGCCTACCTTAATATGGTTCTCAATCAGAGGAAACGTCAAACACCTGCCTCTAATTGAGAACCATATCAGGCAACACATTTAACCCAACATAGAATGCCCACCCCAACTCACGCCCTGACCAACTAAACACATACAAAAACAACAGAAAAGAGGTCAGGAACGTGACAAGGCTAGTAGAGGTAGGGGTAAAGTGACTATGTATAGATAATATGAGTAGGACTGTTGGACATCTCTTATGACCCAAAAAGAGCTTCTGGACATCAGAACTGCGATTGCTCACCTAAAACTGGACAAAGAGTTCTTCTTCAATGAGTCGGACGGGAGGGATATAATACAGACACCTGACCAGGCCCAGATCTCGGTTATTCACTGGAGAAGGAAACGCAGATTTCGTGGAAGGAGATCAGGGTGCCTTGTGAGGATCAGGCAATGAGTGGCTAATCTGCCCATGCCTCCAGTCCTGCTAGCTAACGTTCAGTTGCTGGAAAATAAATGGGACGAACTGAAAACACGTTTATCCTACCAACGGGACATTGAAAACTGTAATATCTTATGTTTCACCGAGTCGTGGCTGAACGACGACATTAAGAACATACAGCTGGCGGGTTAAACACTCTTTCGGCAGGACAGACGAGCAGCTCCCGATAAGACACGGGGCGGGGGCATATGCTTTTATGTAAACAACAGCTGGTGCACGATATCTAAGGACGTCTCGAGGTTTTGCTCGCCGGAGGTAGAGTGTCTCATAAGCTGTAGACCACACTATCTACCTAGAGAGTTTTCATCTGTATTTCTCGTAGCTGTCTACATACCCCCAGAGACTGATGCTGGCACTAACACCACACTCAATGAGCTGTATACCGCCATAAGCAAACAGGAAAACGCTCATCCAGAGGAGACACTCCTACTGGCCGGGGACTTTAATGCACGGAAACTTAAATCAGTTTTACCTAATTTAAATGTGCAACCAGAGGTAAAAAAAAATACTCCACACACAGAGACACGTACAAAGCTCTCCCTCGCCCTCCATTTGGCAGATTTGACCACAATTCTATCCTCCTGATTCCTGCTTACAAGCAAAAATTAAAGCAGGAAGCACCAGTGACTAGATCAATAAAAAAGTGGTCAGATGAAGCAGATATAAAGCTATAGGTCTGTTTTGCTAGCACAGACTGAAATATGTTCCGGGATTCCTCCGATTACATTGAGGAGTACACCACATCAGTCATTGGCTTCATCAATAAGTGCATCGATGAAGGTGTCCCCACAGTGACCGTACTTACAACCAGAAGCCATGGATTACAGGCAACATCGGCATGGAGCTAAAGGCTAGGGCTGCTGCTTTCAAGAAGCGGGACTCTAATCTGGAAGCTTATAAGACATCCCGCTATGGCCTCCAACAATCCATCAAACGTCAATACAGGAATAAGATCGAATCGTACTACACCGGCTCCGACGCTCGTCGGATGTGTCTGCAAACTATTACAGACTACAAAGGCAAGCACAGCCAAGAGCTGCCCAGTAACACGAGCCTACCAGATGAGCTAAATAACTTCTATGCTTGCTTCGAGGCAAGTAACACTGAAACATGCATGAGAGCATTAGCTGTTCCGGACGACTGTATGAGCACGCTCTCCGCAGGTGATGTGAGAAAGACCTTGAACTTCTCTTGGGTAGGGGGCAGTATTTTCTCGTCCGGATGAAAAGCGTGCCCAAAGTAAACTGCCTGTTACTCAGGCCCAGAAGCTAGGATATGCATATAATTGGTCGATTTGGATAGAAAACACCCTAAAGTCTCTAAAACATATTTTTTTGTATCTGTGAGTATAACAGAACTGCTATGGCAGGCGGAACCCCAAGGACAAACCCCCCCCCCCCCCCCCCCCCCAAACAAATTCAGCCTACCACTGTTTTCAATGGCTGTCACTTTTATTAGAAGGTGAAAACGTCCCAGATTGCAGTTCCTAGGGCTTCCACTAGATGTCAACAGTCTTTAGAAAGAGTTTCATGCTGGTTTTTGGAAAAATTAGCCAGAAATTGTAGTTCTTCTAGGTGGCTCCCATTTTGGCTGAAGTGTTTCCAAGCGCGTGGAAGAGATCGCGTTCTTTGGTATTTTTCTCAGGTAAAGACAATAACGATTCTCTGTCTTAAATGTTTTCATTTATTTACGTATTAGGGTACCTTAGGGTTTGATTATAAACGTTGTTTGACTTGTTTGGAAAAGTTTATTAGTAACGTTTTGGATTCATTTTGTATGCATTTTGATGGAGGGAAACTGGGTGGATTATTGACTGAAGCGTGCCAGCTAAACTGAGGTTTTATAGATATAAAGAAGGACATTATCAAACAAAAGGACCATTTCTGATGTATCTGGGACCTTTTGGAGTGCCAACAGAAGAAGCTCATCAAAGGTAAGGCATTTATTATAGCGCTATTTCTGACTTTCGTGGCGCACCTGCCTGGTTGAAATATGTTTTTCATGTGTTTGTACACGGGGCGCTGTCCTCAGATAATCGCATGATGTGCTTTCGCCGTAAAGCCTTTTTGAAATCTGACACAGCGGCTGGATTAACAAGAAGTTCAGCTTAATTTTGATGTACTACACTTGTGATTTTATGAAAGTAAAATATTTATAATTCTGTAGTTTGAACGCTACCGTCGCTACCATCCCACCTGCCCATAAGAAGTTAAACAGGTTATCATTCACAAGGCAGCAGGGCCAGACGGATTACCAGGACGTGTACTCCGAGCATGTGCTGACCAACTAGCAAGTGTCTTTACTGACATTTTCAACTTCTCCCTGTCTGAGTCTGTAATACCAACATGTTTCAAGCAGACCAGCATAATCCCTGTGCCCAAGAACACTAAGGTAACCTGCCTAAATGACTACCGACCCGTATCACTCACGTCTGTAGCCATGAAATGCTCTGAAAGGCTGGTCATGGCTCACATCAACACCACTGTCCCAGAAACCCTAGACCACATATGTCAGAGTCAAGGCCCGCGGGCCACATCCGGCCCGCGAGAAGGTTTTTTACGGCCCCTGGGATGATCTTGATTTATTATTAGAACCGGCCCGCAGACCGCAGCAAGCCGGCAGCCCGCAGATCTTTTACACGCACCAATACTACATTTCCCACAATGCAACGGTGACGCACCGAGCAGTAGGCTGCTTCATTTCAATATTTATTGGCACAGCAGTCGTCAGCATCACAGTAAAATTAACTTTCAGATACCCATCAAAAATGGCAAAACGGAAGGTGGACACTGAGAACCGGGGGTTTCAAACAAGGTGGGAGTCGGAGTATATGTTCACGGAGGTAGCTGGAAAACCTGTGTGTCTTCTGTGTGGAGAAAGTGTGGCGGTACTGAAAGAGTATAATCTGAGACGACATTATGAAACGAAACACGCGGACAAAAACAAGAATATGGACATGGAACAAAGGCTACAAAAGGCAGAGGAATTAAAACGAGGCCTCAAATCTCGACAGGCTCTGTTCAAAAAAGCCAAATCACAAGGCCAGGCTGCTGTCAAGGCCAGTTTTATTTTGGCAGAAGAGATCGCTAAATCAGCCCGGCCATTTACGGAGGGGGATTTCATCAAAAACTGCATGATTAAAGTTTGTGACGAAGTTTGCCCAGAAAAAAGGCAACTCTTTTTAAATGTGAGTCTGAGCAGAAACACCATTGCCGAGAGAGTAGACCAGTTGTCCATCAATCTAAAAGAGCAGCTTGTGAAAAAGGGAAAAGATTTCATTGCATATTCCTTGGCTGTGGATGAGAGCACCGACATTTCTGACATTGCCCAGTTGTCAATTTTCATCCGCGGAGTGGACTCCAGCCTAAGCGTGACAGAGGAGTTTTTGGCTTTACGTCCTATGCATGGCACAACTACGGGGCATGATTTGTATGAAGAGGTGTCAAGATGTGTAAATGAGATGGAGCTGCCTTGGGAAAAACTCGTGGGTTTGACAACCGACGGAGCACCTGCGATGTGTGGACACAGGAGCGGACTGGTGGCGAAGATACGGGAAAAGATGCAAGAGGAAAACGCGACAGGTGAGCTGACAGCTTATCATTGTATCATACACCAGGAAGCGTTGTGCGGTAAAGCCTTGAAAATGGAGCATGTAATGAGCATCATCACGCGCACAGTTAACTTTATCAGAGCCAAAGGTTTGAATCACCGCCAGTTCAAGGCATTTCTGACGGAGTTAGAAACGGAGCATGGTGATTTGCCTTATCACACAGAGGTGCGATGGCTAAGCCAGGGAAAGGTGCTTCAAAGATGTTTCGAGCTTCGTGAGGAGATTTGTCTGTTCTTGGACAGCAAAGGGAAAGACACAACACAACTCCGAGACGAAATGTTTCTGTGTGAAATGGCTTTTCTGTGTGACATTACGAGTCATCTGAATGCAATGAACTTGCAGCTGCAGGGTCGGGATCATGTCATCTCTGATATGTACAGTACAGTGAAGGCATTTAAAACCAAACTGACTCTGTGGGAGACGCAGATGCGGAAAGAAAATTTGAGCCACTTTCCCAGCTGCCAGACCATGAAAGAGAAGCTCTCTACCAGTGCGTTCCCGAGCGCACAGTTGGCTGATAAAATAGGTATGCTTGCCGCTGACTTTCGACGCCGATTTGCTGACTTTGAAGCACAAAAAAGCAGGTTGGAACTGCTCGGTAACCCATTTGCTGTTGACGTGGAAAGCTCACCACCAAACCTCCAAATGGAGTTGATTGACCTCCAATGCAATGATGCACTGAGGGCAAAATATGCGGCAGTGGGTGCTGCGGAGTTCGCCCGTTTCCTCCCCGACACAATGCCCCAGCTGCGCATCCAGGCTGCTCAAACGTTGTCTATGTTTGGCAGCACATACCTGTGTGAACAACTGTTTTCTTTGATGAACCTGAACAAAACATCACACAGAAGTCGACTTACTGCTGAACACCTCCACTCAATTCTGAGGATTTCCTCAGCTCAGAGCCTTACCCCGAACATTGATGAACTTGTGGAAAAGATGGGACACCACCAAGTATCACCCTCAACCTCAAACAAGTGAACATTACTGTGCAATCACATATTTAGAGTTTTTACTCAGTTCAAGTTTAAAAGTTAAAGTTTAATATTTGTTTTCACTGCATGTTACTTCTCCTTAAACAAAGTGTTGTTTTTGATTAATAGATTTTTGCACTTTATTTTATTGTATTTCAATCCAATTATATTTTAAAAATATTTCAGTTGAGTGGATGATAGAAAATTGCTATTATTGTTTTTTTCTTTGAAGTAAATTTAGCCCACTTTTGCTAAAATAGAAAATATAGGCTACTGATGGTGCCTTGAATACCGGTTTCTTTCATTTAATGTTCATGTTATGGGGATTTTTATATAAAGGAAATTTGTCTTTTGTGTCTGTTGAAAATTAAAGATTACTGACAGAGCCATAAGAAAATATTGCTTTATTTATCTGATCATATTGGAATATATTTCTTAGGTTTTCAGTAGGTTCAATTAGGTTCACTAGACTATATGCGTCATTTAAAAAATTTTCAATGAACATTCGAACAGTCCGGCCCTCGGCTTGTAGCAAATTTTTTTATTTGGCCCTCCGTCCATTTGACTTTGACACCCCTGCCCTAGACCCACTCCAATTAGCATACCGCACCAACAGATCCACAAATTATGCAATCTCTATTGGACTCCACACTGCCCTTTCACACCTGGACAAAAGGAACACCTATGTGAGAATGCTATTCATTGACTACAGCTCAGCGTTCAACACCATAGTGCCCTCAAAGCTCATCACTAAGCTAAGGTCCCTGGGACTAAACACCACCCTCTGCAACTGGATCCTGGACTTCCTGACGGGCCGCCCCCAGGTGGTAAGGGTAGGTAACAACACATCCGCTACGCTGATCCTCAACACGGGGGCCTCTCAGGGGTGCGTGATCAGTCCCCTCTTGTACTCCCTGTTCACTCATGGCTGCAATGACAACAACGTCTTCCTCAACGTGATCAAGACAAAGGTGATGATTGTGGACAACAGGAAAAGGAGGACCGAGCACGCCCCCATTCTCATTGACGGGGATGTAGTGGAGCAGGTTGAGAGCTCCAAGTTCCTTGGTATCTACATCACCAACAAACTAACATGGTCTAAGCACACCAAGACAGTCGTGAAGCAGACACAACTAAACCTATTCCCCCTCAGGAGACTGAAAAGATTTGGCATGGGTTCTCAAATTCTCAAAAGGTTTTACAGCTGCACCATCGAGAGCATCCTTCACGATTAAATGTTCAGTAGTCTTATGGCTTGTGGGTAGAAGCTGTTAAGGAGCCTTTTGGACTTAGACTTAGCGCTCCTCTACCACTTACCGTGTGGTAGCAGAGAGAACAGTCTATGATTTGGGGGAATGGAGTCTTCGACAATTCTTTAGGCCTTCCTCTGGCACCGCCTAGTATATAGGTCCTGGATGGCAGGAAGTGTGACCCAGTGATGTACTGGGCTGTACACACTACCCTCTGTTGTGCCTCACGGTCGGATGGCGAGCAGTTGCTATACCAGGCGGTGATGCAACCGGTCAGGATGCTCTCGATGTTGCAGCTGTAGAACTTTTTGAGGATCTTGGGACCCATGCCAAATATTTTCAGTCTCCTGAGGGGGAAAGGCATTGTTGTGCGCTCTTCACAACGTTTTTGGTGTGTTTGGACCATGATAGTTTGTTGGTGATGTGGACACCAAGGAACTTGAATCTCTCGACCCGCTCCACTACAGCCCCTTCGATGTGAATGGGGGCGTGTTCGGCCCTCCTTTTTCTGTAGTCCATGATCATCTCCTTTGTCTTGCTCACGCTGAGGGAGGGGTTGTTGTCCTGGCACCACAAACACACATCCGAACCTCTCGACTTGTTTGTGAGGTGCTGTTGGGCTAATACAGTTTGCTATACTACCCCTTATTTTGAAAAACCTTTTTGGGAGTAGCCTCGAGCAGGACTCAAACCTGGGTCCAGCAACTGTCAATCAAACACCTTGGAGGGTCAAAATGAAGACGAGAGAGGAGGCGAGGGTAACACTTTATTTTTCAGGCCGCTGCTTACCAGGTAGTTAATTAGAAACTGCTTGTTATAATGGTAACCATTTGGGTTGAATTCTTTGACGTAAGGAGAGGAGAGAAGGGACATACCATGTCGGCGAGGAGGGCAGTGGAATGTTCGTTGAGGCTGATGGCCCCCTCTCCCAGCTGGTGTCTCCTCAGACGGTTGGAGAAGGTCCTCAACTCCCTCTCTACCTTTGGCCCTGAGTCCACACTGGCCAGAAGCTTCCAGAAAGGCAACCTGGATGGGGGACGGATGGACAGACAGATAGATATTTGGTCAATGAGACCAAAATTCTAACTTGAGGTCCACATGCATACGTTTTTGACATCAATGCGTTACGCATCAATTATGCGACTGCTGAGTTAAACGCGCAGGCATCTCAAGTTAGGATTCCAACTGAAATGGACATTTGTGTGATCTCGATGGGTTTCAATCAATCCGCGCAAGCTGACACCCACATAGCTGGTGTCTTGGCAGTGTTGGAACATCCATAAATTATCACAGATAGCTAGATTTTATGTTAAATGTCCACTGTCATCTAAATTAAATGTAATACAATTCAGGAAGACGAAGATGAGGGAGTTGTACCATAAGACGTCCATGTTGGGCAGCTCCCTGCTGGGCGATGAGAGCTGCTGCAGCACCTCCTGGTGTACAGCCCTGATGTTGCGGCCCACGCACACAGTGTACTGAAGCGGGGTGCGCTCCAGGCTGGAGGGAGACTGCAGGCAAAAATGCTGTCGGCTCTCCATTCCCACCTGAAGAGGAACATCTGGGGACACCAGCACTGCTACACCTGGAGGAGAGAGAGAGACTCAGGTTAAGATCTATAGTAAATATAGTAAATTAACCCGTCTCTTCTTTCTGGGGAGGTTCCCAATTGCTTGGAAGGCAGCCACGGTTTGTCCTTTATTTAAAGGGGGAGATAAAGCTGATCCTAACTGTCATAGGCCTATTTCTATTTTGCCCTGTTTATCAAAAGTGTAGGAAAAACTTGTCAATAATCAACTGACTGGCTTTCTTGATGTCTCTAGTCTTCTCTCTGATATGCAATCTGGTTTCCGCTCAGGTTATGGATGTGTCACTGCAACCTTAAAGGTCCTCAATGAGATGTCACCATTGCCCTTGACTCTAAGTAACGTTGTCCTGATATTTTTATTGACTTGGCCAAAGCTTTTGATACGGTAGACCATTCCATTCTTGTGGGCCGGCTAAGGAGTATTGGTGTCTCTGAGGGGTCTTTGGGCTGGTTTGCTAACTACCTCTCTCAAAGAGTGCATTGTATAATGTTAGAAATTCTGCTTTCTCAGCCACTGCCTGTCACCAAGGGAGTACCCCAAGGCTCTATCCTAGGCCCTGTGCTCTTCACAATTTACACCAACAACATAGCTCAGGCAGTAGGAAGCTCTCTCATCCATTTATATGCAGATGATACAGTCTTATACTCAGCTGGCCCCTCCCCGGATTTTGTGTTAAATGCTCTACAACAAAGCTCTCTTAGTGTCCAACAAGCTTTCTCTACCCTTAACCTTGTCCTAAATACCTCCAAATCTAATGTAATGTGGTTTGGTAAGAAGAATACCCCTCTTCCCACAAGTGTTATTCCTACCTCTGACGGGGTAGCGCTTGAGGTAGTCACCTTATACAAGTACAGTCGTGGCCAAAAGTTGAGAATGACACAAATATTAATTTTAACAAAGTCTGCTGCCTCAGTTTGTATGATGGCAATTTGCATATACTCCAGAATGTTATGAAGAGTGATCAGATGAATTGCAATTAATTGCAAAGTCCCTCTTTGCCATGCAAATGAACTGAATCCCCAAAAAACATTTCCACTGCAATTCAGCCCTGCCACAAAAGGACCAGCTGTCATCATGCCAGTGATTCTCTCGTTAACACAGGTGTGAGTGTTGACGAGGACAAGGCTGGAGATCACTCTGTCATGCTGATTGAGTTAGAATAACAGACTGGAAGCTTCAAAAGGAGGGTTGTTCTTGGAATCATTGTTCTTCCTCTGTCAATCATGGTTAACTGCAAGGAAACAAGTGCTGTCATCATTGCTTTGCACAAAAAGGGCTTCACAGGCAAGGATATTGCTGCCAGTAAGATTGCACCTAAATCAACCATTTAGAACTTCAAGGAGAGTGGTTAAATTGTTGTGAAGAAGGCTTCAGGGCACCCAAGAAAGTCCAGCAAGCACCAGGACCATCTCCTAAAGTTAATTCAGATGCGGGCACCACCAGTACAGAGCTTGCTCAGTAATGGCAGCAGGCAGGTGCATCTGCACGCACAGTGAAGCGAAGACTTTTGGAGGATGGCCTGGTGTCAAGAAGGACAGCAAATAAGCCACTTCAGGGACAGACTGATATTCTGCAAAAGGTACAGGGATTGGACTGCTGAGGACTGGGGTAAAGTCATTTTCTCTGATGAATCAACTTTCTGATTGTTTGGGGCATCCGGAAAAAAGCTTGTCAGGAGAAGACAAGGTGAGCGCTACCATCAGTCCTGTGTCATGCCAACAGTAAAGCATCCTAAGACCATTCATGTGTGGGGTTGCTTCTCAGCCAAGGGAGTGGGCTCACTCACAATTTTGCCTAAGAACACAGCCATGAATAAAGAATGGTACCAACACATCCTCCGAGAGCAACTTCACACATCCTCCGAGAGCAACTTCTCCCAACCGTCCAGGAACAGTTTGGTGATGAACAATGCCTTTTCCAGCATGATGGAGCACCTTACCATAAGGCAAAAGTGATTGTCTCGGGGACTAAAACTAAGTGTCTCAGGGAACAAAACATCGATATTTTGGGTCCTTGGCCAGGAAACTCGCCAGACCTTAATCCCATTGAGAACTTGTGGTCAATCCTCAAGAGGCGGGTGGACAAACAAAACCCCACAAATTCTGACAAACTCCAAGCATTGATTATGCAAGAATGGTCTGCCATCAGTCAGCATGTGGCCCAGAAGTTAATTGACAGCATGCCAGGGCAGATTGCAGAGGTCTTGAAAAAGAAGGGTCAACACTGCAAATATTGACTCTTTGCATCAACTTCATGTAATTGTCAAAATTACAAAATTACATTTGACACTTATGAAATGCTTGTAAATATACATCAGTATTCCATAGTAACATCTGACAAAAATATCTAAAGACACTGAGGCAGCAAACTTTGTGGAAATGAATATTTGTGTCATTCTCAACACTCAACATGGTAGACGGTGCACTGTCCTTCTCTCAGCACATATCAAAGCTGCAGGCTAAAGTTAAATCTAGACTTGGTTTCCTCTATCATAATCGCTCCTCTTTCATCCCAGCTGCCAAAATAACCCTCATTCAGATCACCATCCTACCCATGCTAGATTACGGAGACATAATTTATGGGTAGGCAGAAAAAGGTGCTCTCGAGCGGCTAGATGTTCTTTACCATTCGACCATCAGATTTGCCACCAATGCTCGTTATAGGACACATCACTGCACTCTATACTCCTCTGTAAACTGGTCATCTCTGTATACCCGTCGCAATACCCACTGGTTGATGCTTATTTATAAAACCCTCTTAGGCCTCACTCCCCGCTATCTGAGATATCTACTGCAGCCCTCATCCTCCACCTACAACACCCGTTCTGCCAGTCACATTCTGTTAAAGGTCCCCAAAGCACACACATCCCTGGGTTGCTCCTCTTTTCAGTTCGCTGCAGCTAGCGACTGGAACGAGCTGCAACAAACACTCAAACTGGACAGTTTTATCTCAATCTCTTCATTCAAAGACCCAATCATGGATACTCTTACTGACAGTTGTGGCTGCTCTATGTGATGTATTGTTGCCTCTACCGTCTTGCCCTTTGTGCTGTTGTCTGTGCCCAATAATGTTTGTACCCTGTGCTGCTGCCATGTTGTGTTGCTACCATGTTGTTATGTTGTGTTGCTACCATGCTATGTTGTCATGTGTTGCTGCCTTGCTATGTTGTTGTCTTAGGTCTGTCTTTATGTAGTGTTGTGTTGTCTTTCTTGTTGTGAGTTTTGTCCTATATTTATATTGTATTCATTTATTTATTTTAATCCCAGGACCTGTCCCCACAGGAGGCCTTTTGACTTTTGGTAGGCCGTCATTGTAAATAAAAATGTGTTCTTAACTGATTTGCCTAGTTAAATAAAGGTTAAATAATAAATAAATAAAAACTGAGAAAGAGAGAGAGAGAAGGAAATACATTCCTGGTTCTATGCACATGTACAACAAGCCTGAGACCGGGGTTTAACCCTTGTGTCTACCCTTCACTCTGCATCTCCTGCTCACCGGAATCTCCATTAGAATCTCCTCTGATGATAGAGAAAGAGAGAAGGAGGATGAGAGCGATCGTCAAAGGGCGTGAGGAATGAGGGAGGGAACGAGTAATGGGGTTAAGAGACCCACAACATATAGAGCACTTATACACGCAGTCTAAATCAGCCACAGCTAAAGTATTTGAAAGTATTTCACATAAATGTGTTAGATGCAGGTCTGCCGCTGACAATGCTTCTCCAATGGTGCATTGTGCTTAGTTTCCTATTGGGTTGGACCTTTTTTTGCGACTGCCTATTCACATTTGTTTTGTTTACCTGACGGGTCACCAGAGAACTGTGAGTCACAAATCACGATGCAGGAACATTTGAGAGGCACAGGCTCAGATGCCAGTGAAATGACATAGTGTGAGAGAGCGAGAGGGGTGACATAATGTGTGAGAGAGGAAGGGGGAAAGGTGTTGTGGCAAGGGTGGGGGAGCGGGTGGTAGAGTCAGCTGATCTCAGTTCGCGGTAGTGGGAAAAGCATCTTTAGGATGATATCTAGGGGCTCAATATCAATCAAATCCCCATTGAGGTATTCACGCTTGGTCAACTATACTCAAATACTGGTCTTGGGTACTGTGTAAGAACATACAACTACTACCAGTTACACTCCCCTACAGTAGGTGCCCCATCATACATCCTTTCATAGTGCTCAATTCTGCTCAACTAACCAAGCAACCACAATCTTAAACCCCCTAAATTCGATGCCACGCCATCACGGAGATCTAATTAGCGTAAGCGCAATCTGTCAGTTTAAGCTAGAGATCTGTTTTTTTGTTGTTGCATTGGATGAGACTCAATCGGTCTTGGATGAGTCTCAATCGGTCTTGGATGAGTCTCAATCGGTCTTCTCACAAAACCGTTTCCTCTATGGAGAGAAGAGACTCTCACAAACACCATGGTGTTCTGTGTTTTGCTCTGTGACCCCCGCAAGCGCCTTGGGACTCGTCTGAAGTCGGTATAGCCGATCTGCCAACTTCTATCTGTAGCATAAAACAACCGTCTCACTGTACATGTCAGTTGTTTTGCTCTAAGATGTCCACAGGCCTCACAAGACTCATCTGAGTCTTGAATGGAATGGAAGTATATATGGAGACTGTTTAGTTCCACAAATAAGGGTTAAATACATGTGTAAAAAAGGAAATATCCATATATATACTTGACTGGTTTCAGGCATATGTCACGTGTAAAAATTTGTTTTTTGGCAGAAATACCTTCTGGAACATGTGAACTTTTATGTACCTTTATTAACAAACTTGTATGCATCTGTAAATACGAATACAATTGGTAAATTACGCGCCTACTTGGTTTAGCCACAGAAAAAGAAAGGAATCTTCCCGCTAGCCATGATTGGACGAGATAATGGCTTCTGTCTGTAATGAGCTGCTCAGTTGTTGTAGGTAATCCTTTCAAACTGGGATTTTTTTTAAAGATATCTATCCATTTCTGGATGACCGAGTTTTAAAATCAGTGGAATGCAACAACACAGAGTTACACATGGAGTAAACAATAAACAAGTCAATAACATGGTAGAAAAAAGAGAATCTATATACAATGTGTGCAAAAGGCATGAGGTAGGCAATAAATCGAATAATTACAATTTAGCAGATTAACACTGGAGTGATAAATCATCAGATGATCATGTGCAAGAAGAGATACTGGTGTGCAAAAGAGCAGAAAAGTAAATAAATAAAAGCAGTATGGGGGTGAGGTAGGTAAATTGGGTGGGTCGTTTACAGATGGACTATGTACAGCTGCAGCGATCGGTTAGCTGCTCGGATAGCAGATTTTTAAAGTTGTTGAGGGAGATAAAAGTCTCCAACGTCAGAGATTTTTGCAATTCGTTCCAGTCGCAGGCAGCAGAGAACTGGAAGGAAAGGCGTCCAAATGAGGTTTTGGCTTTAGGGATGATCAGTGAGATACACCTGCTGGAGCGCGTGCTACGGGTGGGTGTAGCCATCGTGACCAGTGAACTGAGATAAGGCGGCACTTTACCTAGCATAGCCTTGTAGATGACCTGGAGCCAGTGGGTCTGACGACGAACATGTAGCGAGGGCCAGCCGACTAGGGCATACAGGTCGCAGTGGTGGGTCGTATAAGGTGCTTTAGTAACAAAACGGATGGCACTGTGATAAACTGCATCCAGTTTGCTGAGTAGAGTATTGGAAGCTATTTTGTAGATGACATCGCCGAAGTCGAGGATCGGTAGGATAGTCAGTTTTACTAGGGTAAGTTTGGCGGCGTGAGTGAAGGAGGCTTTGTTCCGGAATAGAAAGCCGACTCTAGATTTGATTTTGGATTGGAGATGTTTGATATGAGTCTGGAAGGAGAGTTTGCAGTCTAGCCAGACACCTAGGTACTTATAGATGTCCACATATTCTAGGTCGAAACCGTCCAGGGTGGTGATGCTAGTCGGGCGTGCGGGTGCAGGCAGCGAACGGTTGAAAAGCATGCATTTGGTTTTACTAGCGTTTAAGAGCAGTTGGAGGCCACGGAAGGAGTGTTGTATGGCATTGAAGCTCGTTTGGAGGTTAGATAGCACAGTGTCCAGGGAAGGGCCGGAAGTATACAGAATGGTGTCGTCTGCGTAGAGGTGGATCAGGGAATCGCCCGCAGCAAGAGCAACATCATTGATGTATACAGAGAAAAGAGTCGGCCCGAGAATTGAACCCTGTGGTACCCCCATAGAGACTGCCAGAGGACCGGACAACATGCCCTCCGGTTTGACACACTGAACTCTGTCTGCAAAGTAGTTGGTGAACCAGGCAAGGCAGTCATTAGAAAAACCGAGGCTATTGAGTCTGCCGATAAGAATATGGTGATTGACAGAGTCGAAAGCCTTGGCCAGGTCGATGAAGACGGCTGCACAGTAATGTCTTTTATCGATGGCGGTTATGATATCATTTAGTACCTTGAGCGTGGCTGAGTTGCACCCGTGACCGGCTCGGAAACCGGATTGCACAGCGGAGAAGGTACGGTGGGATTCGAGATGGTCAGTGATCTGTTTGTTGACTTGGCTTTCGAAGACCTTAGCTAGGCAGGGCAGGATGGATATAGGTCTGTAACAGTTTGGGTCCAGGGTGTCTCCCCCTTTGAAGAGGGGGATGACATCGGCAGCTTTCCAATCCTTGGGGATCTCAGATGATACGAAGGAGAGGTTGAACAGGCTGGTAATAGGGGGTGCGACAATGGCGGCGGACAGTTTCAGAAATAGGGGGTCCAGATTGTCAAGCCCAGCTGATTTGTATGGGTCCAGGTTTTCCAGCTCTTTCAGAACATCTGCTATCTGGATATGGGTAAAGGAGAAGCTGTGGAGGCTTGGGCGAGTAGCAGCGGGGGGGGGGGGGGGGGGGGGGCGGTTGGAGGTTGGAGTCGCCAGGTGGAAGGCATGGCCAGCCATTGAGAAATGTTTGTTGAAGTTTTCGATTATCACGGACTTATCAGTGGTGACCGTGTTATCTAGCCTCAGTGCAGTGGGCAGCTGGGAGGAGGTGCTCTTGTTTTCCATGGACTTTACAGTATCCCAGAACATTTTGGAGTTAGAGCTACAGGATGCAAATTTCTGCTTGAAAAAGCTGGCCTTTGCTTTCCTGACTGACTGCGTGTATTGGTTCCTGACTTCCCTGAACAGTTGCATATCGCGGGGGCTCTTCGATGCTATTGCAGTTCGCCACAGGATGTTTTTGTGCTGGTCGAGGGCAGTCAGGTCTGGAGTGAACCAAGGGCTATATCTGTTCTTGGTTCTGCATTTTTTGAACGGAGCATGCTTGTGTAATATGGTGAGTAAGTAACTTTTAAAGAATGACCAGGCATCCTCAACTGACGGGATGAGGTCAATATCCTTCCAGGGTACCCGGGCCAGGTCGATTAGAAAGGCCTGCTCGCAGAAGTGTTTTAGGGAGCGTTTGACAGTGATGAGGGGTGGTCGTTTGACCGTGGACCCGTGGCGGATACAGGCAATGAGGCAGTGATCGCTGAGATCTTGATTGAAGACAGCAGAGGTGTATTTGGAGGGCAAGTTGGTCAGGATAATGTCTATTAGGGTGCCCATGTTTACGGATTTAGGGTTGTACCTGGTGGGTTCCTTGATGATTTGTGTGAGATTGAGGGCATCAAGCTTAGATTGTAGGACTGCCGGGGTGTTAAGCATATCCCAGTTTAGGTCACCTAACAGAACAAACTCTGAAGCTAGATGTGGAGCGATCAATTCACAGATGGTGTCCAGGGCACAGCTGGGAGCTGAGGGGGGTCGGTAGCAGGCGGCAACAGTGAGAGACTTATTTCTGGAGAGATTAATTTTTAAAATTAGAAGTTAGAACTGTTTGGGCATAGACTTGGAAAGTATGACAGAACTTTGCAGGCTATCTCTGCAGTAGATTGCAACTCCTCCCCCTTTGGCAGTTCTATCTTGACGGAAAGTGTTATAGTTGGGTATGGAAATCTCAGAGTTTTTGGTGGCCTTCCTAAGCCAGGATTCAGACACGGCAAGGACATCAGGGTTGGCAGAGTGTCCTAAAGCGGTGAGTAAGGCAAACTTAGGGAGGAGGCTTCTGATGTTGACATGCATGAGGCCAAGGCTTTTTCGATCACAGAAGTCAACATATGAGGGTGACTGGGGACATGCAGGGCCTGGGTTTACCTCCACATCACCCGAGGAACAGAGGAGTAGTAGGATGAGGGTGCGGCTAAAGGCTATCAAAACTGGTCGCCTAGAGCGTTGGGGACAAGGAATAAAAGGAGCAGATTTATGGGCGTGGTAGAATAGATTCTGGGCATAATGTGCAGACCAGGGTATGGTGGGGCACGGGTACAGCGGAGGCAAGCCCAGGCACTGGGTGATGATAAGAGAGGTTGTATCTCTGGACATGCTGGTCTCAATGGGTGAGGTCACCGCATGTGTGGGGGATGGGACAAAGGAGGTATCAGAGGTACGGAGAGTGGAACTACGGGGTCCATTGCAAACCAAAACAATGATAACTAGCCTGAACAACAGTATGCAAGGCATATTGATATTTGAGAGAGACATACAATAAGGCATAAAGTGATTGCAGGTCATGATTGGGAGAGCTAGCTAAAACAACAGGTGAGATAACAGCAGCTAGTCAGCTAACACAGCAACAGAAGGTAAAAATGGCGACGACTGGGCAGAGAGGGTCGGATTAACTACACACAGATCCTGAGTTAAGGCACAGAGCCGACAGATAAAACACAAATAAACAGAATGGAGTACCATGAATTAATGGACAGTCAAGCAGGCATCAGCTATGTAGCCAAGTGATCATAGTGTCCAGGGGGCAGCCGTAGATGGAGCAGTGAGGCCTCCACTAAGCTAGCACGCGTTTAAAGTTAGTAGCCCGGCGGGTGGTCTGCTCAGACGGAGGGGGTCTGCTCAGACGGAGGCCGGTTGAGGGCACCGGTTGAGGGCACGTCTGCAGACCAGACGTGGTCGTGTCGACAGAGAATCCAAGCCGGATAGCGATGGCGAAAGAGAGGTTGTGAATTGTAGAATTGTGTTTGCTAACTGGTGCTAGCTTCCTGGCTGCGCTAGCTGCAAGATAAGCTAGCAGTTAGCAGACCGGGGCAGGCAAGTTAGCCTTTGGGGGACGTCGCGATGGGGGGGGAGTCTGTTTTTGCCTCTTCGTGCGGTGACGTCGATAGACCAGTCGTGGAATTAGCAGGGTTCCAGGTAGCTCTAGGTAGCTAACAGGCCTAGTAGGTTAGCAGAATGGGCCTTCAGCGGGCGTCACGCCTGAGGGGCCTGTTGGAGTCCTCGGGCAGATTATGTCGGTATTCCAGTCGTAGAGGATCGGCGGGGTTCCGTGCTCCGTACCGGCAGTAAAGGGGTCCGGATATTGTAGCCCAGGAGTGGGCTTCAGTGGTAGCACAGGAGCCCTAGCCGGGCTAGCTTCAGGCTAATTGGTGCTTGCTCCGGGATGTAAACGCTAGCCAGGAGTGGTCACCCGGGATTGTGGTTAGCTAGTTGCGAAGATCCAGATGAAAATGTTCAGAGTTTGCGGTAGGAATCCGGGGATATGGAGAGAAATAGGTCCGTTATGCTCTGGTTTTAGTCACGTTGTTCGAACTAGCGAGAGCTTTCCGAGCTAAAGGTTAGCTGATGACCGCTAGCAATGGTTTGCTAACTGATAGCTGGTAGGCAGTTAGCTGGCTATCTTCAGTAGATGGATTCCAGATCAGAAGTAAATAGAAATACTTAAAAAAAAAAAAAAGCAGATCCACGCCACATTGGGTGAGGCGGGTTGCAGGAGAGTATTTAGAAGTTGAGGTTTAAGAAAGTATTTTTAAAAGATATGAGAAGAAAAAGATGTAAAAAGATATATACAAGGGACACGGGACACGACAGGACAAAGGCGTCTACACTGCTACGCCATCTTGGAAACCAATTAATGCGTACTGTTAGCTAACTTTAACTGGCTGGCTCGCTAGCTAATGTTACAAGTTTGATCTGTGTAGTAATATTATTTGTGTCTCAGAGCCATTTGTATCGCTAGTTATAGCCTAATGTTAGCTAGCTAACCAACATTGAACCTAGTTTGTTAGCATTTAGCTACCGGTAGATTCTTGCAGGGTAGGAGTTTGGATTATGGTTCATTGTTTAGCTAGCTAGCTACATGTCTATACAAAAGACTCCACTATGCAAGTGACCATTTCTCTGTAACGTTTACATCTTCTGTATCCTGTCCATGTGAGAAGTAAACTTTGATTTTATTTGATATAGTGTGTGTTTACCAGAGACAGTAATGTGAAGAACATGACCTGCACCAAATTCAAATTAGGACATAACGTTAGGCCAACGACACAGTGTCCATGTTCTAAAATTCTCTGTTAGAATCCCCTGCTATGATTTCTTCACACTCACCACTGTAAGATATTTTCTTTAATATTCTGTAACTTGTAAATAATGATCTTGTTGTGGGTTTATTTTCCTGTAATAATGAACTGTATACAGACATGTCGATAGACGTAGTATAAACCAGCCTTTAGTCTTGAAATCTTTGGCTGTTTAGTATGGCCTCACAAAGAAGAGCTCGCCAGTAGGTGTACCAAAACATTCAAGGGCCATTTTCTCAAAACTGGGGTTACACGTTTATCAACTGTCAAAGCAGAATTACTTTCCCATTTTTACACAACTGTAGTGTATGATACACAATTTTCTTGCTCTTGGTCTTAACTTTTATTCAATAAAAAAAAAACTTTTTTGCAAATTTTGCTACAAAGACAGAATGGAGCTGGTCGGTCACATATATGTTTCCTGATATTTCTTTATCTTTCAGATATAGGACAGACACGCCAGAACAAACTTCCTTGTGATTTTTGGGCTGTCTATCTGTTGTTCCATGCAAAATTATCCTTGGTATAGCTTAGTAGAACCCCCCCCCCCACTAAACGCTTCCATGTAGTGAATCTGTTATTCAATGTGTTAGTATGGGCTAATAGCAGGAAGGCCCCATTAAAAATATATATATATATATTTGTATTATTTGTTTTTATAATTCTAAATTAAAAATCAAATAGCTAAATTATCCTTGGTATGGCACTCCATATAGCTTAGTAGAACTTCCCAACTTAGACAGGGCTTAAACTCTTATTGGTTTTAAGGGATAGTTAACTTTAGTTGAAGTTAAATCTTATTTCTGAATTAGTGTTATTTCTAAACCATTTTGGCGTTGGAAAGCAGGTTATTTTAACTCGTTTCACGAAGGCAATTCACAAAAATGTTTGCAGAGTGGCCGATTACCTTCGTAATTTCCATGAACGAGCACGAGTGGCACAAGTTCGCGGCACAGGTTTAGCCATTTCTTCTTGCCCATAGCAATTTTTGTGAAACGAGCCCCATAATCTCCTGGCTAGAATTTTTGCAAGTGCAAATGGACTGTATCCTTGCTTGCTTTCCACATTAATTTTGAATGCACCGATAACTGATACAATCTGTTTCCACTAGCATTGCAATATTCTTCATAAAATGCTAACCAGGAGATTCTGGACGTTACTAAATAACCAGCTAACGAACTTGGTTAGCAAAAATTGGTTTGCTGCCACCTAGGCAAATAAAAAATAGAAACGTTCAGTTTTTAAGAAATCCACAACAAAGTACACGTTAACAGACCCTTTTTCTACACAGCAAAATCAAATCTACTTAACTTCGCAATTGTTTTCTTGGGACAGTTTACCTACAGCATATCTTTCTCTACTCTCATATCCTCTCTCTCTCCCTCACTCCTGTTTGTATTTATGCTGTTCACAGCCTCCATGTGAAATGAGATTATGTGAACCAGATAATTGTGTCCACAGATGTAGCTGCCCTACCAGGAATGCTTCCTGCCTCTCAGGTTACCTCCCTCCTCACCTCACCCCCACCAACCTCCTTTCCACCATCCATGTCTCTACCAGGTCTCTCTTATGAAACTGTCCCATGCCCTGCCCCATACACCAGGACAGAATCCTATACAGTTACCCCTATAAACACTGATCTATTTCCCCACCATTATGGTTTAGGTTACAATCATGGGAGGGAAGGCTAATCCTAAATCTGTGCCTAACTGAGGTCAATTTGGGCCGTGTCCGAGAACCCTGAGAACCGAGCTCCTTGTGGGTCTCTCTTGTTTCAATGGCGTTACTGTGATCACACCGGCAATTGATCACAACAAGATCAGATGATTAGTCTGCTGAACAGGCTGTACTATATAAAGTCTATTATATGCCAGGTGATCAGAAAAAAATAGCAGTGCCTCTGATTGTTCCTGTGTAACAAGGACTATTCTCTCTAACTCATAACATGACTATGCTGATGGATTTTTCTCTGTCTTTATGCGTACTCCAATAACACAGTACCTTGACATATATTTTTTACTTCATTCACAAATTCTAATATCAAATTGCCAATAAATACATGAATTATTCTGTCCAGCACCTCATGAGAAGTGAAACGCCTCGGATCACAAACATTTTCAAAATGTGGTCCGAAAGCACGGTACAAAAATTAGTCAACACATTTTCAATAAAATAACAGTGATGGTGCGAGCATGTGTGTGCAATGGAGAATGTCAAAGGGATAGTGGTAACACGTCAGCCGCCTTTCCCAAGGTATTAAGTCACCACCCCACTCTTAATGACCAAATACATTGCATTTTTTAAGTTTTAATTGTGGATCAGCATCTAAATATAACGTGTACAGGCACCCAAATTGATTATGGGTAACTATTTCAGTCCACTTTAAGCACTAATGGTACTCACGTTAACTATAATGTTGTCACGTCCTGACCGTAGAGATCTTTTTATTCTCTATGTTTGGTTGGTCAGGGTGTGACTCGGATGGGAAACTCTGTGTTCTTTATTTCTATGTTTTGGCCGGGTATGGTTCTCAATCAGGGACAGCTGTATCTGATTGGGAATCATACTTAGGCAGCCTGTTTTGCCACCTTAGTTTTGTGGGATGTTGTTTATTGTTAGCTCTGTGAAGCCTGCAGAATGTGACGTTCGTTATTCTTTTGTTGTTTTTGTTTGGTGTTCTGATTAAATAAAGAATCATGAACACGTACCACGCTGCACCTCGGTCCACTTCTTCCGACGAGCGTTACAACTGTAATTGGGTTCATATTTTAAACTGATACTTAACGATATGACGCTGCAGGATGAAATGCTGATGAGCGATGTTACACTTGCAAAACATATCTGCACATGTGCATGGGTGCGCTTCACACTGCTGCAAAAAGTGATAGCTGTGGGACCAAAACAGCAGAGAAAGTTTAGCGTTGTGATTCATATTCTTCATTGTTGCAGAAATCAGATGATATTACTATTTACTTCATGCATCGCTGACTCTACCTTTAAAACAGGTATTATTTATATTCGTCGTTGTTGCAGAAATCGGATGATATTACTGTTTACTTCATGCATTGCTACCTTTAAAAACAGGTATTATTTAAGTATCAGTACTCAGTAGAAAAGAGGTGGCAATACTCTGTACCGTTTAGCTATGACCCACTGAAAAGTATGAACTTGAGTCACCGACAACAAACACTGGCAATCCGTAAACTTTGCCACTTCCAAAGCCTTGCATAAAAATTCAACATAAAAATTAAACCGAGAGCATTAAGATAGAAAGGAAGAGGAAAGGAGAAGATGAAGTGTAAAAATATGTCACACAACTATGTGTGTGTGTGTGTGTGCGTGTGATGTCATCTAGAGTGGCATCCACATACAGTGCCTTCAGAAAGTATTTATACCCTTTGACTTATTCCACATTTTGTGTCACAGCCTGAATTCAAAATGGATTTAAAAAATATATATATCACCTTTCTACACACAATACCTGTAACGCTCGTCGTTAGGTGGAAGAGAGAAGGACCAAGGCGCAGCGTGGTAAATTATGTTGAATTTTAATAAATATCCAACAAAACAGAACACTGACAAAATACAAAAACAACAAAACGACGTGAACAGACCTGAACTTGAGAACATATAAAACATGAATGCACGAACAGGAACAAACAAACGAAAACAGTACCGTGTGGCGAACAAACACAGACACGGCAACAATCACCACAAACAAACAGTAAAAACAGTCAACCTTAATATGGTTCCCAATCAGAGACAATGACAAACACCTGCCCCTGATTGAGAACCATATTAGGCCAAACAATGAACCCAACATAGAAACACATAACATAGAATGCCCACCCAGCTCACGTCCTGAAAAACTAAACAATACAGAACAAAGGAAATAAAGTCAGGAACGTGACAATACCCCACAATGACAAAGTGAAAACAATGAAATACAGAAATCTCATTTACATAAGTATTCACACCATTGAGTAAATAAATGTTAGAATCACATTTGTAAGCGATTACAACTGAGTCTTTCTGAGTCTCTAAGAGCTTTGCACACTGGATTTTACAATAACGATAAAATAAATAAATAAATTTAAAATTTAAACATGACAAGGCGACTGGTAATATGGCAGAATATAAACAGTGTAGTTATTCACTCCGCAAAGGCAATCAAACAAGCTAAACGTCAGTATAGAGATAAAGTGGAGTCGCAATTCAACGGCTCAGACACGAGAAGTATGTGGCAGGGACTACAGACAATCACCTAAAACCCTCACAAACTTTTACAGATGCACAATTGAAAGAATCCTGATGGGCTGTATCAACGCCTGGTACGGCAACTGCACCACCCACAACCGCAAGGCTCTCCAGAGGGTGGTGCTGGTCTGCCCAATGCATTACCAGGGTCAAACTACCCACCCTTCAGGACACCTACAGCACCCGATTTCACAGGAAGGCCAAAAAGATCATCAAGGACATCAACCACTGCCTGTTCACCCCGCTATCATCCAGAAGGCGAGGTCAGTACAGGTACATCAAAGCTGGGACCGAGAGACTGAAAAACAGCTTCTACCTCAAGGCCATCAGACTGTTAAAGAGCCATCACCAGCACATTAGAGGCTGATGCCTATAGGCATAGACTAGAAATCACTGGCCACTTTAAGGAATGGAACACTAGTCACTTTAATAATGTTTACATACAGTGGCTCACCCCCCTTGGCATTTTTCCTATTTTGTTGCCTTACAACCTGGAATTAAAATTGATTTGTTTTGGAGGTTGATTTATACAACATGCCTACCACTTTGAAGATGCAAAATATTTTTTCTTGTGAAACAAACAAGAAATAAGACAAATATGTCTCTATAAGCTTGGCACATCTAGCCACTTGGATTTTTGCCCATTCTTCAAGGCAAAACTGCTCCATCTCCTTCAAGTTGGATGGGTTTTGCTGGTGTACAGCAAACTTTAAGTCATACCACAGATTCTCAATTGGATGTCTATTCCATTTGCACAACAGCATGTGAAATGTATTGTCAATCAGTGTTGCTTCCTAAGTGGACAGTTTGATTTCACAGAAGTGTGATTGACTTGGAGTTACATTGTGTTGTTTAAGTGTTCCCTTTATTTTTTTGAGCAGTGTATTTTGTCTCTTTGTTGCCTCTCTGATTAATGCCCTCCTTGCCTGGTCTGTGAGTTTTGGTTGGCGGCTCTCTCTTGGCAGGTTTGTTGTGGTGCCATATTTTTTCATTTTTTAATGATGGATTTAAATGGTGCTCCGTGGGATGTTCAAAGTTTCTGATATTTTTTTATAACCCAACCCTGATCTGTTCTTCTCCACAACTTTGTCCTTGACCTGTTTGGAGAGCTCCTTGGTCTTCATGGTGCCGCTTGCTTGGTGGTGCGCCTTGCTTAGTGGTGTTGTAGCCTTTCAGAACAGGGCCTTTCAGAACAGGTGTATATATACTGAGATCATGTGGCAGATCGTGTGACACTTAGATTGCACACAGAAGGACTTTATTTAACTAATTATGTGACCTCTGAAGGTAATTGGTTGCACCAGATTATATTTAGGGGCTTCATAGCAAAGAAGGTGAATACATATGCACGCATCACTTTTCCGTTTTAATTTTTGTTTTTTGAAACAAGTAATTGTTTTCACTTCATTTCACCAATTTGAATTAGTTTGTGTCTGTCCATTACATGAAATCCAAAATAAAAATCGATTTAAATTACAGGTTGTAATGCAACAAAATAGGAAAAACACCAAGGGGGATGAATACTTTTTCAAGGTACTGTATCTGGCATTACTCATTACTCATCTGCCCTGATACTTGTCACACCTTGATCTGTTTCACCTGTCCTTGTGATTGTCTCCACCCCCTCCAGGTGTCACTTATTTTCCCCGGTGTATTTATCCCTGAACCCGCCTGCCTGACCATACTGCCTGCCCTGACCTCGAGCCTGCCTGCCACTCTGTACCTCCTAGACTCGGACCTTGTTATGATCTTTTGCCTGCCCCCTTGGATACTAATAAATATCAGAGACTCAAACCATCTGCCTCCCGTGTCTGCATCCTAGTCTCACCCTATGCCCTTATAATACTGTATTCTATACTATTCTACGGTATCTTAGTCATTTAATGTTTACATATCTGGCATTACTCATCTCATATGTATATACTGTTTCTTATACTATTCTACTGTATCTTAGTCCGTTCAGCTCTGACATCGCTTGTCCATATGTATATAGTCTTAATTCATTCCTACTTAGATTTGTGTGTCTTGGGTATATGTTGTGCAATTTGTTAGATATTACTGCACTATCGGAGCTAGAAGCACAAGCATTTCGCTACACCCGCAATAACATCTGCTAATCACATGTATTTGATCATGTGTATGTGGGGGGTGTCCTGTCAGCATGGGACGTAATGGGGTGGAGTGTGATACAAAATGTATAAAAAGTAAAGACAACCTTGTTGTTGTGTGTTCTGTAGAGTCTAGGACAACATATTTTCAAGAAGTCAGTCAGCAAAACAATGGGGGAGGGGGAAAATACAATTTTAAATAACTTTGTTGTATTGAGTATAGGACAGGTGGTGAAGAGCAATGGCACTGGCTAGGTTAGGTTTAGGAGGGTTGAAGTCAACTGAAATCAACTCCATATTTGTTTTGATGTTCCTTAAAGGTTATATGGCCACAACAAAAAACATGCAGACATGCCCCTAAAGTTAGCTGAAGTTTGTAGTGGCGTTAAAAGAAAATCAAAACATGGATCACAGAATTTCAAGGCAAAATCATGACCAATTCAACCCCATATTTGTTTTGATACGACTTAAAGGTGATTTTAACATTAAAATAACATGCACACATGCCCCTAGCAATCACTTCAATTGATTGTTAGCTAGGTTTGGGTAAATTTAGCAAAAGTTTGTGTTGGCTAATTATAATTTTTCCTTTTCCCAGAGACTACTTGCAGCGTGTGGATCCATCTAACATGAAGTTGTAAAATCCTGAACTTCCCCTTGAAGTCAACCAAAAGCTTTTTACTCATAGTTTTTACATTGCCAAACAGAATCAACTGAAATGCTCGACTGTATTAAAATATGGAAACAAACCCTGTTCTCCTTATGTGAATGGTGTAGTTTCTTTATACTGTCATCATGCTCATATTTGGTCCATACGTCAAGTAGATGTTTAGGTGCAATACTTGACGGCAAACTATTTCAACATTATTGATTATACAGGTTTTTTTAATGGCTTTATCCCGCTAATTATTCCAGCTGTAGCTATACCCGTTCTTGTTAATGCAAATTTAACACAGTCTTAGATACACTATACAGTTTAAGTCGGAAGTTTACATACACTTTAGCCAAATACATTTAAACTGAGTTTTCACAAATCCTGACATTTAATCAAAGTAAACATTTCCTGTCTTAGGTCAGTTAGGATCACCACTTTATTTTAGGAATGTGAAATGTCAGAATAATAGTAGAGAAAACAATTTATTTCAGCTTTTATTTCTTTCATCACATTCTCAGTGGGTCAGAAGTTTACATACACTCAATTAGTATTTGGTAGCATTGCCTTCAATTGTTTAACTTGGGTCAAACACTTCAGGTAGCCTTCCACAAGCATCTCAAAATAAGTTGGGTGAATTTTGGCCCATTCCTCCTGACAGAGCTGGTGTAAGTGAGTCAGGTTTGTGGGCCTCCTTGCTCGCACACACTTTTTCAGTTCTGCCCAGAAATTCTCTACAGGATTGAGGTCAGAGCCTTGTGATGGCCACTCCAATACCTTGACTTTGTTGTCCTTAAGCCATTTTCCGCAACTTTGGAAGTATGCTTGGGGTCATTGTCCATTTGGAAGACCCATTTGGGACCAAGCTTTAACTTCCTGACTGATGGCTTGAGATGATGCTTCAATATATCCACATAATTGTCCTACCTCATGATGCCATCTATTTTGTGAAGTACACCAGTCCCTCCTGCCGCAAAGCACCCCCACAACATGATGCTGCCACCCCCGTGCTTCACTGTTGGGATGGTGTTCTTCGGCTTGCAAGTCTCCCCCTTTTTCCTCCAAACATAACGATGGTCATTATGGCCAAACAGTTATATTTTTGTTTCATTAGACCAGAGGACATTTCTCCAAAAAGTATGATCTTTGTCATCATGTGCAGTTGCAAACTGTAGTCTGGCTTTTTTATGGTGGTTTTGGAGCAGTGGCTTCTTCCTTGCTGAGCGGCCTTTCAGGTTATGTCGATATAGGACTCGTTTTAATGTGGATATAGATACTTTTGTACCTGTTTCCTCCAGCATCTTCACAAGGTCCTTTGCTGTTGTTCTGGAATTGAGTTGCACGTTTCGCACCAAAGTCATTCATCTTTAGGAGACAGAACTCGTCTCCTTCCTGAGCGGTATGACAGCTGCGTGGTCCCATGGTGTTTATACTTGCGTACCATTGTTTGTATAGATGAACGTGGTACCTACAGGCATTTGGAAATTGCTCCCAAGGATGAACCAGAGTTGTGGAGGTATACAGTTTTTTCTGAGGTCTTGGCTGATTTCTTTTCCTTTTCCCATGATGACAAGCAAAGAGGCACTGAGTTTGAAGTTAGGCCTTGAAATACATCCACTGGTACACCTCCAATTGACTCAAATTGTGTCAATTAGCCTATCAGAAACTTCTAAAGCCATGACATAATTTTCTGGAATTTTCCAAGCTGTTTAAATGCACAGTCAACTTAGTGTATGTAAACTTCTGACCCACTGGAATTGTGATACAGTGAATTATAAGTGAAATTACCTGTCTGTAAACAATTGTTGGAAAAATAACTTGTGTCATGCACAAAGTTGATGTCCTAACTGACTTGCCAAAACTATAGTTTGTTGACAAGAAGTTTGTGGAGTGGTTGAAAAATGAGTATTAATGATTCCAACCTAAGTGTATGTAATCTTCCGATGTCAACTGTATATACACAAGTATGTGGACACCCCTTCAAATTTCTGGATACGGCTATTTCAGACACACCTATTCCTGGCAGGTGTATAACATTGTGCACACAGCCATGCACTCTCCATAGACAAACATTGGCAGTAGAATGGCCTTCCTGAAGAGCTCAGTGACCTTCAACGTGGCACCGTCATAGGATGCCACCTGTCCAACAAGTAATTTCGTCAAATGTGTGCCCTGCTAGAGCTGCCCCGGTCAACTATAAGTGCTGTTATTGTGACGTGTAAACATTTAGGAGCAACAACAGCTCACTTGCGAAGTGGTAGGCCACACAGTTCACAGAATGGGACCGCCGAGTGCTGATTCGCTTGGCGCGTATAAAACTTCTGTCCTCGGTTGCAACACTCACTACCGAGTTCCAAACTGAATCTGGAAGCAACGCCAGCACAATAACTGTTCGTCGGGAGCTTCAAAAAACGGGTTTCCATGGCCGAGCACATACAAACCTAATATAAAACTAAGATCACAATGCACAATGCCAAGCGCCGGCATGAGTGGTGTGAAGCTCACCACAATTTGACTCTGGAGCAGTGGAAACATGTTCACACTTCACTATCTGGTAGTCCAACGGACAAATCTGGGTTTGACGGATGCCAGGAGAATGCTACCTGCCCCAATGCATAGGACCAACTGTAAAGTTTGGTGGAGGAGGAATAATGTTCTGGGGATGTTTTCATGGTTCGGGCTAGGCCCCTTAGTTCCAGTGAAGGGAAATCTGAACTCTAAAGCACATTCTAAACGATTCTGTGCTTCCAACTTTGTGGCAATAATTTGGGGAAGGCCCTTTCCTGTTTCAGCATGACAATGCCCCTGTGCACAAAGCAAGGTCCATACAGAAATGGTTTGTCGAGATCGGTGTGGAAGAACTTGACTGGCCTGCACAAAATCCTGACCTAAACCCTATCGAACACCTTTGGGATGAATTGGAACGGCGACTGCAAAACAGGCCTAATCGCACAACATCAGTGCTCGACCTCACTAATGATCTTGTGGCTGAATGGAAGCAAGTCCCCGCAGCAATGTTCCAACATCTAGTGGAAAGCATTCCAAGAAGACTGGAGGCTGTTATAGCAGCAAAGGGGGGACCAACTCCAAATGAATGCCCATGATTTTGGAATAAGATGTTCTACAAGCAGGTGTCCACATACATTACTTTTGGTCATGTAATGTAATTTATAGTTTTTTGGGGGGGCATTACATATAAAGCATACTAAAAGGGGGAAATTGACTTTGTTTATAATTAGCAAATGCTAATTTTAGCTAGTGGATTGCTGTCTCCACTGGTTCATAGAATGCAGAGTCGAACGTTTTGCGTACATTCAAATAGCGTGGACAAATTTGCTATCAATGCATATCACTTTTATCCTGGTCCTTTATACGTCTGGGCTGAGCTGCCATCTCTTATGTTAAAATGTCACCGATTATGTTGATGTAAGTAAATAGTTTCAAGTTGTATTGGTCATATGTACAGGATACACATGGTATACACCATCCAACAAAATGCTTACTTGCAAACTCCTCGTCAATGCAACAACAATAATAATTAAGAAAGTATAAGAATACGAACAAAGTAAATGGCTCAGTAGAATATCATTTTTTTAGCATAAGTATAATACATCAATTTGCACAATTTATAGAAAAAATATTTACAAGTGTTTTTTAGAAGGGGGGATATAAGTACACTCTTATGTGGTGGAGTTCCTCAAGGAACCATTTGCTAGTCAATGGTTCATATTTGCACCTTCAGTTAGTTGAGGGGTTCTTGGAGGATCCTTTTAATGGTTCAATGTAGCAACGGGTTCCTGGAGGAACCCTGGAGTGAAGGCGTGGCTTAGTAGGGGCGTGACTTTAAGATATCTTTTTGAATAAATGTCCTTCCTGTTCATCTGTTCTGTTCTGTTGTATTGCCATCGCGTTAGGGTTGAACACTGACAGTTCTGTAGCCTCGATGAGGCTAACAGAGGCGTGTGAGTTTCTCAAGAGCCTATGCAAATCCCAAAGTTGGAAAAGTTACCACTTAATAACTATATGTGATTAGCAATGTTAATATTCTTCGTATTATATTAGAATATGTAATATGAATACATATTTTTTTGTAATGTCTAAACTTAACATGATGAACAGGAATTGCATTTACACTAAAGGGTGGCCCAAAATAACTATCTCAGAGCCACACCTCCAATAAGCAACGCCTCCGAGGCTGCCATCTCTACAATATATTACCTTTTTGAACTGGAAAGGCTCTGCCGATGGAGCAAAACAAAAGGTTCTCCCAGGCATCTTTCATTCTAAATACTAAGTACTGAATATGTACTCTATAGGGCAGTACTACATCTAAACAGGTGACCAGGTTTTCAGGTCAGGTCTAAATACAGACTTGCACTAAATACAGACTAAAGACATGCACAACAGAGCTGTTTGAAGGAATATGAAGTTAATCTGGTTTTTCTGTCCACACAGCAAATAACATTTTCAGGGTGAAATAAAAACAGATATATTTTTTTTTTTACCTCACCCCAAAGTGTTTTCATACCGCTTGCTGGAAAATCTTGTCTGCGTTTTGGATTGAACAGTGGCCTATGATGCGTGTAACAGACAGGAATCCAACCAATAAGAGAATCAATAACTGTCATTTGTTGAAATGTAAGAGCTTTAGGGTTTGAGTCACGTCCAAGGTGGCTTCCTCAGGAGTTTAATGGTATATTGGAGGGCGCTCAGGGGTGTCTTATTTTTAGAACAATTCCCTAAATACTACCAGATTCCATGAAATATTTTCCACTAGCTCTTAAAAGAAAAATTTAATGTCAGACTGACCGTATCCTTTAACCTTCAAAGCCGGCAGACGCATAGAAGTAAAAATAAAAAATAAAGTGAATGAATTTTATTGAGCAGACGTGAATGATATGGCACTCACACGTGTATCGGTTTTACAGCTGTGGAGCTAGAACATAAATCAAACACCATCTCTCTGTCTCTCACAACGATTCACTCATTGCACACATGTACACACACATGCGCACAAACACACACACTTTAATGCTCTCCCAGTGTTTGAATACAGCTTTTTATAACCCTTGTTCACAGGTGAAAGACTGCAGCCCATCTGGTCCACAGCAGCAGCAGGGAGTCAGGCTGGAGCATTTGCCCCCAATTCCCCCATTCATCGGTGGCTAGCCACCACTGTAAAACCCACCTAACCCTTCCCAAGGTGCACAGGGTCACTTCAAATGTCACCTTTTAACTTTGACCTTTCACTACAGAGGGACAGGAAGTGAGGAGTGAAGAACGTTTACTTTTTAATGAGCCTTTCTTGTTTTTCTTGGATGGCTTTGGCATCCCGTTAAAATGTGTGTTTGTGTGTGTGTCTGCATGCCCTCTCAGATTTACAGTGCATTCGGAAAGTATTCAGACCCCTTGACTTTTTCCACATTTTGATACTCTACAGCTTTATTCTAAAAGTGATTAAATTGTTTTTTTTCTCCTCATCAATCTACCCTCAATATCTCACAATGACAAAGCAAAAACAGTTTTTGCCAAAAAAGAAATAAAAATACTGAAATATCACAATTACAGTGGTGATTTTAGCATGTAAATCTTGGTGGAGCAAAAAAAATAAACTATTGATTTCATGCATGCCAGCAAAGCCACTACACAAAACTATAACAGTGACAAACGGTGCCCGCAAACTGTTAGGCCAACAGCAGTCCCAGCACCTTACCACTGCTACACCTGGCTATCAGCGGAGCCTTGTCTGGCAGCGAAACAGTTCAGCCTCCTTTACTGCCTTTTTAAAAAATAAGGCTGATATGGCTGATTTGTTTAAATAAATGTGGTTTCTACTGACAATGGAGATGTACAAACTATGGCATAAGGGAACGATGAGCGGATATAAGGCGACCCGTAATTTTGATTTAGACATTAATGAGCGAGCTAGGACGGACGTTGTCAATATAACTTTGTTCAGCACTTATGAAATGTACAGAGACAGAATTCAGAACGTGGGTCATTCTTACAGTAGTCTCCCTGTACACCAAGTCAGAACCGTAGGATAAATAACAGGGGCATATAAGCAGACAATGAAAGCTCTTACAATATTCGATGATTACATTTCTCTAAAACAGGCTATAGGCTATATGTGCACGTGCACCGCAAAGTCAGAAGAGAAGGCAAAATTAAGAGGGGAAAATTGACCAAATTATTAGCATGAGGCACATGGGCTACTAACAGCTTACTACACAACATACACCTAGTATTACTTTCTTAGCTACAGTACACATATCTCCCTGGCATATTACATCATTTATGCAGCAGCATACAATACATTTTTAGACTCATCTTGTTGTGCTGTGCTCACTTTCTTCCAAACCACTCATTGTTGAATTTGCGAATTCCAACTCGCTGTGTAATGTTTATGTCCAATGGCCGATGAGCACTGATACGTTTTATCTATAATTTCTCTTCATTATTTATCTTCATATGACAAGGATTGAAAAGGATTTGCCAGTAGATCGTCTACTTGATTCATGATGATGACTGATAGCTAAGATTTTGAAAGTATGATGTTGACATAATCATTCCAATTAAAGCTACTGTACATATAACGTGATTTGACGTCATTTTATCTGTGGCCAATGACCTTGAGCCTTCTTGGATGGGCACTTCTAATGTAACTCTATGTCAGCACCCAAAGGGCTAGAATTTTTGAAGTCTCCCCTTAGACTTCGCGGTGAGGTAATGTCCCCTTGAGTGACAGAATCACTGAGCCAATCATGGCGCAACGCTCCATATTTTCAGCTGGCTTGTCCCACCACCACAGAAAGCACTGAGCTTGGCTGAAACACCTACATTTTGGAGCTGCCTTACTCAATAAAAAAAAAGAGATCATGATTGTATGCGGCTTTATTAACCAAATGATACATATATAGTTTTTACATTGTTTGCATGATATGTGACACGTATTAATGCCAAAATAACATGCCAAACTTTAAAATGTAACATTTTCTTTACATTTAAATGTGGGGCTCAAAACAAGTGGTGCTCTGCCCCAACTGCCCTGAATGACGGGTCGCCACTGCACATTTACATAAGTATTCAAACCCTTTACTCAGTACTTTGCTGAAGCACTTTTGGCAGTGATTACAGCCTCGAGTCTTCTTTGATATGACGCTACAAGCTTGGCACACCTTCTCAGCAGATCCTCTCAAGTTCTGTCATGTTGGATGGGGAGCGTTGTGGCACAGCTATTTTCAAGTCTTTCCAGAGATGTTAAATCAGGTTAAAGTCCGGGCTCTGGCTGGGCCACCAAGGGTATTCAGAGACTTGTCCCGAAGCCACTGCTGCATTGTCTTGGCTGTGTGCTTAGGGTCGTTGTACTGTTGGAAGGTGAACCTTTGCCCCAGTCTGAGGTGCTGAGCGCTCTGGAGCAGGTTTCCATCAAGGATGTCTTTTTACTTTGCTCCGTTCATATTTTCCTCGATCCTGACGAGTTTCCCAGTTCCTGCCGCTGAAAAACATCCCCACAGCATGATGATGCCACCATCATGCTTCACCGGAGGGATGGTGCCAGGTTTCCTCCAGACATGACGCTTGACATTCAAGTAAAAGAGTTAAATCTATGTTTCATCAGTCCAGAGAGTCTTGTTTGTCATGGTCTGAGAGTTTTAGGTGCCTTTTGGTAAACTCCAAGCGGGCTGTGATGTGCCTTTTACTGAGGAGTGGCTTCCATCTGGCCATTCTACCATAAATGCCTGATTGGTGGAGTGCTGCAGAGATGGTTGTCCTTCTGGAAGGTTCTCCCATCTCCACAGAGGAACTCTGGAGCTCTTTCAGAGTGACCATCAGGTTCTTGGTCACCTCCCTGACCAAGGCCCTTCTGCCCCGATTGCTCAGTTTGGCTGGGCAGCCAGCTCTAGGAAGGGTCTTGGTGGTTCCAAACTTCTTCCATTTAAGAATGATGAAGGCAGCTGTGTTCTTGGGGACCTTCAATGCTGCAGAAAAGCTTTAGTACCCTTCCCCAGAGCTGTGCCTCGACACAATCCTGTCTCTGAGCTCTACGGACAATTTCTTCAACCTCATGGCTTGGTTTTTGCTCTGACATGCACTATCAACTATGGGACCTTATATAGACAGGTGTGTGCCTTTCCAAATCATGTCCAATCAATTGAATTTACCACAGGTGGACTCCAATCAAGTTGTAGAAACATCTCAAGGATGATCTATGGAAACAGGATGCACCTGAGCTCAATTTCGAGTCTCAAAGCAAAGGTTCTGAATGCTTATGTAAATAAGGTATTTCTGTTTTAAATTTTTAATAAATTAGCAAACACTTCTAAAAACCTGTTTACACTAAATGGTGAGCCTATCATTGTCTGATATATTCGTGATTAAACAAAATTTTGTCATGGTATTTCACAGAAAACGTTCATTGTGCATGAACGACTCATTTGTGAAAGTTTCAGTTTGGTGGCTATTGAACACAACCCTGGTTTCCAGTGGTTTAGATTGGGGTACCCTAGAGCAGTGTTTCCCAACTCAAGTCCTCGAGTACCCGCAACAGTTTGTCCGGGGCTATAACACACGTGTGCTGTTGGGGGTACTCGAGGACTGGAGTTGGGAAACACTGCCCTAGAGGTAAACCTGCTTCTGAAAGGCATTGAAGACAGCAGACCTGAGAAAGAGATTTGAGACCACTTCTATGTATGACCACTCTATCCTTACTCTCTCTGAGCAGTGCTTGGCAAGGTCTTCTAGAAAAACAACTAAAGAAGGAGGAGAGTATCTCTTTCTCTAGGATCAACAGATGGAAAGATATAGTTTGAGAGACAGAGAGAGTGAGAGAAAAAGAGATGGAGAGAAAGAAAAAGAGATGGGAGAGAGAGGGAGAGAGAGAGAGAGAGAGAGAGAGATGGAGAGAGAGGTACAGAGAAAGAGAGGGACAGAGAGCGGGGAATAGAAAGAGCGAAAGAGGAGAGCAGGGAGAAGTGGAAAAGTCTCACAGAGTTGATCTGAGGTCTTGTACATTGTCTAGAATTAATTTCAAACGCTAATCCCTGATAGCAACTTCTTTAAAGAGGGAGAAGGAGGGAATGGCGGGAAAAAAATAACAGATATCAGAAGAGAGCCGAATGAATTACTTTTATTGGTTCCAGACTGATTCTAAGACAGGTGATCTCTTTTGGAGGAGCTATCAGGCCATAATTTCGAAGAGCCTGCTAAGAAAACAACAAAGGACAGGATCTTTTCTGGGCCTAATTTGTAATGATGGGTTGTGGAAACTTTGAGGAGAGCCAAGCGATCTGTCTTATTTAGGTATGTCAGCATAAGGGGATTTGAAGAGAAACCCTTTGTCTGTGAATTATGGACCTCCAGAAAAAAAAGAGAATGGAAAATAGACTAATTATATTTGAGTGGAAAATAGTATGCTATGATATTATGTCTCCTAAATGTACGATGTTCAAGTCAAAGCTAATAAAACAAATGCAAACGCACGCACACAAACACACACGTGTGCATGGACATGCATGCGTACACACACACGCACGCACGCACACACATTACTTTACTTATCATCTGACAATCATTAACAATCATTAACAGCGTGATCTGCACAATCGGTGTCACACTTCAGAGTTTCAAACACATCAAATATGAAATATTGCAAGATTAACCAAATATCTGATTGCTCTCACAGACAAAAAAACTTTACTTGGCAAAACATTCATTCTTCCATTCAATAATAGTCTTTTCAATAATATTTTGTTTTCCCAGCTCTAGCCCATCTGTGAAAGTTGACCTTACCAATCAGAGATGGATTTGAACTTAACTAACAACCTGAGGGGTGTTGTAGAGCAGTGCGCTATACAGCCGACAATGCACCGTTTAAAGGCAATGTTCCCTGATGTTCACAGAGAACACATTCACAGGTAATGCTGCAAATGAATCACTAGTGAATCACTAATATGAGTAGGTGACACTGTTTACGTATCATCAACTGTTATAAACCGGTAGTATATCGCCTATCCTATAGTATACTTTACACCAATAATGCTTAAGTCTTGGTTGTGGTAACCCCCTGTAACGTGTATCTACATTACTTAATGACGTGTAAATATAGGAATAAGCCTTTGGGCTTCAGAAGGCTCGCGTGATAGCTCCCAAAAAAATAAAAAAAGGTATCTTGCATCTCAGCGATATCTAATCTGCACTCCAGTACTTCCAGTTGTTCTGTACAGTTTAAGACAGGTGGGCATAGGACAAGCTCCCCCAGTTGGCAACTAGCTCAAATGTCACTTTCCTGCTCTCTCTCTTTCCTGCACTCTCTTCCTCCTGTACTCTCTATTACCCTCTCTTTTTTTTCTTCTATCTCCCCTGCACTCTATTTATGTATGTATTCTCCTCTGTGCGCTGTCTCTGTCTCTTCCCCGTATGCTCTTTCTCTCCTGCACTCTCTTTAGGACTATCTCTATCTCTCTCCCTATTTTCTCTCTTCTCTCTCTGTTGCTCTCTCTCTCTCAGAACTCAGAAGGAAGCATTACCCACCAAAGTGTCTCAAGGCCAAAGCCAAGCCTGGTTCGGACCAAAGAGGATACTAGGCCACAGTTGACAGGTCCAAGGTTAGACAACTCAGAAACAACAATAGCCCACTGCAACAACAAAACAAAAAAAACACACCCCTCGACTGTCCCAATGTCTTAATATGCATGGGGTACCGCTGCAAGAGTTACAAAGGTTACCACTGGGTCGAGGGAAGCTCATTTTACCAGCCAAGACAAAGACATGGTATTAAGCTGCTGCAGGACAGACGGACGAACAGACAGACAGAAGTACAGACATAGAATTAGAAATGAAAATACTAGAATGGACATGAACCTTCTTATGATGGTCCAAAGGTCAGCCATCTTGGTCAACCATGGTTTGCCAGTGCTGTGATAAGTTAAGATATTGTGTGAAACAATGAATGTTTAGAATGGATATGCACTGTATGTGTAGTATCTAGATGGCCAGACAGTTTTAGAGGAATGATTGCATACATTTGTTCAAATGAACTGCCAAAATGACAACATTCCATTCAAACAATAGAGAGCTTGAAGTTGCATCACAAATCACCTAGCAACCGCGCCAGGTGCCATGTCGGAATACCAACCGTCCACATGGGTGGGTGCGTTTTGCTATCACCGGAAACAGGTGGATTGCCCATTATTTATTTTTTCTAAGGACCCAGAAAGTGGAGCCACTTAGAGAACCTATTCAAGTAAGTAAATATATTTTGAAAATGATAGCGACAGGAACTTTGTATGCAAGCTAATTCAAAAGGGCTGCTAACGTGATGTTCGCTAGCTAGCTAACTTTACATACTGTATAGCTAGCCAAGTGAATTACATATCACCAGCTAGCTAACTTCATATCAGCTAGTTAGCTACCTATCTTGATGTATTTATTGTTGTAACTCGAAATGCATTCGTAGCTAGCTAATAGCCATGTGAAAGGATTAGCTAGCAGTTCCAGCTGTCATAGAAGGGCGAGTAGGCTATTCTAGATAGAGCAGTTACCTTTATGGGAGGACATTATGAAAAGATGATCCAGTTCCAGTCCCTAGCGAGAAAAACTATGAGGACAGAGCGATATAGCAACATAATATTCAGAGCTGTCTAATTTGAGTATAATGCCGCCTGTTTCTTTGTGACGTTTTCTGTCCTCAGATAAAGAGAGCCATGAAACCCTATCTGCAGATTAAGAGGTCCCAATAAATGTCCCAAGAGAATAAGGGTAAATCCTTGTAAACCATGGATTATATGTGTACCTTGGGCTGTTACGGTGACCGTATTACTGCCACACCGGCGGTCACGAGTCATGATGGCAGTCAAATTCCATGTGACCATTTAGTCACGTAATTAGGCTTCTCCAAGTTCTGTTGCTGCTGATGGTCATTAGTATCCTACCAAACTTGCTAACTGCCTGGTATTTCAAACTCTATTGTCCCTCTAATAACTCTGACATCAATGCAAATGTAATGGAAAATATAATCTAACACTTCATGAGAGCCCATGAGCTAATGTTGCGCAACATTTTAATAGGCTATGCAATTGCGTGAGAAAACAGTGATGGCCTCTATTAAAAAAAGGAGGATCCCATCAGCTTTGTATAGCCTAGGCCTACTATATTTATTTCTCAACCTTCCTCCTTCCTAAACAGGAGTATAGCTTACCTGGCTGGCATGAAAATGAACCACAGGAAAAACGTCCTCCATTCGGTATTTAAGTGCATAGAATACATGTATTTTTTACGCTGCCCGTGTTTCGAGACAGGTGCATGATAATGGTCCATTCTAAATCCAAACTAGTTTCACACATATACTATTTAGTATATGTAAAGACATGATTAAATCAAGAATAGTGTGATGGGTGACTATTAGCCTATCACTTATGAATGACATTATCACCAGCTTAAGGCAAATGGAGCAGGGTTTTTTGTTGTTGACTTTTTCAAATCATAGTCGCACACCTCATGTAGGCATATATGTTTTGATAAGGTTTGTATCACAACTAAAGTGGCCAAATAACTTCTTAAAATTAAGCACATTAATCCGCTTTACAATGGGTGTAGAGCCTAACTGGCATAAATACAGTGCCTTCAGAAAGTATTCAGACCCTTTGACTTTTTCCACATTTTATTACGTTACAGCCTTATTCTAAAATGGATAACATTTTTTTTTATCCTCAGCAATCTACACACAATACCCCATAATGACAAAGTGAAAACAGCTTTTTATTTTTTTTCCTGAAATGTACTAAATAGAAAAAAACTGAAAAACCTTATTTACATAAGTATTCAGACCCTATGCGACTCGAAACTGAGATGTTTCTACAACTTGATTGGAGTCCACCTGTAGCAAATTCGAATTGACTGGACATGATTTGGAAAGGCACACGCCTGTCTATATAAGGTCCCACAGTTGGGAGTGCATATCAGTGCAAAAACCAAGCCATGAGGTCGAAGGAATTATACGTAGAGCTCGGAGACAGGATTGCGTCGAAGCAGAGATCTGAGGAAGGGTACCAAAGCATTGAAGGTTCCCAAGAACACAGTGGCCTCCATCATTCTTAAATGGAAGAAGTTTGGAACCACCAAGACTTTTCCTTGAGTCCACTTGGAGTTTGCCAAAAGGCACCTAAAGACTCTCAGACCATAAGAAAATTGATTCTCTGGTCTGATGTAACCAAGATTGAACTCTTTGGCCTGAAAGCCAAGCATCGCTTCTGGAGGAAACCTGGCACCATCCATATGGTGAAGCATGGTGGTGGCAGCATCATGCTGTAGAGATGTTTTTCAGCGGCAGGGACTGGGAGACTAGTCAAGATCGAGGCAAAGATGAACGGAGCAAAGTACAGAGATGAAAACTGGCTCCAGAGCGCTCAGGACCTAAGACTGGGGCGAAGGTTCACATTCCAACAGGACAACGACCGTAAGCACACAGCCAAGACAATGCAGGAGTGGCTTCAGGACAAGTCTCTGAATATCCTTGAGCGACCCAGCCAGAGCCCGGACTCTGGAGAGACCTGAAAATAGCTGTGCAGCAACGCTCCCCATCCAACCTGACAGAGCTTGAGAGGATCTGCAGAGAGGAAGTAATAAAGGTGTGCCAAGCTTGTAGTGTCATACCCAAGAAGACCAGAGGCTGTAATCGCTGCCAAAGGTGCTTCAACAAAGTACTGAGTAAAGGGCCTGAATACTTATGTAGATGTGTTTTTGCTTTGTCATTGTGGGGTATTGTATGCAGATTGATGAGGATTTTCTTTTGAATAAGGCTGTAACTTAACAAAATGTGGAAAAAGTCAAGGGGTCTGAATACTTTTCGAAGGCACTGTATGCAGCACGTGAGTTTCAATTTTGGGGAAGATCATTTTCACCATAGAAATGCCCCTTTATATTAAAAGCATTATTTCATTTGTGGTCACTTTTGAGTGGTGTTTTCCTCCTAATGGAACATTCGTGCTTGTAGCCTACTGCCGTGTGCACATTGCTGTGCTTATGATGTGAAAAAATAGCATAATAGTTTATCAATTTTAAGCTAAAAGTTCTCATCTGCTGCGTCAGGCTCATTGCTTAAAACAGGTTTTTTGATGCTAGCAGTTGTATGAATTTGGGATGTATCGCATCCCACAACTGTCCCGGACTATGTTTGGAATATTTATTTCTCCCACAGAATAGAATAAGTCAAATTTTGTACTATGAGGGATAGTAGATTGACATAGGCTAGTGCTTTTGCTGTTCGTTAGGCCTACTCATCTTGTTGGCTGGCGAAAAGTAAATGTGGACAGTTCTTCCAATATCTTCAATGTGCGCCTCGGAATTGGATAAGGACGCGCGCAGTTGCATCTCCGATGTGTCTTTCTTCACTTGTAGCCTGTGAGAAAGAACTGATCATGTGACTGAGAGCCATGTGAGTGAGACGTGCTTCGGCACCCAGCGGGGAGAAGGGAATTATAATTATTATGTTCAGCCAAAGGGAACAACGGCCACTGGCCGCAAAAGGCATGGATTATTTTAGGGGGATTATAGCCACACAAAGAGGATGCAGCCAGGAGACCTTATCAAGTGCTTGTCAAATTGTAAATGAGAGACTGATGAAGTGTGTACAGCCTGCGCAAAAAAAACAAAGCAGAACTCATGCCTTTTCATGTGACTTTTTTCAAATCATCATTAGAGTTGCATCATGTAGCCTTACAACGTATTAAAAATCAAAACATATAGCTCAACATTTTTATCACAACTAAAGTTACATAAATAACTCTAAATAAAGCATAGAAGAGTACCTGTTCCTTTGTTAACCGGCTCAGCACAGAACAGCCGCATGTGCACACCCTCAAATCGTTTGGAGAAAATGTCCTTTCTATTTTATACAGTTATGTTCAATTGTATTCTTCATACTATAAAATAATGCCACAGAATTCTAAGCAAATCTTGTCTGCTAAATGAACTAGTGTAACCCACAGCCATATGGCATTGCCAGATCAGGGCCTAACATACACTCAAAAAATTAGGGTTTCAACAAGGGTTCTTCTAAGATCCTCAAAGTTCTTCGAAAAACCTTAGGGTTCTTGGTACTGAAAATTGCCCCCAAAAGGTTCTTTCAAGAACCCCATAGTAGGTGGGGTTCATCGAGGAACCTCCTTAGTTGGTGGGGGTTCTTGTAGGAACCTAACTGCCCAACTGAAACATTTGGATTTGGATTTGAAAGGACAGCAGGTGCAGGTACTTAACTGAAAAATGTAAAGTTCTCCTCAATTTAAGGTAAGGTCTATCCCTTGTATGATCTAAAGTGATTTTGTTTTATGACGATACCATCTATTTTTCCATATTTGTGCAAATCTTTCTAAAACAGAAAATGGACACAATTCAATGGATATCAATCAACAAAGAGGTAAGAATATGTACTGTATGCTATGAGAATATGTTGAAGGCTACCTGTATTGGGTGCAGATGACTGAACTGCTCACTTTTGTGTCTGTGTCTGCAGGTAGCGTTCTCCTGACATCTGCCAAACCCAGATTTGTCTGTCAGACTGCCAGATGGTGAAGCGTGATTCATCACTCCAGAGAATGCGTTTCCACTGCTCCAGAGTCCAATCGCGGCGAGCTTTACACCACTCCAACCAAAGCTTGGCATTAAGTATGGTGATCTTAGGCTTGTGTGTGCCTGCTTGGCCATGGAAAACCATTGAAGCTCATGAAGCTCTTGACGAACAGTTCTTGTGCTGACGTTGCTTCCAGAGGCAGTTTGGAACTCAATAGTGAGTGTTGCAACCAACGACAGATGATTTTTACGCACTAAGCGGTTCAGCACTAGGCGGTCCCATTCTGTGAGCTTGTGTGGCCTACCACTTCGGGGCTGAGCCGCTGTTGCGCCTAGACGTTTCCACTTCACAATAACAGTACTTACAGTTGACCGGGGAAGCTTTAGTAGGGCAGAAATTTGACGAACTGACTTGTTGGAAAGGTGGCATCCTATTATAGGATGCCATGTTGAAAGTCACTGAGTCCTTCAGTAAGGCCATTCTCCTGCCAATGTTTGTGTATGGGGATTGCATGGCAGTGTGCTCGATTTTATACACCTGTCAGCAAAGGGTGTTGCTGAAATAGCCGAATCCACTAATTTGAAGGGGTGTCCACATTCTTTTGTATATATAGTGTACTAATCATTATACTAGAACTAGATGTTGCCTTGTGCTGACAGGAAATTGTTGAGTGTAAATCCAACCCTTGTAATCTAGCTGGTGAAATGTCTGGAAGCAGGAAGTGATGGGATCCGTAGCTTAAAAATCTCTAAGGATTAGCCCCTTTTTTACAATTTTCACCTAAAATGACATACCCAAATCCAACTGCCTGTAGCCCAGGCCCTGTAGCAAGGATATGCATATTCTTGATACCATTTGAAAGGAAACACTTTGAAGTTTGTGGAAATTTGAAACTAATGTAGAAGAATATAACACATTAGATCTGGTAAAAGATAATACAAAGGAAAAAACATGTATTTTTTTGTACCATCATCTTTGAACTGCAAGAGAAAGGCCATACTGTATTATTCCATCCCAGGCACAATTTAGATTTTGGCCACTAGATGGAAGCCGTGTATGTGCAACTTTTTAGACTGATCCAATTAACCATTGCATGTCTGTTCAAAATGTTGTATTAAGACTGGCCAAATGTGCAAAATTGGTTTATTAATACATTTTCAAGTTCATAACTGCACACTCTTCTGAAACAATAGCATGGTATTATTTCACTGTAATAGCTACTGTAAATTGGACAGTGCAGTTAGATTCAAAAGAATTTAAGCTTTCTGCCAATATCAGATATGTTTATGTCCTGGGAAAGTTTCTTGATACTTACAACCTCATGCTAATCGCATTAGCCTACGTTAGCTCAACCGTCCCGTGGGGGAGCCACCGATCCTGTAGAGGTTTAAAACATACACACTACTACTACCAAGTTCAATTCCAGATACTTTTCTCACAGAAGGTCTGAGTGGCACTTGGAGGTGCCACTGTGATAATATCATTTGCAAGTCTTTTACATGTTGTTCCAAATGACATTTTATATATTTATACGGTTTATTTTGTCATGAAGACAAGGTGAAGGTGCTCTACTCATATGGCACAACGGAATCATTCAGATTAACCAAAGCACAGCATATAACAACCATCTCGTATAATTGAGGGATGTCTCCTTTCATATCTGGAAAAGGACGAAGTATTGTACAATTTGTGTATCCCCTTTTCATGGTCATGGCTAGAAGGGATCCATCTTTTGTCAAATTAACGTCATTTACGCTGCAGGCTAGGATAATTAACGTAGCAGGTTAGGATAATTAGGTTAAGATAAGGATGAGGGATAGGGTTAGCTAAAATGACAAAAATGTACTTTTGACATCCATTTGACAAAAGCTAGATCCATTCTAGCCATGACCCTTTTTCATAGGCCTATATTACATGGTTACATTCAAGACAAAGTCGTTTTTATTGATCTGTTGTCAGTCAGCATAAAATAAAAAATTATCAAATAAAAAATTATTCTGCTAATGTCTTCAGTCATATAAAGTGTAGTAAAAGTGTATGACATTTTTATCAAAGGCCATATTTTTCCTGTACAAAGGAAAGAAAAGTCTCTGATATAGCCTTTAGGTCTTTGCCACTAAGCGCTCGTTAATAGCCTAAATGATGACTATCCAATCTACTCATCACATTAGGAATAGTAAGCTTACATTAGTCTGCAAATGTGATGATAGACGCATGTGATCCTTTGTTATAAAGGTGCATTTTTATGGTGAAAAAATTGCTTCCCCAAAACTTGAGACTCATGGGACTCATACTAATAGCTAGACTACCAGCTATCTAGCTAGCTAATTTTAGCTAACTTACTGTTGTTGTTAACTTCTTGGAACTATAGGGGGTGCTGTTCCGCATTAGCATATTTGTGTCTCCAAATTAAACTGCCTCGTGCTAAATTCTTGATCGTACAATATGCATATTATTGTTATTATTGGATAGAAAACACCTTCTAGTTTCTATAGAAGTTGAAATTTTGTCTCTGAGTGGTACAGAACAATTTCTACAGCACTTTTCATGACAGGGTTCAGATTTCAGAAATTTTTACCTCTGATCTGGGGTCTGTTTTTAAGGCGACAGTGAATGCTATGAAGAAACCGACACTGCCTACGTCTTCCTCTGGGTGTCTGTACGTCATCACGTTTTCAATGGAATCGATGGGATATTCACAGCCATTATAAAAGACCAAAATGTATAGAGACCGCCCTTTCTCGTCGTGCGCCTGAAGCGTGAAGGACATCGGACCTGCCTCGTTCCAAATCGTTTTCTAACCAGCAATATTTCTCCGGTCATGTTTTTACTCGTTATAGGTGTTAAAAACATCATAATGTAGTTAATTTGAACCGTTTTATAGCAATTTATATCCGTTTAGTGCGATTTTGAGGAATTTATTTGTTGTGCACTCTGAAACTTTGGACACGTTTTGGGGTGTCGGTCGTTGGTGGTGGACATTTCGAAGGACAGAGGACATCTATCGACCAAAAGACGTTTATAACATAGAAAGGATACATTGCCCAAGAATCTGATGGAAGAACAGCTCAAAGTAAGCAATATTTAATATGATAAATCGTGTTTCTGTCGAAATATTTTAAACGCATATTTCGCCATTTTGTTTGGTATAGCTTCACTTGGCGAACCCTGTATTGAAAAGTAAGGATAATTTTAAAAATGTAAATAAGCGGTTGCATTAAGAACTAATTTGTCTTTCGATTCCTGTAAACCCTGTATTTTTTAGTCAAGTATATGATTAGCTTTCAATTAAACTAGATCACTCTGATAGATGACGTCAGACATATTGAGGCTTGATTTCCTAGTATTTTTATTGTGTAACCACGGTTTTGTATGGCTAAATATGCACCTTTTCGAACAAACTGTATATGTATATTGTAAAATGATGTTACAGGAGTGTCATCGGAAGAATTCTGAGAAGGTTAGTGAAAAAATTAATATATTTTGGCGATGTTGACTTTTATCGCTCACTTTGGCTAGAATCAATGCTGGGCTGCTATGTGCTATGTGCTATGCTAATATAACGATTTATTGTGTTTTCGCTGTAAGACACTTAGAAAATCTGAAATATTGTCTGTATTCACAGGATCTGTGTCTTTCGATTAGTGTATGCTGTGTATTTTTACGAAATGTTTGATGATTAGTAGTTAGGTAAACACGTTGCTCATTGTAATTATTCTAGTCCATTTGTGACGGTGGGTGCAATTGTAAACTATGTCAGCTACTTGAAATATGCACATTTTTCTAACAAAACCTATCCCATACCATAAATATGTTATCAGACTGTCATCTGATGAGTTTTTTTCTTGGTTAGGGGCTATAAATATCTTAGTTTAGCCGAATTGGTGATAGCTACTGGTGTTGGTGGACAAATAAAAGATGGTGGATTATGCTAATGTGTTTTTAGCTAATAGATTTACATCTTTACATATTGTGTCTTCCCTGTAAAACATTTTAAAAATCTGAAATGGTGGCTTTATTCACAAGATCTGTATCTTTCATCTGGTGTCTTGGACTTGTGATTTAATGATATTTAGATGCTACTATCTACTTGTGAAGCTATGCTAGCTATGCTAAACAGTGTGTGGGGGGTGGGGGGTGCTCCCGGATCCGGGTTTCTGAGGCAGTAGAGGTTTTAACACCTGCTTAGCATAACAGCTAAACTACACTCAAAATCGATCAGACTTGACATACCAGTGATGAAATTTTCGTGACCTTGTACTGACAGCTGTCTGGGTTCAGGTCTTGACGGGCAAAATGTTTTTTTTTCTCACATTTCTGACAGTTCTTGAGACTTATCTTCTTGATGTCACCAATGGTGTTTCATGATTGCGGGGAATCTGTAAACATGTGTTTTTCATTTTTTCTTTCCTGCCTTGTTAGAGCATCCACATACTGCACAGAAAATGACCGTGGTAATAAATCAAATAGTTTAAGGCACTGTTATCATGCTGTTTGGGGTAGCCACTTAACTGTTGTTGCCGGAATAATTAATGCGGTGGTCTTCCAAGATGGCCGCCAGGAGGCATCATACGTCAACTGCAAGCCTTCTATGCAGTCAATCCACAGCAATACACTGGCTCAAATACACTGGCTCAAATCAGTTGATGATAGGACGTAGACAAGTTGCAAATGCAACAAGTACTGAGGTTGTATCATATAATAGCACTCACAGCTTTCCTGAGACATTTAAGGTCTGTTTACATATATTTTAAAGGCTTTTTATACAGAAAATGTGTATAAAACCTGTATAAACTGCATTAATAATTATATTACAATATTTTAAGTTGACTATAATTCCATTACACCATTTCTGATACATCACGTGCCTTACTTTTATTGTCTTGCATAAGTAAAAGCAGGAAATGCATCACCTATGCCTCTATTGCCATTCATTCCAATTAGACTGGTTTTGGATTTCCATTCTGGAACTTTGAGGATTTATGACATAGCCCCTCTAGTAATTTAAAATAATCTTTATGAGTATAGACACACACACACACACACACACACACACACACACACACACACACACACACACACACACACACACACACACACACACACACACACACACACACACACACACACACACACACACACACACGCACACATACAGAGTCTCTCACAGCCAATGCTTGAGTCTCAGGGCCTGTTTGAATACCTTTAACATGCATTCTGACTTCCCAGCTGGCAAACCCCATGGCACACGCACTGTAAAACCTAACAGTATATCTTGCTAAAAGAATTAAATACAATTTACTCAAAGGTTACTAAAAGTTAAATTTACTCACTTTCACTCAGTAGTTATTTCTCAATTATTAGTTATTATAGATTGCCCTCAATAAGATTGAGTGTATTTGATAGAACAAATGAGTTAGATGCAAGCTCTTTCAAGTGTGACCTTGATTACGTCTGACGTCATGCACGTTGACGTTCCAAAGGCACATTTGTCAAGTTCCAAATTTTCTTTCCCAACATCGCAGCAAAATCGCCACGATTCCTTAAATTGGTATTATCTCCATAGCAAGCTGTTATCAACTATTGCCGGCAACAGTGGATACTTTCTCAATGGTATAAAGTTATTAATTGTTCATTTGTATCATGTGTGTTAATTTGTAACATTTTAAAGCATAATCTGTCAAGCTAGTATTCAGGCTGCTAACTGGCACGCTAGGGCTAACGTTACGTCGTAATAGCTAACATGACGTCATCAGATCCTCTCTCCTCGCCTCCTTCTCAAATCCCATTGGACGAGAAGGAAAGAGTTCCCTCCCTTCTGACCTTCTCGCCCAATGGGTTTTGAGATGGAAACAAAGCGAGAGGAAATGCAATTGAGAATCTCCCCATGACACTCAGAACTTCAAGAAGACATTGACAAACAGAATCCAGTACACGATGGACTATCCTTATCATCTCAAGTATAGCCTTGATGCAGATCACATTTGCTCTGTGGCGTCACCTACAGCCCACCCGTAAAGGAGTTCCTCGATCTTTGGCCTGCTCTGCGCATGGAGTCGAAGGTAAAATTGCACAGTTGTTTTTTTTACACAAATATAACAATTGTTTTGCTGTGCCAAACTTGTGATAATATTGCTAAAAACTGTCCTTTGCCGTCTGTCATTTCCAAATGTAGGGGTATGCAGTTTCTGCAAATAACATTTACATTACATTTACATTTAAGTCATTTAGCAGACGCTCTTATCCAGAGCGACTTACAAGTACATACATTCATACTTTTTTTTGTACTGGCCCCCCGTGGGAAATGAACCCACAACCCTGGCGTTGCAAGCGCCATGCTCTACCAACTGAGCCACAGGACACGCCGAACACCTTCGATGCTGCGCTCGACCGTCACACCCCTTGTTTGATGACCTTGTACTGACAGAGGGCATCAAAGAATGGAAGGATCGCTGACGCTTTGGTTGACATTCTGAGGTGTCATGATCTAGGCTACAGGTAAGACGGAGGACTCAGATCTTTAGGGCACGGCATAGAATGCTGGAATCAGATCTGGTTCAAAGGTCAACTACTTGTTACACCTTGAAAGTATAATAATAGTATTTGAAAGGTAGCAAAGAGTTTGCCTTTTTCTAAATATTCAATTTTTTCCATTGCACCAGGCAAATTAAACCAAGCCCAGCACTTATCACAAGTGATTTTGGGCGAAATATACAAATGTTTCTCTGGTGGATATTTTGTCAATTTTTACCAATGATATACTGTTGATGTACCAGGTTATATTAGTAAGCCTATGTCAGTGTTTCCCAACTCCAGATCTTAACTCAATTGTGTTTACGTCAACTTCACTCACAAGGGTTACATGACAATAACATAGTATATTTAAGTAACGTCAACAACATAATTTAAGCACTTCACTCAATTATTCAAGTAAAGTCAACAACATCATTTAAATGAGCTTCAATCAATAGTGTTATATTACATTTACGTTGTTTATTCAAGTACAGTTAACAGGAACACTTGTAGTGCATTGCTTACTCAAACATTGACAGCACAGTATAATCAAATGATTCATCTGCCAACTCAAATGGCTCAAGGCAATCGGTTTCCTCAAAACCATTTGATCAATTTACCTTATCAGGTTTTAGTGTGACATCTTAATGAGGTCATTGTCTGGTTGTAAACGTCTTACACCATATTACAACCCTCTGGTCTTAACAATGTAACCAATGGTATTGTGTATTATTCATACAACCAGTATGTAATCTGACAATGGTGTCATCTTTATACAACCAGTATGTAATCTGACCATGATGTCATCTTCATACAACCAGTATGTAATCTGACCATGATGTCATCTTTATACAACCAGTTTGTAATCTGACCATGATGACATCTTTATACAACCAGTATGTAATCTGACAATGATGTCATCTTCATACAACCAGTATGTAATCTGACAATGGTGTCATCTTTATACAACCAGTTTGTAATCTGACCATGATGTCATCTTTATACAACCAGTATGTAATCTGACCATGATGACATCTTTATACAACCAGTATGTAATCTGACCATGATGTCATCTTCATACAACCAGTTTGTAATCTGACCATGATGTCATCTTTATACAACCAGTATGTAATCTGACCATGATGTCATCTTCATACAACCAGTATGTAATCTGACCATGATGTCATCTTTATACAACCAGTATGTAATCTGACCATGATGACATCTTTATACAACCAGTATGTAATCTGACCATGATGTCATCTTCATACAGCCAGTATGTAATCTGACCATGATGTCATCTTTATACAACCAGTATGTAATCTGACCATGATGTCATCTTCATACAACCAGTATGTAATCTGACAATGGTGTCATTGCTACCAGTTTTGCCAGCTGGGTACTTCTATTCCCATAGAGATGATAGACCACTGATCTGTAAGTGAGTGGATAGGTAAAACCATGGTTTCCACCCTTTTGCTTTCACCAATATCACAGTGACAGATCACTGATTTCCCCAAGACAGACTGCGTTTCAGCTAGATCAGCTGCTGCTATTATCACGTTCAGTAGATACAGTAGAACAATGAAACCTGCTCATTGTTACCGTGGATTCACTCTACAAAATCACTCATTTTCAATGGAGGGCAGAGACAAAGGAGCCAAAGAAATGGATACAATGCGTTTAATGTAAAACAAATAGAATAGAGAACCACGTGGGCTCTATACATTATGGTACGCTTTCCTAGCCCTGGACTAAAAAGAAAGATGGCGCCGACAGACATGGCAGCTCTGCTTCGAGCTCCTAAGCAACTTTGCAGTATTTTGTTTTTTGTTGTGTTATTTCTTACACTATTAGCCCAGAACGTTTTTTTGTCTTATTAGATACTGCCGGAAATAACTTTTGGATATCAGAGCGGCGGTAACTCACCAGCACTACGACCAGGAATACGACTTTCCCGAATTGTATAATTTGTTCGCACCCCCCAGGGCAATTGAACTTATCCCAGAGGCTGCTCCAAAACGCAGCCGGCGAAGAAGAGGTATTCGGAGTGGACTTCTAGTCCGACTGAGGAGGCGTGCACACCATCCACCACTTCCAAGTATATTACTCGCCAATGTTCAGTCTCTGGATAATAAAGTAGACGAGCTCAAGGCAAGGATTTCCTTCCAGAGAGATATCAGGGACTGTAACGTACTCTGTTTCACGGAATCATGGCTCTCTCCGGATATACTGTCCCTGTCCATACAGCCAGCTGGGTTCTCAGTACATCGCGCAGACAGGAATAAAAAACTCTCCGGGAAGAAGAAGGGCGGTGGTGTATGTTTCATGATTAACTACTCATGGTGTAATTGTGATAACGTACAGAAACTCAAGTCCTTTTGTTCACCCGACCTAGAATACCTCACAATCAAATGCCGACCGTATTACCTCCCTAGAGAATTCTCTTCAGTTATAGTCACAGCCGTGTATATTCCCCCTCAAGCCAATACCACGACGGCCCTCAAGGACCTACACTGAACTTTATGCAAACTGGAAACCACATATCCTGAAGCCACATTTATTGTTGCTTGGGATTTTAACAAAGCAAATTTGAGGAAAATGCTACCGAAGTTCTATAAACACACTGACTGTAGAACTCGCACTCAATTACTGCTATTCTCTCTTCTGGGATGCCTACAAGGTCCTCCCCCGCCCTCCCTTCAGCAAATCATTTTGCTCCTCCCTTCCTATAGGCAGAAACTAAAACAGGAAGTACCCATGCAAATGTCTATTCAATGCTAGTCTGACCAATCGGAATCCATGCTTCAAGATTGTTTTGATCAAGTGGACTGGGATATGTTCCACGTAGCCTCAGATAATATCATTGATGTACACAATGACACAGTGACTGAGTTCGTCAGGAAGTGTATAGGGGATATTGTTCCCACTGTGACTATTAAAACCGACCAAAACCAGAAACCGTAGATAGATGGCAGTATTCGCGCTAAACTGAAAGCGCGAAGCACTGCATTTAACAATGGCAAGGTGACTGGGAATATGGTTGAATACAAACAGTGTAGTTATTCCCTCCATAAGTCAATCAAACAGGCAAAACATCAGTACAGAGACAAAGTGGAGTAGCAATTCAACAGCTCAGACACAAGACATGTAGCAGGGTCTACAGACAATCACGGATTACAAAGAGAAAACTAACCACGTTGCGGACACCAACGTCTTGCTCCCAGACAAGCTAAACACCTTCTTCGCCCGCTTTGAGGATAACACAGTGCCATCAACGCGGACTGCTCCCAAGGACTGTGGGCTCTCCTTCTCCTTGGTCGACGCGAAAAAGATATTTAAGCATGTTAACCCTCGCAATGCTGCCGGCCCAGAAGACATCCTTAGCCGCGTCCTCAGACCAGCTGGCTGGAGTGTTTACGGACATATTCAATCTCTCCCCATCCCAGTCTGCTGTCCCCACTTGCTTCAAGATGTCCACCATTTTTCCTGTAGCCAAGAAAGCAAAGGTAACTGAACTAAATGACTTTCACCCCGTAGCACTCACATCTGTCATCATGGAGAACTTTGAGAGGCTAGTTAAGGATCATATCACTTCTACCTTAACTGACACCCTAGACCCACTTCAATTTGCTTACCGCCCCAGTTTGCTTACGATGCAATCACCATTGCACTGCACACTGCCAAATCCCATCTGGACAAGAGGAAAACCTATGTAAGGATGTTGTTCATTGACTATAGCTCAGCCTTCAACACCATAGTACCCTCCAAGCTTATCATCAAGCTCGGGTGCCTGGGTCTGAACTCCGCCCTGTGCAACTGGGGCCTGGACTTTTTGACGGGCCACCCCCAGGTGGTGAAGGTGGGAAACAACACCTCCACTTCATTGATCCTCAACACAAGGGCACCACAAGGGTGCATGCTCAGCCCACTCCTGTACTCCCTGTTCACCCATGACTGCGTGACCACACACGCCTCCAACTCAATCATCAAGTTTGCAGATGACACAACAGAGGTGGGCTTGATTACCAACAATGATGAGACAGCCTACAGGGAGGAGGTGAGAGCCCTGGCGGAGTGGTGCCAGGAAGATAAACTCTCCCTCAACGTCAACAAAACGAAGGACCTGATCGTGGACTTCAGGAAAAAGCCGAAGGAGCACGCCCCATCCAAATTGACGCTACTGCAGTGGAGAAGGTGGAAAGCTTCAAGTTCCTCGGCGTACACATCACTGACAATCTGAAATGGTCCACTCACACAGACAGTGTGGTGAAGGCACAATAGCGTCTCTTCAACCTCAGGAGGCTGAAGAAATTTGGCTTGGCCCCTAAGACCCTCACAAACTTTTACAGATGCACAATTGAGAGCATCCTGTCGGGCTGTATCCTCGCCTGGTACAGCAGCTGCACTGCCTGCAACCGCAGGGCTCTCCAGAGGGTGGTGCGGTCTACCTAACGCATCACCGGGGGCACACTGCCTGCCCTCCAGGACACCTACAGCACCCGATGTCAGAAGCAGCCCAAAAAGATAATCAAGGACAACAACCACCCGAGCCACGGCCTGTACACCCCGCTATCATCCAGAAGGCGAGGTCAGTATAGGTGCATCAAAGCTGGGACCGAGAGACTTCTATTTCAAGGCCATCAGACTGTTAAACAGCCATCACTAGCCAGCTACCACCCGGTGACTCAACCCTGCACCGTAGAGGCTGCTGCCCTATATACATAGTCATGGAATCACTGGTGACTTGAATAATGGAACACTAGTCACTTTAATAATGTTTACATACTGCTTTACTCATTTCATATGTATATACTGTATTCTGTAAGAACCAACGCTGGAGATGAGAAGCAGGTACGGAGATTGAACATTTAATTTACACAGACATGGAACAGGACAGGAACAGCATCAGAACCGGGTAAAACAGAGACATACGGCAATCAATGCGGAAGCGGGCAGCAGAGCTGGGGGACAGACACATATAGGGAAGGAAATAATACAGGTGATTGAGTCCAGGTGAGTCCAAATGGTCGCTGATGCGCGTGACGAGGGAAGCCGGTGTGCGTAATGATGGTGTCAGGAGTGCGTAATGCAGGGCAGCCTGGCACCCTCGAGCGCCAGGGAGGGAGAGGGGGAGCAGGCGTGACTGTATTCTATTCGACTGTATTTTGGTCAATGCCACTCCGACATTGCTCGTCCTAATATTTATATATTTCTTAATTCCATTATTTACTTCTAGATTTGTGTGTATTGTTGTGAATTATTATATACTACTGCCCTGTTGGAGCTAGGTGTCATGTTCCTGACCTGTTTTCCCTTGTTTTTGTATTTGTTTAGTATGGTCAGGGCGTGAGTTGGGGTGGGCATTCTATGTTATGTGTTTCTATGTTTAGGTTCATTGTTAATTAGCCTGATATGGTTCTCAATCAGCGGCAGGTGTTTTACGTTTCCTCTGATTGAGAACCATATTAAGGTAGGCTGTTCACACTGTTTGTTTGTGGGTGATTGTTGCTGTGTCTGTGTTTGTTGCACCACACGGTACTGTTTCGTTTCGTTCGTTCTTTCCTGTTCGTGTGTTCATTGTTATGTTCTCAAGTTCAGGTCTTTTAACGTCGTTTTGTTGTTTTGTCATTTATCAAGTGTGCTTCGTGTTCGTCTTTCTTCAAATAAATCACTATGTCTTCATACCTCACTGCATATTGGTCCGATCCTTGCTCCTCCTCAGACGAAGAGGAGAACGAACGTTACACTAGGAACACAAACATTTCGCTACACCCACAATCACATCTGCTAAATATGTGTATGTGACCAATACAATTTGATTTGAAAAGTGCTTTCAGTGGAGAAGCTTTTTAATCCAGGACTAGGCTTAATCTGTGTCTGGGAAACCGGCACTACATTTTACATTTACATTTAAGTCATTTAGCAGACGCTCTTATCCAGAGCGACTTACAAATTGGAAAGTTCATAGATATTCATCCTGGTCCCCCCGTGGGAATTGAACCCTGGTCCCCCCGTGGGAATTGAACCCACAACCCTGGCGTTGCAAGCGCCATGCTCTACCAACTGAGCCACACGGGACCACGAGTGTTAATTCCGAGTGTTCCGAGTGTTAATTTTGAATGAGGAAATATTACCTGCAAAATGTTAGCATTAGTATCACATTAGCATGTCTGGCATGGTTGTGGATCAGCTTTGCTATGCCCAGAGATAGTGGCAGTAGCTTCAGCCCAGAGAACTTTTGTTATTTGTCTTCAAAGCACAGTGATAGATAGTGGGTTAAAAGGTCCTGGACATTACTGCTGCCCTCTCAGAAGGTGGAAAAGAGATTGAAGTCATGTGACAGTTAAGCCCCTGCTACTGTGTTATATAAGACTCTGTGAGTGTGAGTGTGAGTGTGTGTGTGTGTGTGTGAGTGAGTGGGGAAACAATGGTCTGATGAATCACAAAGGACCTTTGTTTGTATCACATGATGATAATTATGGCTTTTAGTTGATGTATTGCCCCATGCTCTGATCTGGACTGGCAAAGCTGTCTGGGACAAAGATTAGCATGTTTTAGCTCCAACAAACACACACAGTCATGGTACACTCTCTCACTCACACATGTGTACACACACAGTCACACGCGTGCGCACGTACACACACATACAAACCTTGACTCACACACATTGCATTGAGATGTCTTTGTAATTTGTACCCTTTTCTCATTGTGTGTGTGTGTGTGTGTGTGTGTGTGTTTGGCGTGTACATATGGCTCACTTTAAGCAGAGACTGGGTTTGAGCTCAGAAGCCCTGTCACACATGCCACACATAGCAGGCGTGGTGGTCTATAGTCCCCAGGGGTCATTGCAATACCCCTCATCACACACACACACATTTACATCCGGCTGGGACCACTAGCATGGCATTCCCCACACTCCTATCCCGATCAAACCGACCCCCCCCCCCCCCCAAAATAACCTTTCCAATAAAGTAATCTGTTGCTTCTAATAATAGAAACAAAAGGCAATTAGTGCTGCATCCCTAGGAGCTCACGTACAATTGGTGGTTTGCTGCCCTTTGTAGTATAATCTCTCAATGAATAAACCCAGGGACAACCTGTATTGTGTTACACTCTATTTACAGAGCATGTGTCCCGTAGGCCTGTAAGTGATACAGTAAGTCGACAGAAGAACAACGACAGGGCTTTCCCCTGTCCCTGTGACTCATCAAGTCACCGATAACCACAGATGTAGGAATCAGATACCCCTGCCCCTGTCCCAACCATAACCATTCGAGGATGGAATATGTATCGAACCCTGTAACAGTGAATAGGGGCACCTTTTAGCGAACTCAATCTGGCTCAACATTCTCATTCTGCACCCTTTATTAAGCTGACGGACCAGATGTCGCGCTCGTGTGTCAAGGCGACGACCCCTTACCTGACGAGCCCAGGAAGTAGCGTTCGAGAACTGAGCCAAAGCCAGAGGGGTTGTCCCTGAGGTTGCTGACAGTGAACGGCTGCATGGTGACATTCTGCTCGTTGATTGGCCAACTCTGGTTCTGGACGCTGGCGCCACCGTACCACGACATGTTAGCCATGGAGAAGCAGTCCTGGGGAGGGGGGAGATACACACACACACACACAGTTAGAGAAGACGCGGTTAAAGAGTGAGTGAAATAGGAGGAGGAGACAGAGAAGTAGATGGTTGGAGAAGACAGAGGAGAGAGGAGATGACAGGAAGAGGGAGTGAGAGATGGACAGAGAGAAAAAAGAGACTGGGCTTGTGACGATGGAAAGGGTAGGAAGAGAGAATATTCCTCTAAAGAAACAGAACGGGGAGAGAAAGGTACATTGAACAAGGTAAAGAAGGAGGGAGGACAATGATGAGAGATAGATGAAAGGTAGTTGAACGATGACGAATACACAGTGGGAGAAAACAGAGATTGAGCCAGAGTAGGAAAATCTAAAGGGGTTGATCTGAGGTCTTTAGTGTCATCTAGAATCAATCTCAAACACTAATACATATCTTCATAAAAAAATAAAGGAGGGGGGGAGAAGGAGAAGGGGGAAGAGGAGGATAAGGAAGAAGAAAAAGGAGGAGCAATGGAAGAGCGGACGAGCGTTGAAGATCTAACTTAAAAAGTGCTGTCTACAGAAATAATGAGCTAGTTGTGACTGAGGGCAACAGACTTTTCTACCAAGAGCTGTGATTTAAATCAATATATTAATAAATCAGAAGTAGCTCTTTTTGATTTCATACGGCCAAGAGAGGCGTAGATGCTGCATAAATTCTCAACAAATTATCCAGACAAATCTGCCATATCTGGAAAACACTTAGGTGTAGCCTGTCAGAACAATTTTACAACAAATGTATCCAATGAAATCTTAATTATAGTGATCACTATATCCACTTGACTTAACTGTACGCAGTGACGTAAAACTGTCATTTATAGAGTCATTTGGGGTATCATCAACAGTAAAATACTGTGAAACATTTTACTGCAGCATACTGTAAACTATGTTGCATTGTGGGTGTGTCACGCCCTGGCCTTAGTATTCTTTGTTTTCTTTATTATTTTAGTTAGGTCAGGGTGTGACATGGGTAATTTATGTGGGTTTTGTAGTGTCCAGGGTGATTGTAAGGTTTAGCGGGTTTATTTAGAGTAGTTGGTTTTATGTTTAGTATAGTTGTCTAGCTGTGTCTATGTTGTGTGTAGTTGTCTAGGAAAGTCTATGGTTGCCTGAATGGGTTCCCAGTTAGAGACAGCTGGTTTCTGTTGTCTCTGATTGGGAGCCATATTTAAGGTAGCCATAGGCTTTAGTTTGTTGTGGGGAATTGTCTATGGTGAACGTTTGTAGCCTGTGTGTGTGCACTACGTTTATAGCTTCACGGTCGTTTGTTGTTTTGTTAGTTTGTAAGTGTTTTTGTTTCGTTTTGCCTTCTTCATAAATAAAAGAAGATGGCTTATTTTCCACATGCTGCGTTTTGGTCTGTCTCACTCCCACACGATCGTGACAGAATTCCCCACCAACATCGGATCAAGCAGCGTGTGCAACAACAACAGGACCCACCTACACAGGACTATTGGAATTGGGAGGAAATTCTGGACCGTGAAGTACCAGGAGAATATAACCGCCCCAAAGCTGAGCTGGAGGCAGCGAAGGCAGAGAGGCGGAGATATGAGGAGGCAGCAAGGAGACGTGGCTGGAAGCCTGAAAAGCCCGTGAGTACTACCCAAACATTTCTTGGGGGGGGGCTAAGAGGTAGTGGGCCAATGGCAGGTAGGAGACCTCCGCCCACTTCCCAGGCTAACCGTGGAGAGGTGGGAGTACGGGCAGACACCGTGTTACGCAGTAGAGCGCATGGTGTCTCCTGTACGGGTGCATAGCCCAGTGCGGGTTATTCCACCTCCCCGCACTGGTAGGGCTAGATTGGGCATTGAGCCAAATGTCATGAAGCCGGCCCTACATATCTGGCCACCAGTACGTCTCCTTGGGCCGGCTTACATGGCACCAGCCTTACGCATGGTGTCCCCGGTTCGCCTACATAGCCCGGTGCGGGTTATTCCACCTCCCCGCACTGGTCGGGCGACGGGGAGCATTCAACCAGGTAAGGTTGGGCAGGCTCGGTGCTCAAGGGAGCCAGTACGCCTGCACGGTCCGGTATTTCCGGCGCCACCTCCCCGCCCCAGTCTAGTACCACCAGTGCCTACACCACGCACCAGGCTTCCAGTGCGTTTTCAGAGCCCTGTACCTCCTCCACGCACTCTCCCTATGGTGCGTGTCTCCAGCCCAGTGCCTCCAGTTCCGGCACCACGCACTAAGCCACCTGTGCGTCTCCTGAGTCCTGTCCACACTGTTATTTCTCCCCGCACTCGTCCTGAGGCGCGTGCCCTCAGCCCGGTACCACCAGTTCTGGTACCATGCACCAGTCCTATAGTGCGCCTTGAGAACTCAGTGTGCCCTGTTGTTGTTCCCCGCACTAGCCTGAAGGTGCGTGTCCTTAGCCCGGTACCTCCAGTTCCGGCACCACGCACCAGGCCTACAGTGCGTCTCAGCCGGCCAGAGTCTGCCGTCTGCCCAACGGTGACTGAACTGCCCGTCTGTATTGAGCCTTCAAAGCCGCCCGTCTGCCATGAGCCTGCAAAGCCGCCCGTCTGCCATGAGCCTACAGAGCCTTCCGCCAGACAGGAGCCGCTAGAGCCTTCCGCCAGACAGGAGCCGCTAAAGCCTTCCGCCAGACAGGATCAGTCTGAGCCATCCGTCTCCTCAGCGCCATCTGAGCCATCCGTCTCCCCAGCGCCGTCTGAGCCATCCGTCTCCCCAGCGCCGTCTGAGCCATCCGTCTGTCCCGAGCCAGTAGAGCCGCCCGTCTGTACAGAGCCGTCAGAGCCGTTAGTCAGTCAGGAGCCGCTAGAGCCATTCGTCAGTCAGGATCTGCCAGAGCCGCCAACCAGACAGGATCTGCTAGAGCCGCCAACCAGACAGGATCTGCCAGAGCCGCCAACCAGACAGGATCTGCCAGAGCCGTCAGTGAGCCATGAGCGTCCAGAGCCGTCAGCCAGCCATGAGCGTCCAGAGCCGTCAGCCAGCCATGAGCGTCCAGAGCCGTCAGCCAGCCATGAGCGTCCAGAGCCGTCAGCCAGTCATGAGCTGTCCCTCAGCCCAGAGCGGCTATTTATCCAGAACTGCCCCTCAGTCCAGAGCTGTCTCTCTGTCCGGAGCTGCCTTTCAGTCCGGAGTTGCCCCTCTATCCTGAGCTACCTCTCTATCCTGAGCTACCTCTCTATCCTGAGCTATCCCTCTGTCCTGAGCTATCCCTCTGTCCTGAGCTATTCCTCTATCCCGGTGCTGCCCCTTGTGTCGATGTTACCCAAAAGATTAAGTGGGGGTAATATGAGGGTGGGCATTTGTAGGGGGAGATATAAGCTGGGATTGACTATGGTGGGGTGGGGACCTCGCCCTGAGCCTGAGCCACCACCGTGGTCAGATGCCCACTCAGACCCTCCCCTAGACTTTGTGCTGGTGCGCCTGGAGTTCGCACCTTAAGGGGGGGGGGCTATGTCACGCCCTGGCCTTAGTATTCTTTGTTTTCTTTATTATTTTAGTTAGGTCAGGGTGTGACATGGGTAATTTATGTGGGTTTTGTAGTGTCCAGGGTGATTGTAAGGTTTAGGGGGTTTATTTAGAGTAGTTGGTTTTATGTTTAGTATAGTTGTCTAGCTGTGTCTATGTTGTGTGTAGTTGTCTAGGAAAGTCTATGGTTGCCTGAATGGGTTCCCAATTAGAGACAGCTGGTTTCTGTTGTCTCTGATTGGGAGCCATATTTAAGGTAGCCACAGGCTTTAGTTTGTTGTGGGGAATTGTCTATGGTGAACGTTTGTAGCCTGTGTGTGTGCACTACGTTTATAGCTTCACGGTCGTTTGTTGTTTTGTTAGTTTGTAAGTGTTTTTGTTTCGTTTTGACTTCTTCATAAATAAAAGAAGATGGCTTATTTTCCACATGCTGCGTTTTGGTCTGTCTCACTCCCACACGATCGTGACAGGGTGGGGAAAGATTTGCTGTATTTCAAGGGTACTGCAATCATACCCCACAGAATACAGCATCGTACCGTATTTTTGGAGCACAAAAATACTTTTGACCACAAGTGGGTGCATTGTATTGTTGTTTCTGGCTCATTAACCTATTTTGAGGCATACTTTGTAAAAAGCTATATTTGTTACACCCGTTAGTGAGACTGGTCTACCAATTTAACCCCTATGTGGTTGTATTGCCCCATCAATTTAAAATGTATAGGGGATAGGTTGGAGCGGTAACACATCTTAAAGGCCTAGTGCAGTCAACAATTCCGTTTTTCATGTGTTTCGTATCATCTTGTACAACAGCTGATGAAACTAACACTGTAAAAGTGTGAACAAATGTGATCAGTGTTATGTCCTTTGGATGATAGACCTACTACCATACCCCGTTCAAAGGCATTTAAATATGGTCTCTTGTCAATTCACCCTCTGAATGGCACACATACACAATCCATGTCTCAATTGTCTCGAGGCTTAAAAGTTCTTCTTTAACGTGTCTCCTCCCCTTCATCTACACTGATTGAAGTGGATTTAACAGGTGACATCAATAAGGGATCATAGCTTTCGCCTGCAATCACCTGGTCAGTCTATGTCATGGAAAGAGCAGGTGTTCCTAATGTTTAGTACACTCAGTGTATATAATCAGCATGTTTTGAATGGGTGGGGTTTCGGCTTGCCAGGTGACATCACCAGGCGGTAAATTAGTTAATAAACCAATAACAAAGAGAGAAAAAGTTGTTGCTAAAAAGCTATTTATGATTATTTTTGTACCTTTTGAATGGAAAACTATTACAGTAATCTACTTAATTGTTACCCAGAAATGACTTAAAATGTATATAAAAATGGCTGCATTGGGCCTTTAAGCCTTAAATGGTTGAACATTTTGCCATTTCTTTTAGGTCTGTTTTGCCCTGTAGTCACTGCCAGTTTGGAAGCCTGAAGGCCTCTAATAGTGCAAGTGATATAAAACACCAAATATTCATAAACACATTACCTAGCAGCCAACCTGCTTACACCAATCCTATGTAATTACAGTAAAATACTGTGAAATACAAACCCCTCCCCTCAATGAATTTCATTCATTAATTTATCCATTTATCCATTCATTCATTATGATTACAGTAGCATTTACTTTTTTACAGTATAATACATGCAATTGTATGGTACTGTACTGTGTGTAATTACACAGTACTTGCTTTGATAATGTATTTAGATTACAGTAGATTTACTGCAATATAAAATACAGTAACTTACTTGCCACTTTTCTTCCTGTAAGTTACTGTGAAATTCATGGCATCCTCTTTACAGCGTAACTGGCAAAATATTGCACTCCACATACTCCTTATATACTCTAATCAAATTGTGATAAGTACTGTAGTACTGTAAGCGACTGTGTTTTGTAATTTTTGGGCATCAAAATTAGGTTACATAAAAAAAAAATATATTTCCCTGATCAATATTCCACTTATAGTAAAGCTGGTGAATTATGTGGAATAATAATGGCATGTGACATTGAGTCAAATGAAAAATGACAGGCCTACAATATTACATTACATTTTCTTCAAATGTGCAGAGAACATGGTCTGGTGGCCGGTAATATGATTCCACATGGATTCAAGTGCCACATTTGAATTCATCTCCACTTCACTGCTTTACTGTAGCCTAAAGAAGAAAATATGTCCACGTAAACCCCATCACGCCACATTTGTAGTCTTTAACCCTAGCCTCTATGATGTTCATTCTGCTTTTCCTCCAAGTATTTTCCGCTCCGTGCCAGGAATTTATACAAGTGCCAGGCGGTCACCTGAGACACGTGTGATAGTTAATTTCTTTACTATCAAATGAGGAGAGACAAACTTATCACACAAGGCAGAGTTATACTTAAACTAAATCTTCATTCACTTATTAATACGGGAGCAGATCAAGACAACACACACATATAAAGTGAATCGATTGAGTGCTCTAGATGAGTGCTCTAACAACCCCTTATTCTGTTGCATAAAACAACCATTTGATGCAATTACAGCATTATAACATAATCTTGTAATTTCTCTCACACACGTGATAGGATTTGGGACTTATGAAATGACAATCTTTCAGGATATAAAGCCACTGGAATCCCCTAATGACACGGGACAACAGACTTATGCCAGGGAATGTACCAATACAAGGATTCCACTTTCAAAACATCCGAATTGTTAAGCGTTTAATCATTAGGCAACAGGAGGGACTGAAGGACAGTAATTCCGTGGTCTCAGAACCCAGTGCCATGACGAAGCAGACTGGACGTTCAAGATCCTGCTTCCCTTCCACAGCCATGTCTGTGCATCGGGCGCGCACTGGACATCTGATTCAAATGTATTCAAGTTCAACCAAATAATACAAATGTCTAGGATAAGTGTGACCAACTGGCTCAAATTGGTCTTATGTAGCAACATTTTTAATTGTGTTTTTTACATTGGATAAAAAAACAGACTCAGAGCTACAAAATGGTATATCATACAGTGCATTTTTGAGGAACAATGGGAAAGTAACTCTGCTTTGAAAGTTGATAAACTTGTAAACTCACTTTGAGAGAATGGCCATTGAAAGTTTTGGTACCTAGTGAAGAGCTCTTCTTTGTCTACACCCATTCAACATCGTTCACACCCGCTTAAGCTTTAGCCCCACCCATCTCGTTTTGCTCTCAGAGCACACACTTGACAATCTGGCCGATGATTTGTTTACCTCTGGATAACATGAAAACAGCCTAACCAGCTCTGCTGGCAACAATTTCATTACGCTTTTTTTTGCCGACGTTTACTGACACTGGCCATATTCAACGGGTGTTATGCATTCATAAATGCATCAGTTATTCTGCGCTCTGGCATACTCAGACTGAATTTACAAACGTACCTGAAATGGTTACTTGCATAGTGGAGTCTTTTGTTAAGACATGTAGCTAGCTAGCTAGGTAAACAATGAACCTAGCTAGGTAAACAACGTGTAAGATCATACACATCACGTAACGTTAGCTAGCGAGCCAGCCAGCTAACGTTAGCTAGTTAAACAACAATGAACATAGAGCCAAATAATGTCGTTACTACCCTGCATGAATCGGATGGGAGCTAACCAACCAGATTCAATGTTAGCGAGCTAACATTAGGCTCTAACAAGTAAAGCAAATGGCTCTGAGATACAAATAATAACATCATATACGTAATGTTAGCTAGCGAGCCAGCCAGGCAGCTAGCTAACATTAGGCTCTAAATAGCCAAGCAAACGGCTCTGGTATACGAATAATAATATCATACACGTAACGTTAGCTAGGGAGCCAGCCAGCTAACGTTAGCTAGCTAGCTAACAGTACAATTTAGCTTAAGACATGTAGCTAGCTTGGTAAACACAATTAACCTAGCTAGGTAAACAACATGTGAGCTCATACACGTCACATAACGTTAGCTAGCGAGCCAGCCAGCTAACGTTAGTTAGTTAGTTAAATAACAATGAACATAGTGTCAACTCATGACGTTACTACGCCTTGCATGAATCTGCTGGTAGTGGTAGCTAATCAACCAGGTTCAATGTTAGCTAGCTAACATTAGTCTCTAACTAGCAAAGCAAACAGCTCTGAGACACGAATAATAACATCATACACGTAACGTTAGCTAGCGAGCCAGCCAGCTAACGTCAGCTAGCTAGCTAACAGTACACTTTAGCTTGAAATTAAACCACTTTCTGTCAAAATTAGAAATGTGTAATATCTGAAAATGTAGCTAGCGAGACTATCTTACCTGTATACATCATCATGCATGATGGACTGTCACGGATGCCATGCCAGGGTTGCCCTTAGTTTGAAGATGTCACCCGGAGACAAGTATTTTCTCCATTTCTTTAGCTATCATACTCTAATTCCACTGATTTCAAAACTCGATCCTCCAGAAAGTGGAGATCAATCCTTATGCAGCTCCACTACACGATACATAAAAAAATCTGCGTTCGACAGAATTACCAACACAGACTGACCAGCTCAAACAGACAGAAGCCTCTACATGGCAGACCAATCTGAACTCCTCTCTCGGCATGTCCAGCCCACTCATTATCTCAGCCAATCATGGCTAGTGGGAAGGTTACTACTTTTTCTGTGGCTTAACCAACTAGGCTCGTAATTTAACAATTTATTCGTATTTACAAATTGCATACAAGTTTGTTATTAAGGTACATAAAAGTTCACATGTTCCAGAAGGCATTTCTGGCAACAGCAAAAAAATTGTTTACGTTCAAATGGCTCTCCTGTGAAGTAGTGACCCGCGACATACGCCTAGTTTGCTGAAACGAGTCACAAATAAAACTGTTTCCAGGGTATATTTTAACAATCAATTAACTAATTTGTCAGTCCCCCAACAATTCTACAAACAATAGGCTACAAACAGTAGGCCTAGTGGCACAATCCAAAAAGCTTCCCTGTTATTTCTGGGAAAAAAGGCACAATATTAAAGTATAGAGGAGACTGGGGTTGTTTGTCTCAGGAGTTGGTTGTCACAGTGCTAATTACTCCCAATCAAAATGGCACTGTGTGTTATTTTTTCATGTTGGAATATGTGAACTCTTTGAAAGAACTCATCCACCTGGTCAATTTATGTCAGCATGATATAAGTGTTTTTCATACACTACCGTTCAAAAGTTTGGGGTCACTTAGAAATGTCCTTGTTTTCCATGAAAACAGTCATGAAATTAGTTGCAAAATGAATAGGAAATACAGTCAAGACGTTGACACGGTTATAAATAATGATTTTTAATTGAAATAATAATTGTGTCCTTTGCTTTCGTCAAAGATTCTTCCATTTGCAGCAATTACAGCCTTGCAGATCTTTGGCATTCTAGTTGTCAATTTGTTGAGGGAATCTGAAGAGATTTCACCCCATGCTTCCTGAAGAACCTCCCACAAGTTGGATTGGCTTGATGGGCACTTCTTACGTACCATACGGTCAAGCTGCTCCTACAACACCTCAATAGGGTTGAGATCCAGTGACTGTGCTGGCCACTCCATTATAGACAGAATACCAGCTGACTGCTTCTTCCCTAAATAGTTCTTGCATAGTTTGGAGCTGTGCTTTGGGTAATTGTTCTGTTGTAGGAGGAAATTGGCTCTAATTAAGCACCATCCACAGGGTATGGCATGGCGTTGCAAAATGGAGTGATCGCCTTCCTTCTTCAAGATCCCTTTTACCCTGTACAAATCTCCAACTTTACCACCACCAAAGTACCCCCAGACAATCACATTGCCTCCACCATGCTTGACAGATTGCGTCAAGCACCCCTCCAGCATTTTTTCATTTTTTCTGCATCTCACGAATGTTGTTCTTTCTTCTTGTCACGCCCTGACCTTAGAGATCCTTTTATTTCTCTATTTGGTCAGGTCAGGGTGTGATTAGGGTGGGCATTCTAGTTTTTCGTTTTCTATGTTGGCCTGGTATGGTTCCCAATCAGAGGCAGCTGTCTATCGTTGTCTCTGATTGGGGATCATATTTAGGCAGTCTTTTCCCACCTGTTGTTTGTGGGATAGTTTTTGTATAGTTGCCTTGAGCAGTGCAATACTGCACGTTTGTAATTTCTTTGTTGTTTTGGTTGTAAGTTTCACTATTAAATGTAATGTGGAACTCTACGCACGTTGCGCCTTGGTCCACTCATTTCAACGACCGTGACACTTCTTGTGATCCGAACACCTCAAACTTAGATTTGTCTGTCCATAACACTTTTTTCCAATCTTCCTTGGTCCAGTGACTGTGTTATTTTTCCCGTCTTAATCATTTATATTTATTGGCTAGTCTGAGATATGGCTTTATCTGTGCAACTCTGCATAGAAGTCCAGCATCCCGGAGTCACCTCTTCACTGTTGAGGTTGAGACTGGTGTTTTGCTGGTACTATTTATTAATGAAGCTGCCAGTTGAGGACTTGTGAGGCGTCTTTTTCTCAAACTAGACACTCTAATGTACTCGTCCTCTTGCTCAGTTGTGCACCGGGCGTCACACTCATCTTTCTATTCTGGTTAGAGACCGTTTGAGCTGTTCTGTGAAGGGAGTAGTACAGAGTGTTGTACGAGATCTTCAGTTGCTTGGCAATTTCTCGCATGGAATAGCCTTAATTTCTCAGAACAAGAATAGGCTGACGAGTTTCAGAAGAAAGTCCTTTGTTTCGGGCCATTTTGAGCCTGTAATCGAACCCACAAATGCTGATGCTCCAGATACTCAACTAGTCTAAAGAAGGCCAGTTGTATTGCTTCTTTAACTAGCACAACAGTTTTCAGCTCTGCTAACATAATTGCAAAAGGGTTTTCTAATGATCAATTAGCCTTTTAAAATGATAAACTTGGATTAGCTAACACAACGTGCTACTGGAACACAGGAGTGATGGTTGCTGATAATGGGCCTCTGTACGCCTATGTAGATATTCCATTAAAAATCAGCCGTTTCCAGCTACAATGGTCATTTACAACATTATCAATGTCTACATTGTATTTCTGATCAATTTGATTATATTTTAAAGGATAAAAACAACAAAATTTGACCCAAACTTTTGAACGGTAGCGTAGGTGAAAGTAAAAGAAAATGGGGGTATCAAATCAAATCCAATTGTATTTGTCACATGCGCCGAATACAACAGGTGTAGAACTTACAGTGAAATGCTTACTTACAAGCCCTTAACCAACCATGCTTTAAGTTAAGAAAAACATTTAAATAAGTGTTAAGTAAAACATAGAAAATAGAAAAACAAAGTAGCAAATTATTAAACAGCAGCAATTAAATAGGACCGGACCAAATCTGTATCAATCATAGACATCTATGTTTCACAGGTTTGGACATCACAGAACAGCACAGTAGAGAACAGTACAGCACAGTATAGTACAGTACAAAAGAGTACAGTACAGTAGAGTACAGTACAATACAGTACAATACAGTAAATTATACTGTACTCTACGCTAGTATGCTCAAATGTGCTGTACTGTACTAAACTCTACTGTATTGTACTGAACTATACTCTACTGTTTTCTAAGACCCCTCTTTCATATGTTGTTTGACCAGAAATCATTAGGATGATAACATTCAAATAATGTTTTTGGATTAAAAAATTAAGTAATATTAAAATGAAATATCCTTGGAATGTTGTCCTAACATTCACTAAAATGTTGTGCACAACCTCTGTAACAACCACAAAAGAACATTCCCCGAACCCAAACGTTCTCATTAGGTTTCTAGGTAATGTAATAGCACAATGTACCAGTGACGTTTTTTGGACCGGATTAGTATTATCGACATACTGCTGGGAACATTCTTGCAACATCAGGAAAATGTTTTACACAAACATTGTGTAATCATCAGTCCAACTGGACAGTTTTTGTGTTATGAGAATATCTGCCACAACCGAACGAATGTTCTGCGAACTTTCACAGAACCAATTTTGGTTTGCTGGTTATATTGCCCAGGGACACTACAATAAATCCTAAACTCTTTTTTGCTTGTACTATAGAGAGCTCACTTCCTTGCCTCCCTCTCACACACACACTGTTTAGAACAAAAATAGGACAGCACTCTTAAATTTACATTCACACGCACAAATTTACTCAATATGTCATGTTATTATCAAGGGATAAAATGCTGAATGTTGTTAGGAATATTGTTCAATCATATGCTGTAAACCACATGCTATATTGCTTAATTTCCTGTTACAACAGGAATAAGCTACTAGCAAACCTTGTGACAACCAACCCCCATACTGTGTGACAACCAACCTCACAATGGCGCTGGTTGTCACAAGTGGACAGAGGGTTTGGTGGCTTATAACTAACTCCATGTTAGAATAAGATATGCAGGGTAAAACGGGACCCCGTTTCAACCAAAGACCTTGGTCTTTCTCATAATATTGAAAAGACTCTTGTAAGATATACTGGTGCTGACAAATACACACAAGAATTTTAAAAAAGTGTGACAACCATCACTGGTCTCCCAATAAGAAAAGCCACTTATGTATGTAAATTGATTTGGAAACGACAATTTTGGAAAATATATCCTGATGGGTTTATGTGAATAAAACGTCTATGAATAGTCTGATATCTGTCTGACAGGCTGAATCGGCTGTGTGTATGCCACACACACACACACACACACACACACAGAGAGAGAGAGAGAAACCGTTCCCGTACCTTCAGCTCCACATGACAGTGCACCGGCGCCCATGTCATGCTATAACACTCCGTCTCCGTCGCCTCATTCACCTCCAAAGAGATTTTAACATCCGCCACCGAATCCCATGTATAGCAGAACTCCGTCTTATTGAGCCAGCACAGGTTCCTGACAAACGGCACTTCAACATCGGGGTTCCCCACGTTGCCCACGTCAATCTCCACGTAGGTCTTGTCTTCTGTCAGTGTCTGTATGACCAGAGAGTGAGTCCGTCTCTCCCAGATTAGCCCGCTATAACTCCCCTTTAGGATCCAGTTCTTGTTGGGCTGATCCACCACTTGCCAGTATATGATCCCAATGGTCATGACGAAAAAGACTGCCACCCCGAGACAGGCAATAGCTCCCTTCCAAGTTTCGTTCATCTCCTTCAATCCCGTATCCCATGTTACCTCAGGGATGGGGCTAGGGTTCCTATTTCGAGCATGAGGCATGTTTGTATTTGAAATGATCAAGAGTCAAATTGAAAAAATGAAGAAAAAATCTCTGCAAGTGGTTGTTGAAAAGCTTGGGTGCCTCATCATCATGTCATGTTGGTTTCAAAGTGGCTGAACGTTTGTTAGTCTACGTCTGAACAATCTCCAACACACGGTGTTACCGCAGTTTTTTGCGCAATTATGCCAGCCAGAGACAACCGGTCAAAGTGTCATGTGAGTGAAAACGGTCAAAATCCCAACGGCTGGAAAAATGTATCAGAGAAAAATTGACTTACCACATGCTGCCGCGGTTTAAAAGTGTTCCTTTTTAATGACATTGAACGCTGAGCTGTGAGTGAGCAGCCTTAACCCGGGTTTGGCAGCAATGCCTAGCTCCTTAGACGCCGACTTGCTTGCCCTGCGGTTTTTGCCCGGGTCTGACGTAACGCCAGGCTGTTTCTGCAGAAAGGTAGAGTAGAGAAGATATAGTGAGTGATAAGGGAGCCGGTAGACGCGAGGAGCTTGGCTTGACAGGCAGTCCCAGAGCAGCCGGTTGGGGCGAGCAGGCCATTGGCGGTGGGGAGTGACCGGTGCTCGCTCCCCTTGCATGCGCTCCAACTGGCAGGCTCGCCGTTGCACGTTTGGACAACACTGCGCTTAAATGAATATCACCCGAATAAATATTAATTTGGAGAGTGGTAAAATTGTGTAGCTTCGCGTTTGATTGCAAATTTTGTAACTGAGTGTTTTTAGGTTGCAATTGACTTGATTTTCTATGGAGTAGGCCTAGGCCTATAGTGGGCGAAACATCAACAAGTAGGCTACATTGAGTTGCGATTAAAATTTACCATAAAAGCGGATATTCACAGGAAGCTATCTGGATGCAATTGATGTTGCTTGCAACAAAGTTGCATCTGGGTTGGTCAGTGTCTCAACCCCCCAAAAATTGCCTGCAATTGAATTGAATTGCATCACAAGAAATATAAATCAATCATAGAGCAATTAGCCTAATGGTCACTTTTTGTAGGCACTAACCATGCCATGGCTCGTTGGTCAAAGCCTATTGGGAAATGAATGTGTTTTTCTGTAGGGTTTTTGGATAAATGCTGAAAATATGGTATGTGATAAAAACAGGTGTAGGGGAGATCTTATACATTTTGTTCTATGACAATCTTCTTCAGCTAACATAACTTTTTGTGAATTTTGAAGCATTGATGTAAATCTAAACAAGCACATAAAGGCTTCATAATTCATATAGGTCATGTTAACTGACTGATATTATATCATAGAACAAAATGTGTAAGATTTACTAAGTCTGTGTTCACCTCAGACCTTATTTTTGGCGTTTATCATGAAACCCCATTCTTTTCCCATTCATTTCCCCCCATACAGTATGAATGGCTGAACGAACCAGAGGTAACTCATTTCCGTTTTTTAGGACCACAAGCTCGTCGGCGCTATACCATTCTGTTCGGGAACCTATTTGTCATGTCAACACAGCTGTAACCGCTGCTTCAAACCACAACAAAAGAGATATGCCAAATGGGAAATGTATAAAAAAAATTCTAGACCCCTCGTTTAGTCAAGGTTTATGTACGTGGTCTAGCTGTCAATAAATGTCATTTTAAAGGTGAACCCAGATCTTTCTCGTTCCAGTTTCAACTGAAATTGTCCAACGTGAACTGCGCTAGCTAGATATCTAGCTTAGCTCATCACGAGCCTGGTTAGCTAGCTAGCTTGGTAAAACATGGTTGCAAACAGGCAACAAATGATACATGAACGTGTAATAACACATGGAACTCCTTTTGCCTTGGAAGAAGTGGCTCTTTATGAACTGTGTGCTTTATTACTGAACCGGAGCATGGCGTAACAGACAGGAAGTTGCTGCTTCACTAACAACGTGTGTCATGGGTGTGTCACAATTAGGTGGTGAGCCATGGCAAGCTATATGCTTTAGTTTGGGAGATGATTGATCTCTGTTGAGGGAGAAGCTGGTTTTTACATATGTGACTGGTTTTCAAAATGCTTTTTTTTTTTTTTACAGAAATACCTTCTGGAACATGTGAACTTTCAAGTGCCTTAGTAGCAAACTTGTATGCCATCTGTAAATACGAATACAATTGCTAAATTACGAGCCTAGTTGATTTAGCCACCGGAAAAAGCCAGGAACCTTCCCGCTAGCCATGATTGGATGAGATAATGGATGGGTCGGACATGCCGAGAGATGAGTTCGGATTGGTTTGTCATCTAGCACGCTTCTGTCTATAATGAGCTGCTCAGTAGGTGTAGGTAATCCTTTCTAACTGGATTTGTTTTTTAAAGATAGCTCTCCACTTTTTGGAGGACCAAATTTTGAAACCAGTGGAATGCCCGGTGGAAGCAGAGTATGATAGCTAAGGAGATGGAGAAAATTCAGGCTTTTGAATGCAAATGTGGAGGGAGTCGAAAAGAGAACTCAGAAGGCTGTTGTATAAAACACCTGTCTCTGGATTACATCCTCAAACTAAAGGCAACCATGGCATCCATGACAGAGAAGGAGAAGCCTTCATTCATGTTTACAGGTGAAAGAGTCTAGCTAGCTACATTTTCAGATATTCTAATTTTCTAATTTTGTTAGAGTTGTTTTTCATTGCAAGTTAAAGCGTACTGTTAGCTGGCTAGCTAACGTTAACTGGCTTGCTCGCTAGCTAACATTACATGTATGATCTATGCAGTACTATTATTAGTGTCTCAGAGCCATTTGCATTTCTAGTTATAGCCTAATGTTAGCTAGCTAGCTAACATTGAACCTAGTTTGTTAGCGTTCAGCTACCGGTAGATTCATGCAGGACAGTATTGTTATGAGTTGAGATTATAGTTCATTGATTGTATCTAGCTACATGTCTAAACAAAAGACACCGCTATGCAAGTAACCATTTCACTGTACTGTTTACACCTTCTGTATCCTGTGCATGTGAGAAATACACTTTGATTTTATTTGATATAGTGTGTGTTTACCAGAGACAGTAATGTGAAGAACATGACCCGCACCGAAGTCAAGTTAGCACATAACGTTAGGCCAACGAGACAGAGTCCATGTTCTAAAATTATTCCAGTAGAATGTCCTGCTTTTATTTCTTCACACTCATAACCGTAAGCTATTTTCTTTAATATTCTGTAACTTGTAAATAATGATCTTGTTGTGAGTTTATTTTCCTGTAATAATATTGAACTGTATACAGACATGTCAATAGACGTAGTATAAACCAGCCTTTAGTCTTGAAACCTTTGGTTGTTTAGTACACAAATGTAACCCCTGTTTAGCACATGGCCTCACATGTGAATCCTTAAAGAGATGAGTGGGGGTATGTATATAGGTTCAGAACTTTTGTGAAATAGCACAGTTACAAATAGAAATCAAACTGGATGGACATCAGAAATAGAGGAAGGACTAAAAACAAACAAAATATAACTATTGTAAAATAGATTGTGTCTGTAAAATGTGTAAAAGATATATAAACTGAAGGTAGAAGCCTAAGTGTTTATTGGTTTACTCTAATTGGGGGAAGGGTGGTAGGGTTTGCGGGGAATAATAAAGGTATATTCTAAAAAAAAGTATGTATGTCTATATGGGTATGTACTGTATATATGTGTATATGTATGCATGCATGTAGGTATATGGATATATATATTTACAAAAAAATGATATGGGGGATTGGAAATGATGCAGACAATTACATTGATGGAAGCAACATTCTTTCCGCAATATTAAGCTGATCCACCATTTAAAATTAAAAATAAATTTAAAAAAGACATGGGTGGGGGTAAGGCTTAAGAGGGTGTGATTGATGCTGAATGTGTGTAGACAAAGAAGAGTTCTCCAGTAGGTGTACGAAAATTATTCGAGGGACATTTTCTTAAAAGTGGGGTTACAAGTTTACTTTCAAAGCATAATTACTTTCCCATTGTTCCTCAACTGTTGTGTATGATATACAATTTTATAGCACTTAGTCTCTACATTTATTCAATGTAAAAAACACAATTTCAAATTTTGCTACATAAGACCGAATCGAGCCAGTTGGTCACATATTGTGTTTACAGTGCCTTCGGGAAAGTATTCAGACCCCTTAACTTTTTCCACATTTTGTTAAGTTACAGCCTCCTTCTAAAATGTATTTGTTTTTAAATTCTCAGCAATCTACACACAATACCCCATATTGACAATGCGAAAACAGGTTTTTAGAAATGTTTGCAAATCTATTAAAATCTATTAGTATTCAGACCCTTTGCTATGAGGCTCGAAATTTAGCTCAGATGCATCCTGTTTCCATTGATCATCCTTGAGATGTTTCTACAACTTGATTAGAGTCCATCTGTGGTAAATTCAATTGATTGGACATGATTTGGAAAGGCACACACCTTTCTATACAAGGTCCCACAGTTGACAGTGCATGTCAGAGCAAAAACCAAGCCATGAGGTCAAATGAATTGTCCGTAGAGCTCCAAGACAGGATTATGTCGAAGCACAGTGTCACGATCGTGTTGACATGAACGAGAGGACCAAGGCGCAACATGATTTGGATACATCTTCTTTTTAATAACGACGAAGATGAACACGACACACTATTACAACAATAACGAAAAAACAACAAACGATCGTGAAAACTTCAAACGTAAGTGCACACACAAACTACTTACGTTGAACTATACATATACACAAACAATGACCCACAAACAGCTAAAGCCCATGGCAGCCTTAAATATAGCTCCCAATTAGAGACAACGAAATCAGCTGTCTCTAATTGAGAACCCATTCCGGCCACCATAGACTTTCCTAGAACTACACCCAACATAGACACAGCTAGACACATACACTCAACACCAAACCCATATACTACACCAACAACCCCTTTACCATAGAATCACCCAATACCAACAAAACACAAACATTCCCCATGTCACACCCTGACCTAACTAAAATAATAAAGAAAACAAAGAATACTAAGGCCAGGGCGTGACATAACCCCCCCCTTAAGGTGCGAACTCCGGGCGCACCATTACACAGTCTAGGGGAGGGTCTGGGTGGGCTTCCATCCATGGTGGCGGCTCCGGCTCTGGTCGTAGTCCCCACGTCACCACAGTCCCTAACCGCCTCCTTAACTTCCTCCAAATGACCCCCCTCCACATTAACCACACTGCATTAAGGGGCAGTTCCGGACTAAGGGGCAGTACCAAGGTAAGGGGCAGTACCAGGGTAAGGGACAGTACCAGGGTAAGGGACAGTACCAGGGTAAGGGGCAGCACCAGGCTGAGGGACTGCAGCACCGGACTGAGGGACTGCAGCTCTGGACTGAGGGACTGCAGCTCCGGACTGAGGGACTGCAGCTCCGGACTGAGGGACGGCCCATGGCTGGCTGACTGATCTGGCCGCTCATGGCTGGCTGACGGATCTGGCTGCTCATGGCTGGCTGACGGATCTGGCTGCTCATGGCTGGCTGACGGATCTGGCTGCTCATGGCTAGCTGACGGATCTGGCTGCTCATGGCTAGCTGACGGATCTGGCTGCTCATGGCTAGCTGACGGATCTGGCTGCTCATGGCTAGCTGACGGATCTGGCTGCTCCTGTCTGATTGGCGGCTCTGGCAGATCCTGTCTGGTTGGCGGCTCTGGCAGATCCTGTCTGGTTGGCGGCTCTGGCAGATCCTGTCTGGTTGGCGGCTCTGGCAGATCCTGTCTGGTTGGCGGCTCTGGCAGATCCTGTCTGGTTGGCGGCTCTGGCAGATCCTGTCTGACGGACGGCTCTAGCGGCTCCTGTCTGGCTGGCGGCTCTAGCGGCTCCTGTCTGGCGGACGGCTCAGTAGGCTCATGGCAGACGGGCGGCTTTGCAGGCTCATGGCAGACGGGCGGCTTTGCAGGCTCATTGCAGACGGATGGCTCAGATGGCGCTGGGGAGACGGATGGCTCAGATGGCGCTGGGGAGACGGATGGCTCAGATGGCGCTGGGGAGACGGATGGCTCAGATGGCGCTGGGGAGACGGATGGCTCAGATGGCGCTTGGCAGACGGGCAGTTCAGTCATTGCTGTGCAGACGGCAGACTCCTGCCGGCTGAGGCGCACTGTAGGCCTGGTGCGTGGTGCCGGGACTGGTGGCACCGGGCTGGGGACACGCATCTCAGGGCTAGTGCGGGGAGAAGGAACAGGGCATACTGGACCCTGGGGACGCACATTAGGCCTAGTGCGTGGGGACGGAACTGGTGGTACCGGACTGGGGACACGCATCTCAGGGCTAATGCGGGGAGCAGCAACAGGATGCACAGGACTCTGGAAACGCACAAGAGGCTTAGTGCGTGGTGCCGGAATTGGTGGTACCGGGCTGGAGACACGCACCATAGGACGAGTGCGTGGAGGAGGAACAGGGCTCTGGAGACACACTGGAAGCCTGTTACGTGGTGTATGTACTGGTGGCACTGAACTGGGGCGGGGAGGTGGCGCCGGAAATACCGGACCGTGCAGGCGTATTGGCTCCCTTGAGCATTGAGCCTGACCAACCTTACCTGGTTGAATGCTCCCCGTTGCCCGACCAGTGCGGGGAGGTGGAATAACCCGCACCGGGCTATGTAGGCGAACCGGGGACACCATGCGTAAGGCTGGTGCCATGTAAACCGGCCCGAGGAGACGCACTGGTGGCCAGATATGTAGGGCCGGCTTCATGACATCCGGCTCAATACTCAATCTAGCCCTGCCAGTGCGGGGAGGTGGAATAACCCGCACCGGGCTATGCACACGTACAGGAGACACCGTGCGCTCTACTGCGTAACACGGTGTCTGCCCGTACTTTCGCTCTCCACGGTAATTACAGGGAGTAGGCGCAGGTTTCCTACCTGACTTCGCCACTCTCCCTTTAAGCCCCCCCAAAGAAATTTTTGGGGTTTTCCCACAGGCTTCCTACCGCTTCGTCGTGCTGCCTCCATTCGCCGGTATCCCTCCTCGCACTGCGCCAGAGAATCCCAGGCGGGCTCCGGCACTCTCCCTGGGTTGATCGCCCACCTGTCGATCTCCTCCCACGTAGTGTAGCCCAGATCCTTTGTAGGTTCCTTTTCCTGCCTCCGAGCTAGCTCCTCATATCGCCGCCTCTCTGCTTTCGCTGCCTCCAGCTCAGCTTTGGGGCGGTTATATTCTCCTGGTACCTCCCGGTCTAAAATTTCCTCCCATGTCCATGAATCCTTGTATTGCTCCTGTTGCCGCTGGTCATGTTGCTTGGTCGTATATAGGTGGGTCATTCTGTCACGATCGTGTTGACATGAACGAGAGGACCAAGGCGCAACATGATTTGGATACATCTTCTTTTTAATAACGACGAAGATGAACACGACACACTATTACAACAATAACGAAAAAACAACAAACGATCGTGAAAACTTCAAACGTAAGTGCACACACAAACTACTTACGTTGAACTATACATATACACAAACAGTGACCCACAAACAGCTAAAGCCCATGGCAGCCTTAAATATAGCTCCCAATTAGAGACAACGAAATCAGCTGTCTCTAATTGAGAACCCATTCCGGCCACCATAGACTTTCCTAGAACTACACCCAACATAGACACAGCTAGACACATACACTCAACACCAAACCCATATACTACACCAACAACCCCTTTACCATAGAATCACCCAATACCAACAAAACACAAACATTCCCCATGTCACACCCTGACCTAACTAAAATAATAAAGAAAACAAAGAATACTAAGGCCAGGGCGTGACACACAGATCTTGGGAAGGGTACCAAAAAATTTATTTAGCATTGAATGTCCCCAAAAACACAGTGGCCGCCGTAATTCTTAAATTAAAAAAGTTTAGAACCACCAAGACTCATTCTAGAGCTGGCCAGCCGGCCAAACTGAGCAATCGGGGGAGAAGGGCCTTGGTCAGGGAGGTGACCAATAATACGGTGGTCACTCTGACAGAGCTCTAGAGTTCTTCTGTGGAGATGGGAGAAACTTCCAGAATGACAACCATCTCTGCAGCACTCCACCAATCAGGCATTTATGGTAGAATGGCCAGGCGGAAGCCACTCCTCAGTAAAAGACACATGACAGCCTGCTTGGAGTTTACCAAAAGGCACTTAAAGACTCTCAGACGATGAGAAACAAGATTCTCTGGTCTGATGAAACCAAGATTGAACTCTTTGGCCTGAATGCCAAGCACCACATCTGGAGGAAACCTGGCACCATCCCTAAGGTGAAGCATGGTGGTGGCCGCATCATGCTGTGGGAATGTTTTTCAGCGGCAAGGACTGGGAGACTAGTCAGGATCAAGGCAGGGACGAATTGAGCAAAGTACAGAGAGATTGTTGATGAAAACCTGCTCCAGAGTGCTCCAGACCTCAGACTGGGGCGAAGGTTCCCCTTCCAACAGGACAACAACCCTAAGCACACAGCCAAGACAATGCAGGAGTGGCTTAGACAACAAGTCTTAGAATGTCCTTGAGTGGCCTAGCCAGAGCTTGGACTTGAACCCGGTCGAACATCTCTGGAGAGACCTGAAAATAGCTGGGCAGCAACACTCCCCATCTAACCTGACAGAGCTTGAGAGGATATGCAGAGAAGAATGTGAGAAACTCCCCAAATAGAGGTGTGCCAAGCTTGTAGTGTCATACCCAATGATGCTGTTATCGCTGCCTAAAGTGTTTCAACAAAGTACTGAGTAAAGGGTCTGAATAATTTCAGTTTAAGTCAGAAGTTTACATACACCTTAGTCAAATACATTTAAACTCAGTTTTTCACAATTCCTGACTTTTAATCCGAGTAAAAATTCCCTGTCTTAGGTCAGTTAGAATCCCGACTTTATTTTATGAATGTGAAATGTCAGAATAATGGTAGAGAGAATGATTTATTTCAGCTTTTATTTCTTTCATTTCATTCCCAGTGGGTCAGAAGTTTACATACACTCAATTAGTATTTGGTAGCATTGCCTTTAAATTGTTTAACTTTGGTCAAACATTTCGGGTAGACTTCCACAAGCTTCCCACAATAAGTTGGGTGAATTTTAGCCCATTCCTCCTGACAGAGCTGGTGTAACTGAGTCAGGTTTGCAGGCCTCCTTGCTCTCCCATGCTTTTTCAGTTCTGCCCACATATTTTCTATAGGATTGAGGTCAAGGCTTTGTGATGGCCACTCCAATACCTTGACTTTGTTGTCCTTAAGCCATTTTGACACAACTTATGCTTGTGGTCATTGTCCATTTGGAAGACCCATTTGCGACCAAGCTTTAACTTCCTGACTGATGTCTTGAGATGTTGCCTCAGTGTATCCACATAATTTTCTTTCCTCATGATGCCATCTATTTTGTGAAGTGCACCGGTCCCTCCTGCAGCAAAGCACCCCCACAACATGATGCTGTCACCCCCGTGCTTCACGGTTGGTATGGTGTTCTTCGGCTTGCAAGCCTCCCCTTTTTTCCTCCAAACATAAGGATGGTCATTATGGCCAAACAGTTCTAAGTTTGTTTCATGAGACCAGAGGATATTTCTCAAAAAAGTACAATCTTTGTCACCAAAATTGTGGAGTGATTGAAAAACGAGTTGTAATGACTCCAACCTAAGTGCATGTAAACTTCCTACTTCAACTGTATGTAAATGTAATATTTTTTATTTTTTGTAAATTTGCAAAGATTCTAAAAATCTGTTTTTGCTTTGTCATTATGGGATATTGTGTGTAGACTGATGAGGGAAAAAACGATTTAATACATTTTAGAATAAGGCTGTAACGTAACTCAAACGGTGGAGAAAGTCAAGGGGTCTGAAAACTTTCCGAAGGCACTCTATTTGTTTCATCTGAACACATTTCCATGTGTTGGCAATGTCAGTTCTTGCACATTTTTGTCAAATTCTTACTTTTATGTTTGCTAGCTGGACAGGCAAACGCTGCCGAGTACTAAACTGTAAACCAATCAAAACGTGTGTTCTATCCATGGTGCGATCTCTGCTGATCACGTCTGCTAATCACTTTATCCATTCCTAAGGTAGTAGACAGCTGGTGACAGCCAGAGTTCTGTATATAATTATGGGATGCTCATGTTTCCACACTAACAGTGGGAGTCGTTGTCCCAAAGGCCGGAAGGAGGTGACAAGCTTAGGTCCAAAATAAGCACATAGAAATGCATTGGGCTTATTTTGGACAGATTTTGGCGATAGTGAAACCTCTCACTTCACCTCTTCCTGTCCGTGACAGACTGCTATCAGGTAGTCTTTTTTATTTACTGTATTGTTAACTTGACTATTTAGTTATTTGTACCTGATACCATCAATGCAAACTGTAAAATGACCCTTTTTTTCAATTTTTGCCCAAAATGACATACCCAAATCTAACTGCCTGTAGCTCAGGACCTGAAGCATGGATATGCATATTCTTGATGCCATTTGAAAGGAAACACTTTGAAGTTTGTGTAAATGTGAAATGAATGTAGGAGAATATAACACATGAGATCTGGTGAAAGATAATACAAACAAAATTACATGCGTTTAAATAAATAAAAATCCCCTATCATCTTTGAAATGCAAGAGAAAGGCCATACATTCAGATAGAACTTTAGGCGTAATTTAGATGTTGTCCAAATGATGGCAGAAGTGTGTGTGCAAAGTTTCAGACTGACCCAGTGAAGAATTACATCACTACACAACATTTTGTATCAAGTCTTCCAGGAATTTGCCCAAATGTGCCGAATTGGTGAATATACATTTTCAAGTACATAACTATAGAGAACATACAAAAATGCTATGGTAATCATTTTTTTTTTAGTTTACACACTCCCATGAATGCCCACCCCCCCCCCCCCCCCCCCCTCTGGGGGGGTGCCAGAGACAGCAGTGGGGTCAAACTGTAAAACCCAGTTCCTACATTTGAATATAAACATTTCTTTTTTTTCAAACAAAACTACACTAAATATTTTCTCTGGGGCCCTCAGGATGACAAATCAGAGCAAGATTACTGAATGTAAGAACATTATTTACCTTCAGAGGTGAATGTATCAAACCAGTTGCTGTGATAAAAGTGTTTTGTTGTTGTGCACTATCCTCAAACAATAGCATGGTATTGTAATAAAGCTTGCTAGTTATCTAGCTAGGTCCAACAAGTAGATCAGTTTCTAGCTAGAAGAAGCATGCTTCTATGTAAAACAAGTAGTGTAAAGCAAACACAATCATCAAGGCAGGACCCACTATACTGATAAATAAGAGATCCTACATTATCTCTGTCAGTAGTTGGAGTAGGATGATTGCAGAGCACCCTGCCTGGGACAGTCAGTATGTTCATTTTCTAGCCCACAAACTAAATACATTCCTTTGCTGTGATGATTTATTTGATTCATTCTTGTCTCTCACTTTTGTCTCACATGATCTATTCAGCGTTGCTGTGTCCTGCTCCCAGAGATCAACCAAGTGCTATTCACCAAGCATGGGCTGATTCCCCTTCAGGAACTCAGGCTTTTGCCATACATGGTAGAGTTCTCGTCTCTAGACCACACACGCTTTAGATTGCATTCTGCTAAGGCACTTGTCTCTCTCTCTACATCAGACAGCTACAGAGTCTTCAGAAAGTATTCATACCCCTTGATTCATTCCACATTTTGTTGTGTGTGAGCCTGAATTCAAAATGTATTCATTTGATTTTTCTTCTGACCCAAATACACACAATACCCCATAATGAAGATGAAATACAGAAATATCTAATTTACATAAGTATTCACACCCCTGAGTCAATACTTTGTAGAAGCACCTTTGGCGGCGATTACAGCTGTGAGCATTTCTGGGTAAGTCTCTAAGAGCTTTGCACACCTGGTTTTGTTCTGTGCCAGATACAGAAAGACTTGTGCTCCTGAGTGGCGCAGCGGTCTAAGGCACTGCATCTCTGTGCTGCACAGTTACATTAGCAGCACCCACTGTGTCTACTCTCTCACCTTACATGTACAGATGCAGAGGACAAGTCTTTAAGTCTGGAATTTTTGCACTGTTCCACGACTTTGAGTACTCTGACCTGTTCATTATGGTTTCACTGCACCTTGTATCAACTTCGAACTCCACATCTGACGTTCAATTTCAATGGTATATGAGCCACTTTTGGAAAATAAGTTCTGTGTACACTGTAAATGTATCCTCCTATTCATGCTCTTTGTTTGTTCATCTTCCCTGCGGATGTGATGTATCCCATGCTTTTTCACTCATTTTCCTTTCTTTTGCTTTGCTTCCCTCCCCCTTTTGGGTTGGAACTCTCTGAAGGTGATTTTGCCCTACATGCTCGTTGATATGTCCTTGTTTACCACAACTATGTAACTTTTCACCCTGAAAACGGCACTCACTTGCCATGTGATCACCTTTACATCTGTGACATGTTTGCATGAGCTCACCTTGTGCCGGTTCCTCTCTTTGACGTATGCTTAGCTTGTGCACACTTCCCTGGCCTGTCCCTTGCTTCCAAGTCACAGCACTGTCCACACATTTCCCCTGGATTTCTTTTACATCCTGGTTGGCAATCTCCATTGCTTGAACAAGGTCCAATGCTCTATCAAACATAAGACAAGTCTTGGACAATAACTTCAGTTGAATTTGGTCATTGGTTATGCCACAGACCAGCCTATCTCTCAGCAATTCCTTCAGATTGTTCCTATAATTACAATTTTGTGCAAGTTTAAGCAACACAGCTACATAGTCCACAACACTCTTATCTGCATTTCTGTTCCTTTAACTAAACTTAAACCTTTCCACAATCTCACTTGGCTTCGGGTTGAAATGTGCTTTTAGCAAGTCCACTTGCTCATCAAATCTCCAGGCTTACCAGACCAAGCAGATTTCTCGTAGATTGTAGGTTTGGCTTCCCACTAAACTCAACAGAATCGCTATTTTCTTTCCATTATCTTCTATTTTGTTCAACTCTAAAAAATGACCAAGCACTTCACACTATTCCTCCCACGCTTGCGTCTGATGATCAAAGGTAAATAACGATCCTACCGCGGCAACCCTTTCTCTGTTAGTAGCTAGCTTTAGCCTTCCAGCTCGTGAAGTCCCTGGAACGTGAAACTTGAATTTTTCATGCACCAGACGTTCTTTTCATTGACTTTTTACCTCGTTGCCACTTGTAATAACCAATGGAAAAAACATTGTTTGATCAAATAAAAATTTCCAAGAAGTTATCCCTTCTTTTTATAATGACAATTAGAGATATATGCATCTGATTACGGAAAGCAAGAGACATTTTAAACACATTCAGGCCTAATCACATTCAGAGTTCATATCCAAGGTAATAACAATATTTTAATAATCACGCAATTTGGCTTGGAACCCAATGTGTCCGTGTTCGAGCGAATGGTTGGCATTGTATTTCATGCATTGTAATAGTAGGACCCAATAAACGTTGTTTCGGTGACAAACACGTGTTAGATTATCCTCCGTGTCAAATGAACCCTTGATGCACAAAGTGGGCAAGTGGGCCAAAAAGCGTATATATGTGTTAAAAGACTAAAATAATGAACACTTTTTCTTGGTAACTATGAGAAGTGTAGCTCTTCCTTAACCAGCCCTGTGTCAACAGAGGGGACCAGTCAATTAAAGGTGTTGGGGTATGATTTAGAAGCATTGTGTTGGGGTATGACTTAGAAGCGTTTGGGGTCCGGAATGTTCTTTATGACCGTTTTGAAGGGTCATGTGGGGATATATGTGGCTTGCAGACGGTGACATTTGCAGCTATTGTATCTGGAATCACAGTGCCGTATAGCTGAAGTCCTGTCACTCCGCTTGTCACAGTAATACTGTGGTCTGGGGACATGCACATTACCACACGCATGTCCTGTTGAAGCACACACATAGAGCTATTAGCACACATACCGGTATTCACATTACCATGGTAGTCTACTTACACACCATCATCGGCGATCACTTAAGTCAAGTATGATTGTCCTCCATTTGTGTCTTCTAGTTGTGGGTCTTCAGATGGCTGTAGAGGCCAATCCGAGAGCCACATATTTTGGTGCAGTGTGGGCAGGGGTGGTGGTTGGGCCTTCCTGGTTGGGCCTCTACTTGTGTAGCTGCCACTTGTCCTCCACGGCATGGTGGATATCTTTTTTTGTGTGGTGCAATTCCCTCTTGAGTGTTTTTTCTTCAGTTGTGTCTGTTTAGTGCAGTGTCCTGTAGACCAGGAGTTTCGTTTGGACCTGTAGGTCCAGCCAGGTCACCTGTGATACAAGTCAGTATTCAACGTCCATCCATGTCTGAGGACGTTGGGAGATGTCGTAGAAACCAGCCACTAGGGGCAACAGTGAGCACTGTTACCTTCAAGTAGGTTTCGGTTTTGCTAGATCTTTGTGGACAGGAATGCCAGATGGGTGTAAGAATCTGCCTCTGATGCCAAAGGTTGTGTGTTCAAATCCCGCAATAGAAAGTTGATTTAAAAATGTTTGTTTTAAGCCTATCCCAAACCTTAACCCTTACCTTAACAGTTTGGATGTAATGCCTTAACTTAACCCTAACCTTAAAAATTCTCATTTAATGACTAAAACTAACCTTAAACACTTTGACATTTGATGTTCGGAAGAACTTCGAAATTTGACGTTTGAGAAACATAAATGAACATCATTCTGACGTGAGAGCAAGTTGTATAGGTCATGGTCTTCAAACACAAATGTTCTTTGTTCTTGCATAAGCTTCATAGGCACAACTCGGGGTGGTTTATCGCCGAGTCAATGTCGGCTTTGGAGAAGATAAGGCTGTCGACGTATGGGAAGTGATCCACATTTTCAAGGGTGCTATCGTCAACCTGTATTGTGGGTGGAGTAGAGGGCTTGTTGGGTGGTGGTTGGTGAAGATTTTAGTATTCTTTAAATTCAAGGCTAGACCCAGGAGCCTGTATGACTTGGCAATGGCATCCAGGAAACACTGAAGGTCTTCTTCGGAGTCTGCTGCGATGACATTGTTGTCGGCATAATGAAGCTCCATGAGGTTGAATAGCCTGCCATCTTTCCGGTACAAGATTTGAATTACCAGTGGCAGGTATTGGCCAACAAGGTGGAGGAAATGGCAGCAATGAAGATTGCAAACAGCATAATGATGCAGCCCTGTTTGACCTCTGTCTCTACCGTGAAGGGCTCCGACTGAGCCACTGTTGCTGAACACTGTGGCAGACATGTCATCAGTATTCTGAAAGGCTTGTCACGGAAGCCGTATTTTGAGAGTATCCGCCAGAGAGCGTGGCGGTCAACTGTGTTGAAGGCTTTTGTAAGGTCTATGAAGGCCATGTATAATGGTTGCTTTTGTTCCTGGCATTTCTCTAGTAGTTGGCATGCTGTGAAAATCATATATGCAGTACCTTTGGATGGGCGGAAGCTACACTGCGATTCTGAGAGTACTTCCTCAGGCAGGGATAGCATTCAGTTGGCAAGAACATGTGCAAATACTTTGCCTGTGGTTGACAGGAGGGAGATGCCTCTGTAGTTCCCACACTCTGCCTTGTCTCCCATTTTGAAGATGGACACTATCAGAGCATGCCTGAGCTCTGAAGGTAGTTCTTTCTTGTCCCAGATCTTCAGGAGCAGGGCATGTATGTGGTGCAGGAGCTCTGGTCTGCCTTCCTTTAGGATTTCTGCTGGAACCCTGTCTGGTCTGGCGGCCTTGTTGTTTCTCAGGGTCCTGATGGCATCTTGCACCTCGGTCACACCGGGAGGATCCCCCATGTCACCATCTCTGGGGGATTTGGTTGATAACCTTCAGATCAGCGGTGCTGTTGTGGTTGAGGAGTTCTCGAAAGTGCTCTCTTTATCAGGTGTTGATTACCTCATTGTCCTTCAGCAATGTTTGTCCATCCTTAGAGCGCAGGGGGTTTATGTCGCGGTAGCTTGGACCATACACTGACTTGGTGGCATTGAAGAAGCCTCTGGCATCACCGGTGTCTGCCAGCCATTGGATTTCCAGGGCTTTTTCATTTCACCACATGTTTTTGAGATCCCTCAGCCTGCGCTGGACATCAGCCTTAGCTCTGGAGTGTGCCTCTCTTTTGGCCTTGCAATTGATGTCGTTCTGCCAGGCACAAAAGGCTTTCCCTTTTTTGTCATGAGCTGCTCTATTTCTGTGTCATTCTCATCAAACCAGTCCTGTTGTTTGTTTGATTTGAACAGACCCCAGTGTCTTATCCGATATCCTCTGGATACTCCTGTAGGAGTTTTTCAGCAAGCGAGGCCTGGAGGTGTTGCCGAGTCTGCGTCTTGTAAACCGCACTAGTCTGATGGACATTATGGAGCAGATAAGACAATGATCTGTCCAGTAGTCGCCTGCGCTGATCATGGCCCGTATGGTGTCTATGTCACGGCAGTCCCTAGCTCGAACAACGATATCATCTTCTCAGAGTATCGCCACCTTGCCTTGGTGGAGAAGCTTACACAGTTCCAATGATCCCGAGAGCGATGCCGTCTGGAGCTAAGCTAGTTCCTGGTAGGTTCACCCATGGTGGTAAGGTCAAGGGGGAGGTTCCACACAAAGCGCTATCCAAACAAGACCTCAACGGTGAAGCAGGTAGAAGATTATGGCAAGTGACAACGGCTGTAAAGGCGGAGGAATGCTACAGCAGAGAAGGGTCCCCAGTCGTTTTGGAGTCCATGGCCCTGAACTCGACCCCCATCTATCAAGGACCGTGTGGTGGCTGCCCGTTCATCAGTCTCTCCACCTTAAACAATGTCACGCACAGGCGTCCTCTGAAAGGGAATCTCCCCTAAACATCCAGGACCAAAGTCCTATGTCGTTCAGCAAGTGGAGAAGAGGGCAGGATTGTGAGATCTCAACAGTGTTCATTTTGGTACTCTTTGTTTTAGATTTAGTCTAGTCTTAGTCATTTTGATAATATCATTAAGTCCAATTTTTGTCATTTGAATAATGATTTAGTCTAGTGGGCCATTTTAGTCAACTAAATGCCCTTGAATTTTTGTTACATTTTAGTCATATCACATTTGTATTGCCTCGTTAACCTACAGTAAACATAAATCACTAACTTCCATGTGCACAAACATACATAGCCTTGTCCTACCAACATATTTTGGGGGGATAACATCCTATTCTCTTACCAATAGCAGAAATATGACAAACATAATATAAGAATATATAACAATTATCTGGCCATGTAAATTCCTAATTCAGTCTACATAGATATTGCACATTACATACAAAACAAACAGACACACACAAGCGCAGAGAGAGAGGGACAGAGAGAGACAGATGGAGAGCGAGAGAGAGAGTAGCACAATCACCAGATGGTTCTGCAAAGTATTGGCAAAGTAGGATTGCCATTGTTATCAACGTTCAACATACGCCGCATCAACATTGATGTCCAAAAGTAGAATGGGGGTTAATGACTGTTTCGCCCAGTCACTAAAACTTAAGTCCCAAGTCCCCGTGTGCTCGAGTCCAAGTCCAAGTCACCAATGATCGAGTCACGAGTCCCTATGGCTGAAGTTCGAGTCCCAGTGATTGAGTCCTGGTCCAAGTGCTCAAGATTGAGTCGCTGAGTCGACATTAACTCAAAATAAAATGATTTACCCAGTCAGATATAGTGTAGTAGAAAGAGGAATTTAGTCATTAAATTGTTTGCTATCCCTTTTCCTTTCATTCTGTGCCACCAAATATTTGCATATAGGCCACTGCTAATGTTACCAGGGCCATGTTCAGTTGCAAAACGTTCTCGAATGTTGCAGATAGAAATACCACGAATAAAGCCAACGTTATTCCTCATTCAACACGTCAGAGAGGCATGTTTGTTCTACATAGCATATTTCTATCTGAACGTTCCAAAATATTGTGTCCTATAGCTAACTAATGAGTTAACATGACTGAACAAATGGTTAATGGTCCGGTCCGCAAGTAGCCCGGTTTTAGAACGGTCCGCGACATGCTTTATGAATGTAAAATGCAGCCCGCCAATGTATGATAGAAAGAAAAAAAACGTAGTGCCGGTAACATGGGTCCCATTTTTTTTACGGTAATCTCTCAATGTCATGATCGTCTTGAAGTGGAAGAGAGAACCAAAACGCAGCGTGTGAAAAATACATTCTTTTTAATTATAACGACGAAACAAAAAACAACAAACTGGCGATCGTGAAGCTATTTAAACAAATCGTGCTGACACTAAACACTACACAATGACATAGACAATTACCCACAACAGCCCAATGCCTATGGCTGCCTTAAATATGGCTCCCAATCAGAGACAAATGAATGACAGCTGTCTCTGATTGAGAACCATTCAGGCAACCATAGACATACCTAGAAACCTACACTCAGCACTAACCCATACACTCTAACAAAACCCCCTAGACACTACAACCACCCAAGACAAGACAAAAACACAAACATCCCCCCTGTCACACCCTGACCTAACCAAAATAGTACAGAAAATAAAGATAACTAAGGCCAGGGCGTGACACTCAAGCTATGTTCATTCATACACATTTTTTGGGTTGTAAAGCAGCTTGTGTTTCTTAACCAGGCAAAGGGTAGCTAACTAGAAATCTGGTGGTGACTGGTTAGCTACAGGGAACCAAGAGAGTTGCCTGCACAATGTGTTTAATCGGAGGTGGAGCCGGAGCGGAGCCGGTCTGCATGTCTGGCTACAGTCCTCACTTGCTCCCCCGCTGCTCACCAGCTGATGTAGGCTGAGTGTGCCGGGTGTGGTGCGTCCTTCCCACTGCTGAACAGGACTGCGTTGCATATCTGAGCTGCTAATATTAATTGTGCTTATCACCGAAAAGCTCTCAATATCGCCATAAACTCTTGTCTAGTACACTTAGTAGTCAGATTTTAGTCAGAGATAATTTTGTCTCATTTTAGTCAACAGAAAGTTTAGTTATAGTTTTTTTCTATTTAGTCAGTTATAGTCTCGTCAATTGCCACTGAAAAATCTTTTTTTAATGAATATTTTAATCACTATTTTTGTTGATGAAATTAACACTGATCTGGAAGCTCCTAGTCACAAGCTGGCACATCAAGCGGTGGGTGTTAGATTCAACTGCTGGGCTCTTGGACTGTAGCAGAACCCTTCGGCAGCTGCGCCCATGACTGAGCAGCCCTCTTTAGGATCCACTGCTCACCCCAGTAGGGGAAGGGGCTAGAAAAGGTGCCCTAAAAATAGCCTGCCTCAAAAAATCCTGACTGGGTCACCACGTTCAGAGGGATCACCTACATGCGGTCAGAAACAAAGGAAATATATATTTTGGAACCTGGAATGTGTGCACCCTAATGGATAGTGCAACCAGTGATCTACCCGAGAGGAGAACTGCGATAATAGCCAGAAAACTTAGAGGTTGCCAGATTGACCTAGCTGCCCTCTCTGAAACCCGTCTGGCAGGTGGAGGGCAACTAAAGGAGGAGAAGGGTGTGTACACCTTCTTCTGGAAAGGGAAAGCCGCTGATGAGTCCAGGATCCATGGCGTTGGATTCGCTATCAAGAACCAGCTCATCAGCCACCTCTCTAAATTTCCCGTTGGGATCAGTGTCCAAGTCCATGAACATCCATCTTGTTCTTTCTAACAATGAGATGGCAACAGCTTTGAGTGCCTATGCTCCAACTCTGGACTCACAGCAGGAAGTAAAGGAGACTTTATATGACAGCTTAGACGCAACACTGTCAAGCATCCCAAATTAGGATAAGATCATTTTTCTTGGGGACTTCAAAGCCAGGGTCGGCCGGGATCACAACCTTTGGACCGGAACAATAGGAAAGGAAGGCATTCCCTTGAACTCAACTAGTAAACATGATGTTTGGCCGACCTTGCGGTTCTCCATTACAAACCAAAGTGTAGATAAACAATTTCCCATAATACTAGTCCAATAACGTAGTATCTCTGGACACATCCTTGGGTGGCATATGCCGCACGTTTTGGTCAATACCGGGCAAGATTGAAATCCACCGGAAATCTAGAGCCACCAATCCGTGACTATGTTGGAGAGACACTCTTATTCAATTGGATTAGTGCAGCTGATGTTGACTCATTCATTGCACTGCCTAACTGGAGAGATGTCATACTTCTTTTCAAGGAAGAACCTCCGGTATGCCTCTTCTTAGAAGTCCAGTCAGCCCCAAGAGACAGCTGCAAAGTGGAAGGACTGGACAATGGAGTCTTCCATTGAGCTGGACGTTAAGATGGCCTTGTAAAGTTCTGGACGGAAAGAGTTCCAGATCACAGCGATTAAGTGTTTCTAAACAGGTACTAAACCATTTTACAACCTGCAGTGAAACCTGTGGATACGTTTGGGATATGGTAGATATGGTATGGAGGTGGCTCTTGCGCAAAACCACCAGTTTGGCAGTCAATAACAATCCCTAACTAAATCTCCCTGGGCCTGTATAACGGGAAGTCCCTACCCTGGACAGATCCCTCGGTGTTACATCTGCCAGGGGCCGCGGTCAGGTCAAGGATTGCCCACATATGAAGTGTGAGATGCGGAGATGCGGAGACCTTGGGCACAAATCCAGGTACTGTGATACTCCAAGCAAGTGGACCCCCGTGTGCAAAAGAGGACCACGACTTCGTCAAGTGTCCCCAGTCGTATGCTTACAAAGCGAGGGCTGGTCCCCCATCTAGCCCAGAGGAAGAGCTGAAACGTGCGAGAGAGCGAGAGAGTGGCAGAGCCACTGACTCCGGGAGTGAGTTCCATCCCCCGTGCCACAGCCGAGCTGGTGGTCACCACGACAGGTCCGAGTGCAGCTGAAAGTCAGGTGCCAAGCGAATGAGAGAGGGAGCTGAATCCAATTGTGAGGGTGACCAGCTCTCAGACGAAGATGTCGACGAGGGTATCTAATCCTCCAGGTCCAGCCGCAGTGAGAGTGAGCAAGAAGTGTCCTTTGAGGACATGAGCAAATCAGACTTCAGCACTAATTCCCCAACCCCGCGAAAGAGAGAGAGAGATGACAATGATACCCTTCCCCCGATGCCCCCCTCCCCTCTGCTCCCTTCCCTGCCAGAGTTAGTTCCCACCACCACTCCAAAGCCAAGTTAAAAAGAACGGTGAGAAACAAAGTCTCCGGTAGAAGGTACGCATCTAAACGAGCTTAGAATAACAGACTTTGCAGACATCGATCATTCAATATTATACTGCTTCTTCAGAGGAACAAAATCAATAGGGATAAATGTATATGGGCCAACAGCACCAGATGCAAATAAGAAAACTAAGGGGTTATTTACAGTGCATTTTGTTACGTTACAGCCTTATTCCAAAATGGATTAAATACATTTTTTGCAAATGTATTAAAATAAAAAACAGAAATGTTTACGTGCTGCCTATGTTTGTCTATGGAGATTGCATGACTGTGTGCTCGATTTTATACACCTGTCAGCAACGGGTGTGCCTGAAATAGCTGAATCCAGTAATTTGAAGCGGTGTCCACAAACTTTTGTATATGTAGTGTATGTATCAATCCCAAGTCTGTCTTTCACGGTGTCTTCGATACTCACATGGTTGACATGACTAAAGAATTATTGTGGACAATAAAATTGGTAAGACAAGATGCATTAAGACTACAAAAAAAGAAAGGAAGGCATTGGCAACATCAACTCCGATGGAGTTCTTCTCACCAAATGTGCCGAGAACGACCTTACCATCACGAACACTTTCTTCCGCCAGAGAAAATGTACTCAAAGCGTCTCGGAGGCACCCCCACTACAAACGATGGCATCTCATTGATTATGTAACTGTTCACACTTTCATTGTACTTGACTCTTAATGATCAGCTATGAAAAGCCAACTGAAAATTATTCATGATTATTATTTGACCATGCTTGTCACTTATGAACATTTTTGAACATCTTGGCATAGTTCTGTTATAATCTCCACCCGGCACAGCCAGAAGAGGACTGGCCACCCCTCATAGCCTGGTTCCTCTCTAGGTTTCTTCCTAGGTTTTGGCCTTTCTAGGGAGTTTTTCCTAGCCATCGTGCTTCTACACCTGCATTACTAGCTGTTTGGGGTTTTAGGCTGGGTTTCTGTACAGCACTTCGAGATATTAGCTGATGTACGAAGGGCTATATAAAATAAAATTGATTGATTGATTGATTGATTGATTGATTGATTGACTCCCCTTCTCCCCGCTCTGACTCATTCTCTCTGACTCTTCTCGTTCTGCCTGAGGTTTGTTGTTTCGTGCACACTGTGCATGGGCTAGTATGAAATGTACTTACTCTAACTCATAGATGGCCTACATATACGTTCATGAGCAACTAAGAACGAACAAACCAATCTTTTATCTTGTAAGTCATCATCCGTTCACTGTACATATCGCTGATATTTTGTGCATGGACGAGAGAACGGGCTGGGGTTCCACATCAGCCGTGTGGCTGCCCAGCTCCCGGGTTAAAGGTCAATGTGATGACATCAACGGAACCCCCCCCCCCAAATCGTCCCAGACTAAATATAGGCGGGAAGCTGCCGTGTGGCATGCATACACTCGCTCCCTCTCGGAGTGTTGTGGCATGCCACACAGCTCTAGCACCTTTACACTTTATATAGGGGCTATAAGAAGAATATGCCAGACGTAACAATTTATCGTGACAATGAATTTAGAAAACAACATTTGATACATCATGCCTGTACTAGTTACAAACTCTCACTGTCAGACAGCTCACACAGCTCTCACTGTCAGACAGGTCACACAGCTTTCACTGTCAAACAGCTCACACTGTCAGACAGCTCACACAGCTCTCACTGTCAGACAGGTCACACAGCTTTCACTGTCAGACAGCTCACACAGCTCTCACTGTCAGACAGCTCACACAGCTCTCACTGTCAGACAGCTCACACTGTCAGACAGCTCACACAGCTCTCACTGTCAGACAGCTCACACAGCTCTCACTGTCAGACAGCTCACACAGCTCTCACTGTCAGACAGCTCACACAGCTCTCACTGTCAGACAGCTCACACAGCTCACATTGTCAGGCACAACATCACAAGACAATAATTATTATAGGATACTTGACAACACCACATATTTACCTGTCAGTTATAGTTATTAATGTGTTACTAATGTATTAATAAGCTTACAATGAAGCTAAAGCTCATTGTCACAAACTCACAAACCATTGGCCCCAGTAAAACCCTTAGTGCAGTGCCTAGCTGGTGGCTGTGGCTGGTTCAGGTCAGATTCCTCTATTTTCTAGCCCATATATAAAGTATAAAGGTGCTAGAGCACTTCCAGATCAAAAATGTAGTTGCAATTAGATAATATAATCAGATTTATTTAATATATCTAATTTAATGTATTCTGGTGAGATTGGTTTAATATAATATCTTATTCTCAAGCCACTGTTTTCAAACTGCCCCACACCCACCATCAACACACCGTCTAAAATAGCATCCAAGCAGCGTCCACCAAATCATTAGAAAGGCGATGCACGCATTGTCTGCGTCCCCCCACGCCAGCCTCAACCCTGGCTGTGACTCATAGCTCAAATAGCCCTTCCTCTGGGATTGGAGTACACACCGTATTGTTGCCGCTCCAAGACCACACCCTACTGTCTCTGACTCTGTCTCACTTCCTATCGTCTCTGACTCTGTCCCAACCTCACACCCTAATTCTCTCTGTCCTAATCCCACCCACTACTGTGTATGACTCTCCCAACCCCACGTCCTACTGTCTTTGACTTTGTCCTAACCCCACAGCCTACTGCCTCTGGCTGTCCCTACCCCAAATCCTACACCGTAAAAATAGAAAGACTCAAAACACTATGATTGTGTAATGAAACCATGATAAGTAGTACATCTAACCTGAAATCTGGTGTCGGGAGGGTGTTTGAATGTAAATGTAATGTTCCCAACAGAATAGACACTCTGAAACACTCAAAAGAGGTTATTCAAAGTGGTTCTTCAAACTGAATATTGGTGTTTTTAAGACAGTGTTGTGAAACACTTTGGGGAGTTTTCAGTGGATGAAAAAGGCAGCATCTAAAGATGCAAAATATAAATTTTTGTCATAGAATCAACTGATTAACAAATGCAAATGGTGTGAAGCCTAAATATTGATTCACGATAAGGGCCTATGGAGTGAAAGTGGGACAGGCGGAAGTGGGAATTGGACCCTGGAATTCTGGGGCAGTTCATTGGAATTTTACCTAATGAATTTATTTAATGAAGCTGCCAGTTGAGGACTTGTGAGGCGTCTGTTTATCAAACTAGACACTCTAATGTACTTGTCCTCTTGCTCAGTTGTGCACCGGGGCCTCCCACTCCTCTTTCTATTCTGGTTAGAGCCAGTTTGCGCTGTTCTGTGAAGGGAGTAGTACACAGCGTTGTACCAGATCTTCAGTTTCTTGGCAATTTCTCGCATGGAATAGCCTTCGTTTCTCAGAACAAGAATAGACTGACGAGTTTCAGAAGAAAGTACTTTGTTTCTGACCATTTTGAGCCTGTAATCGAACCCACAAATGCTGATGCTCCAGATACTCAACTAGTCCAAAGGTGGACAGTTTAATTCCTTCTTTAATCAGGACAACAGTTTTCAGCTGTGCTAACATAATTGCAAAAGGGTTTTCTAATGATCAATTAGCCTTTTAAAATTATCAACTTGGATTAGCTAACACAACGTGCCATTGGAACACAGGAGTGATGGTTGCTGATAATGGGCCTCTGTACGCCTATGTAGATATTCCATAAACAAATCAGCCATTTCCAGCTACAATAGTAATTTACAACATTAACAATGTCTACACTGTATTTCTGATCAATTTTATGTTATTTTAATGGACAAAAATGTGCCTTTCTTTCAAAAACAAGCACATTTCCAAGTGACCCCAAGCTTTTGAATGGTAGTGTATATATATATATATATTTCCCTTCCACTTCTTGTACCAAAGTTTCCCCCCTGTGTCAATGTGTAGTTCATACATGCATAATCTATGATCAGAATGACTGTCATCTCAGTTAAGCCCGAAATCCCTAGTTTGAAAATGACTATTTTCTTGAAGCTGCAATGCCATTTCTTCTACATTTACCCCCACGTGGGCTAGCCTTCTAGCAATTTGAGTTCTAGCCAATGAGCTGATAGCTAGCAAGAGGCTTGCCCAGCGTTATCCAATGAGGTTGCAGGGCAGGCCCAACGGCTCAGTGGACACAGCAGAGAGAGAGAAAGAGACAGAGAGAGAGCAATGACTTGGTGCACGTACACTGCTTTCAGAAAGTATTCATACCCCTTGACTTATTCCAACATTTTGTTGGTTTACCGCCTGAATTCAAAATTGATTAAATATATCATTTTTTTAAAAAAATCTTTCACCCATCTACACACAATACCCCATAATGATAAGTGAAAACATGTTATTATAAATGTTTGCTAATTTATTGAAACTGAAATAAAGAAATATCACATTTACATAAGTATTCACACACCTGAGTCGATACAGTTGAAGTCGGAAGTTTACATACACTTTGGTTGGAGTCATTAAAACTAGTTTTTCAATCACTCCACAAATTTCTTGTTAACAAACTATAGTTTTGGCAAGTCGGTTAGGGCATCTACTTTGTGCATGACACAAGTCCTTTTTCTAACAATTGTTTACAGACAGATTATTTTACTTATACCTCACTGTATCACAATTTCAGTGGGTCAGAAGTTTACATATACTAAGTTGACTGTGCCTTTAAACAGCTTGAAAAATTCCAGAAAATGATGTCATGGCTTTAGAAGCTTCTGATAGGCTAATTGACATCATTTGAGTCAATTGGAGGTGTACCTGTGGATGTATTTCAAGTCCTACCTTCAAACTCAGTGCCTCTTTGCTTGACATCATGGGAAAATCAATCGAAATCAGCCAAGACCTCAGAAAACAATTGTAGACCTCCACAAGTCTGGTTCATCCTTGGGAGCAATTTCCAAATGCCTGAAGGTACCACATTCATCTGTACAAACAATGGTACGCAAGTATAAACACCATGGGACCACACGACCGTCATACCGCTCAGGACGGAGACGCGTTCTGTCTCTTGGAGATGAATATACTTTGGTGCAAATCAATCCAAGAACAACAGCAAAGGACCTTGTGAAGATGCTGGAGGAAACAGGTACTAAAGTATCTATATCCACAGTAAAACGAGTCCTATATCAACATAACCTGAAACGCCTCTCAGCAAGGAAGAAGCCACTGCTCCAAAACTGCCATAAAAAAAGCCAGACTACAATTTTCAACTGCATTCGGGGATAAAGATCGTACTTTTGGGAGAAATATTCTCTGGTCTGATGAAACAAAAATAGAACTGTTTGGCCATAATGACCATCGTTATGTTTGGAGGAAAAAGGGGGATGCTTGAAAGCCGAAGAACACCATCCCAACCGTGAAGCACGGGGGTGGCAGCATCATGTTTTGGGGGTGCTTTGCTGCATGAGGGACCGGTGCACTTCACAAAATAGATGGCATCATTAGAAGTAAAATTATATGGAGATATTGAAGCAACATCTCAAGACATCAGTCAGGAAGCTTGGTCGCAAATGGGTCTTCCAAATGGACAATGACCACAAGCATACTTCCAAAGTTGTGGCAAAATGGCTTCAGGACAACAAAGTTAAGATATTGGAGTGACCATCACAAAGCCCTGATCTCAATCCTATAGAAAATTTGTGGGCAGAACCTAAAAAGCGTGTGCGAGCAAGGGGGTTTACAAATCTGACTCAGTTACACCAGCTCTATCAGGAGGAATGGGACAAAATTCCCCCAACTTATTGTGGGAAGCTTGTGGAAGGCTACCCGAAACATTTGACCCAAGTTAAACAATTTGAAGGCAATGCTACCAAATACTAATTGAGTGTTTGTAAACTTCTGACCCACTGGGAATGTGATGAAAGAAATAAAAGCTGAAATAAATCATTCTCTCTACTATTATTCTGACATTTCACATTCATAAAATAAAGTGGTGATCCTAACCGACCTAAGACAGAGAATCTTACCTAAGATTAAATGTCAGGAATTGTGAAAAACTGAGTTTAAATGTATTTAGCTAAGGTGTATGTAAACATCTGACTTCAACTGTACATGTTAGAATCACCTTTGGCAGCGATTACAGCTGTGAGTCTTTCTGGGTAAGTCTCTAAGAGCTTTGCATACCTGGATTGTAAAATATTTGAATATTATTATTTTTCAAATTCTTCAAGTTCTGTCAAGTTGTTTGTTGATTATTGCCAGACAGCCATTTTCAAGACGATTTAAGTCAAAACTGTAACTAGGCCACTCAGGAACATTTAATGTAATATTGGTAAACAACTCCAGTGTAGATTTGGTCTTGTTTTTTAGGTTATTGTCCTGCTGAAAGGTGAATTTGTCTCCCAGTGTCTGTTGGAAAGCTGACCGAACCAGGTTTTCCTCTAGGATTTTGCCTATTCTTAGCTCTATTACATTTATTTTTATCCTAAAAAACTCCCTATTCCTTGCCGATGCCAAGCATACCAATAACATGATGCAGCCACCACCATGCTTGAAAGAGTTGTGAAGAAGAGTGGTGCTCAGTGATGTCTTGTTGTCTTGGATTTGCCCCAAATGTAACGCTTTGTCTTCAGGACATAAAGTAAATTTCTTTGCCACATTTTTTTGCACTATTACTTGAGTATTTAATTGCAAACAGGATGCATGTTTTGGAATATTTTTATTCTTTACAGGCATCTTTCTTTTCACTCTGTCAATTAGGTTAGTATTATGGAGTAACTACAATGTTGTTGATCCATCCTCAGTTTTCTCTTATCACAGCCATTAAACTCTGTAACTGTTTTAAAGTCACCATTGTCCTCCTGGTGAAATCCCTGAGAGGTTGTAGTGACTGGGTCTATTCAGACACCATCCAAAGTGTAATTAATAACTTCACCATGCTCAAATGGATATTGAATGTATGCTTTTTTATTTTTACCCATCTCCCAATAGGTGCTCCCTTTGCGAAGCATTGTAAATCATTGCTGGTCTTTGTGATTGAATCTGTGTTTGAAATGCACCGCTCGACTGAGATAATTGTATATGAGCGTTACAGAGATGAGGTAGTCATTCAAAAGTAATGTTTAACACGATTATTGCACACAGAGTGAATCCATGCAACTTATTATGCGACTTGTTAATTAAAATTCACATTTTTACTCCTGAACGCATTTATGCTTACCATGGCAAATGGGTTGAATACTTATTGACTCAATACATTTCAGATTTTCATTTTTTATTAATGAGTAAAAATTCTAAAAACATAATTCCACTTTGAAATTATGGGGTATTGTGTGTAGGCCAGTGACACAAAATCTCAATTGAATAAATTCTAAATTCAGGCTGTAACACAACAAAATGTGGATAAAGTCAAGGGATGTGAAAACCTTCTGAAGGCACTATATCTGCACGTATGTGACATAGTACGCAATTTTCGCGGGGCACTTTTGGCTCATGAGTGCTACTTTCAGAATAACAGGCTAAAAAGTATACAAAAGTACCAGAGAATCTCTGTAAATCAAATTAAATAATTTTTTTGGGTAGCATACACATATTTAGCAGATGCTATCACGGATGTAGCGAAATGCTTGTGTTCCTAGCTCCAGCAGTGCAGTAATATCTAGCAGTTCACAACAATACACAAAAATAAAGGTAAAAGTAAAGATTGGAATTAAGAATATATCAATCAAATATCTTTATAAAGCCCTTTTTACATCAGCAGATGTCACAAAGTGCTATACAGAAACCCAGCCTAAAACCCCAAACAGCAAGCAATCTAGATGTAGAAGCACAGTGGCTAAGAAAATCTCCATAGAAAGACAGGAACCTAGGAAGAAACCTAGAGAGGAACCAGGCTCTGAGGGGTGGGCAGTCCTCTTCTGGCTGTGCCGGGTGGAGATTATAAGAGTACATGTTTGTTCTTCAACATGTTTGAATGTTCATAGATGACCTGCAGGGTCAAATAATAATCACAGTGGTTCTAGAGGGTGCAACAGGTCAGTACCTCAGGAGTAAATATCAGTTGCCTTTTCATAGCCGAGCATTCGGAGGTCAAGACAGCAGGTGCGGTAGAGAGAGAGCGTTGAAAACAGTAGGTCCGGGACAAGGTAGCACGTCCGGTGAACAGGTCAGGGTTCCATAGCCGCAGGCAGAAGAGTTGAAACTGGAGCGGGAGCACGGCCAGGTGGCCTGGAGACAGCCAGGAGTCATCAGGCCAGGTAGTCCTGTGGCATGATCATAGGGCTCAGGTCCTCCGGGAGGGGAAGGAGTCCAGCATAGATACTGGAGACTGAAACCAGGGTGGGTGGCGGGATACTGTGGCCCCGTCCGACGACAGGGCCAACTAGGCAGGATGTAACCCCACCCACTTTGCCAAAGCACAACCCCACACCACTAGAGGGATATCAACAGATCACTAACTTACTACCCTGAGACAAGGCTGAGTATAGCCCACGAAGATCACATCCACCACACGAGCCCAAGGGGGCACAAAACCAGACAGGAAGATCACGTCTGTGACTCAACCCATTCAAGTGACGCACCCCTCCTAGGGACGGCATGGAAGAGCACTAGTAAGCCAGTGACTCAGCCCCCGTAATAGGGTCAGAGGCAGAGAATCCCCGTTTAGAGAGGGGAGCCGGCCAGGCAGAGACAGCAAGTGCAGTCACCTTTGCATTCCTGGGCCACACTACATTCGATCATGGGACTGTCACACCCTGATCTGTTTCACCTGTCTTGTGCTTGTTTCCACCCCCCACCACGTGTCTGCCATGTGTCCGCATTATCTCCTGTGTATTTATAACTTCGTTTTCTGTTTGTCTGTTGCCAGTTCGCCTTGTCCCATCAAGTTAACTTCTTGACGCAAGGAGGCAGAATTTTTATGTTTGGAAAAATAACGTTCCCAATATAAACGGCCTATTTCTCAGGCCCAGGTGCTAGAATATGCATATAATTGACAGATTAGGATAGAAAACACTCTAAAGTTTCCAAAACTGTCAGAATATTGTCTGTGAGTATAACAGAACTGATTTTGCAGGCGAAAATCTGAGGAAATCCAACCCGGAAGTGCCTCTTATTTTGAAAAATCCCTGTTCCATTGCCTGCCTATCCTACATTTAAAGGGATATCAACCAGATTCCTTTTCCAATGGCTTCCACAGGTTGTGAACAGGCTTTAGACATAGTTTCAAGCTTTTATTCTGAAAAATGAGTGAGATTTATCAAATCGCGTCAGTGGATAGCCAGGTGTCCTTTGATTAGTTCTTGCGCGCGAAAGTGGTAGCTCAACATTTTCTTTTTCTATTGTATTGAATAGTTTACCGTCCGGTTGAAATATTATCGATTATTTATGTTAAAAACCTCTTAGCGCTAGGGGTCAGATTATTATTTTTTTCAAATAATGTACCCAACGTAAACTGAACTTTTCTCTGGCCCAGATCGTAGAATATGCATATAATTTACAGATTAGGATAGAAAACACTCCAAAGTTTCCAAAACTGTCAAAATATTGTCTGTGAGAATAAGAATACTTATTCTGCAAGCGAAATCCTGAGAAAATCTAACCCGGACGTGATATTTAAAAAAAAATAACTTTGTTTCCTGGCCTGTCTAACCTCCATTTAAAGGGGTATCAACCAGATTCTTTTCCCAATGGCTACCTCAGGCTGTGACCAGGCTTTAGACATAGTTTCAGGCTTTTATTTTGAAAAATTTGCGAGATGTTTCAAAAGAGGTCAGGTGTCCTCCGAATATTTCGTGCGCGCGAGAGAGGGGCACCCCATTTTCATTTTTCTCTCTTAATGAATAGGTTATGCTCCGGTTTAAATATTATCGATTATGTTTGTTAAAGACAACCTGAGGTTTGATTATAAAAAGCATTTAAAATGTTTCTACAACCATTTCGGATACTTTTTGGGATTTGTCGAACGGAACACGGCTTTTGATTTTTCATCATAACGCGCAACCCAAATGGTGTTTTTTTGTGATAAAAGTAATATTTATCGAACAAAAATAAGATTTGTTGTGTAACTGGGAGTCTCGTGAGTGGAAACGTCCAAAGATTATCAAAGGTAAGCGATTCATTTTATTGCTTTTCACACTTTCGTGACCATGCAAATTTGGGGCTAGCTGATGTAGCATTGAAAGCTACACTCACAAAAGCTTGGATTGCTTTCGCTGTAAAATATATTTTCAAAATCTGACACGATAGGTGGATTAACAACAAGCTAAGCTGTGTTTTGGTATATTTCACTTGTGATTGCATGATTATAAATATTTTTAGTAATATTCTGCGCCCTGCAATTCAGCGGTTGATAAGGAAAATGATCCCGCTAAAGGGATCCGTAGCGCAGAGAGGTTAACATACTGATATATATAATTTGGTCAGTATAAATGACATTTGGACATTTCTTATGCCATTTAGACACGGTTCACTGACTTTTGTGTTCGGAAGCCGAACCCAAAAGTCATATGTGGCAAATGGACATAACATCCTGATTTGGGACTTTCAATACTTATATATGCCATTTGGACATTTCTTATGCCATTTGGACATGGTTCATTTACTTTTGGGTTTGGAAGCTGACTTCCTATGATCATATATGGCAAATTGACATAACATCCTGATTTGGTACTTTCAATACTTATATATGGCATTTGGACATTTCTTATGCCATTTGGACATGGTTCACTGACTTTCTATGATCATATATTGCAAATGGACAAAACAAAGGCCTTATGGACAAACTCAATAAAATAAGACAAATATAAGTGCATAAGGTTATTACATATGTATAATTGACAAAAAAAAGAAAAGATTTTGAAAAACGGTCCAAAAAGCACTTTTATGGGGTTTCAAAATGTTCAATTCTTTTTCAGATTTTCAAAATTTCACCCTTGGGACCTGACTTTGTGACCATTTGCCATATGAAAATCTACAGTGGAGCGCGCTCACCATCTTTGGGATTTTTGGAGTATGACACACACAGCATTTGCCATGTTCCGCTTGCAATATGGTTTTGATGAACTGCTGTCCATTTGAGTGGTATTTGCGATTGTGTATATGGTTCACCCAATGCCAATAAGTTGCCATTCATTTTTGTCCATTTCATGGGGGTCTTCCTTTACCTAGAAGAGAGCCGGGGCTGCTCTTTTCAAGACCACCTCCAAGTATCGACGACAGGCAGACCGCCACCAGACCCCTGCTCCCCGCTACCATCTTGGGCAGAGGGTATGGCTTTCCACCCGGGATCTGCCCCTCTGGGTAGAGTCCCGCAAATTTCAACCCGTTTTATTGGCCCTTTCCCCATCTCCTGGTCCTTAGCCCCTCTGCAGTTCACCTTATGTTGCCCCGCCCTCTCTGTATACATCCCACTTTTCATTGTCACGAACCGGCTCGTAGCCCATAACAAAGAGGGAGACAACGCAGAGATCAAGGAATAACAAAAATGTATTTATTAACTAAAGTAAACTATATACAATTAACAATGGTGTTTAGTCAGTAATCAATAGTGTTAGTGAGTGATTGCGTTCGTAGATGGTGCATAGGTCTGCCTGTCACCTATAGGGAGGAGGTCAGAGACCTGGCCGTGTTATGCAAGGACAACAACCTCCTCCTCAACGTGATCAAGACAAAAGAGATGACTGTGGACTACAGGAAAAGGAGGACCGAGCACACCCCTTTCTCATCGACGAGGCTGTAGTGGAACAGGTTGAGTGCTTCAAGTTCCTTGGTGTCCACATCACCAACAAACTAATATGGTCCAAGCACACCAAGACAGTCGTGTAGATGGCCTATTCCCCCTCAGGAGACTGAAAAGATTTGGCATGGGTCCTCAGATCCGCAAAAGGTTCTACAGCTGCACCATCGAGAGCATCCTGACAGTTTGCATCACTACCTGGTATGGCAACTGCTCGACCTCTGACCGCAAGGTACTACAGAGGGCAGTGTGTACGGCCCAGTAAATCACTGGGGCCAAACTTCCTGCCATCCAGGACCTCTATAGCAGGCGATGTCAGAGGAAGGCCCTAAAAATTGTTCAAGACTCCAGCCACCCTAGACATAGACTGTTCTTTCTGTAACTGCACGGAAAGCGGTACCGGAGCGGCAAGTCGAGGTCCAAGAGGCTTCTAAATAGCTTCTACCCCCAAGCCATAAGACTCCTAAACATCTAATCAAAGGGGTACCCAGACTATTTGCAACCTCTCCTCTTTTATGCTACTGCTACTCTGTTATTATCTATGCATAGTCACTTTAATAAATCTACCTACATGTACGTATTACCTAAATTACCCTGACTAACTGTTGCCCCCGCACATTGACTCTGTAGCGGTACTCTCTGTATATAGCCTCGCTATTGTTATTTTACTGCTGCCCTTTAATTATTTGTTACTAATATTTGTAACTTTAAAAAAATATATTCTTAAAACTGCATTGTTAGTTAAGGGCTTGTAAGTAAGCATTTCACTAAAAGGTCTACAACATCTGTTGTATTTGTGACAAATGTGACAAATTAAAAAATTTTGGGATTTGATAATGAGGGGTGTTGAGAGGTGCCAAAACAAACAAGCCACAAAATGCCACAACCAAAAATACAGTGTGCCTGTGTGGCGAGAGTCTCTTCAATGAATTGGGGAAAGGTGTATTTATCCCTGGGACACACCCGAGCACACACCCGAGCACGGGACAAAACTAGATCCAGGGTATGACTGTGGCAATGAGTAGGTCTGGAGACATGTTGGACAAAACCCAGTCGATGATGGCTCCGAAAGCCTTTTAAAGTGGGCCTGTGGACTTTTCCATGTGAATATTAAAGTCACCAAAAATGTGAATATTATCTGCCATGACTACAAGGTCCGATAGGATTTTAGGGAACTCATTGAGGAATGCTGTATACTGCCCAGGAGGCCTGTAAACAGTAGCTATAAAAAAATATTAAGTCGGCCGAAAATATTTCATGACTATAAGATCAAAAGACATATGCTGAAATATGCTGTCAAATATGTTAGCGACGCCTCCACCTTTGCGGGATGCGTGGGGGATATGTTCACTTATGTAACCAGGAGGAGAGGCCTAATTTAACACCGTAAATTCATCAGGCTTGAGTCATGTTTCAGTCAGGCCAATCACATCAAGATTATGATCAGTGATTATTCATTGACTATGACTGCCTTGGAAGTGAGGCATCTAACCTTAAGTAACCCTATTTTGAGATGTGAGATATCACAATCTCTTTCAATAATGACAGGAATGGAGGAGGTCTTTAATCTAGTGAGGTTGCTGAGGCTAACACCGCCATGTTTTGCTCAACCTAGATCGAGGCACAGACAGTCTCACTGGGGATAGCTGAGCTGACTACACTGACTGCTAGTGGTAGACTCCATTAAGCTGACAGGCTGGCTAACAGCCTGTTGCCTAGCCTACACCCTACCTAGGAGTTAGAGCCCTGTCTATGTTCATAGATAAGATGAGAGCACCCCTCCAGCTAGGATGGAGTCAGTCACTTCTCAGGAGGCCAGGCTTGGTTGTGTTTATGGGTGAATCCCAGAAAGAGGGCCAATTATCTATCGTTTGGGAGTGGCAGAAAACAGTTTTCAACCAGCGTTTGTGTCGCCAGACTCTTCTGTAGAGCTCATCACTCCACCTAACTGGGAGGGGTTCAGAGACTCAATGCCAACACATCTTTCTAGCTGATTTACATGCGGAAGCTATGCTGCGCTTGGCGACCTCTGATTGTTTCTTCCTAACATCTTTGGTACTGACGTGGACAACAATATTCATATACTCTCTACACTCGCCAGTTTTAGCCTTAGCCAGCACCATCGTCAGATGAGTCTTTACGTCGGTAGCCCTGATCGCTGGATGATTATTTTGAAGTCTCTGTGGGGGGTACTTACTGTTGGTACAGACGTTGTTTCATCCCTTCCTACACTTAAATTGCCCTTGCCTAACAATTGCATCTGAATCTGTGCTTGCAACACGGCTATCCTCACCTTAAGGCGATAGTTCTCCTGTATTTTATGAGTACAGCGACTGCAATTAGATGGCATAGTGTTGATGTTACTACTTAGCTTCGGCTGGTGGAGGTCCTGCAGAACCACGTCCAGATAAAGCATTGAGCGAGGAAAAAAGTAAGACGTTGGTAAATGTATTAGAAGTAAAAACCGAGGGAGCACATCATGTTTGGCAGATAGCCAATTAACGCAAAACAGCACAACAGCACTGTGACAAGTCTGGAAGTTGCACTGGGATAAGCTGAGATAAATATTTAAGCAATGTCGGAGTCCGGAGTATACAGTAAATATACATTGGGGAGAACAAGTATTTGATACACTGCCGATTTTGAAGGTTTTCCTACTTACAAAGCATGTAGAGGTCTGTAATTTTTATCATAGGTACACTTCAACTGTCCAGAAAATCACATTGTATGATTTTTAAGTAATTAATTTGCATTTTATTGCATGACATAAGTATTTGATACATCAGAAAAGCAGAACTTAATATTTGGTACAGAAACCTTTGTTTGCAATTACAGAGATCATACGTTTCCTGTAGTTCTTGACCAGGTTTGCACACACTGCAGCAGGGATTTTGGCCCACTCCTCCATACAGACCTTCTCCAGATCCTTCAGGTTTTGGGGCTGTTGCTGGGCAATACGGACTTTCAGCTCCCTCCAAAGATTTTCTATTGGGTTCAGGTCTGGAGACTGGCTAGGCCACTCCAGGACCTTGAGATGCTTCTTACGGAGCCACTCCTTAGTTGCCTTGGCTGTGTGTTTCGGGTCATTGTCATGCTGGAAGACCCAGCCACGACCCATCTTCAATGCTCTTACTGAGGGAAGGAGGTTGTTGGCCAAGATCTCGCGATACATGGCCCCATCCATCCTCTCCTCAATACGGTGCAGTTGTCCTGTTCCCTTTGCAGAAAAGCATCCCCAAAGAATGATGTTTCCACCTCCATGCTTCACTGTTGGGATGGTGTTCTTGGGGTTGTACTCATCCTTCTTCTTCCTCCAAACACGGCGAGTGGAGTTTAGACCAAAAAGCTTTATTTTTGTCTCATCAGACCACATGACTTTCTCCCATTCCTCCTCTGGATCATCCAGATGGTCATTGGCAAACTTCAGACGGGCCTGGACATGCGCTGGCTTGAGCAGGGGGACCTTGCGTGCGCTGCAGGATTTTAATCCATGACGGCGTAGTGTGTTACTAATGGTTTTCTTTGAGACTGTGGCCCCAGCTCTCTTCAGGTCATTGACCAGGTCCTGCCGTGTAGTTCTGGGCTGATCCCTCACCTTCCTCATGATCATTGATGCCCCACGAGGGGAGATCTTGCATGGAGCCCCAGACCGAGGGTGATTGACCGTCATCTTGAACTTCTTCCATTTTCTAATAATTGCACCAACAGTTGTATTATCAAATACTTGTTCTCCCCACTGTATATGTAATCTGATGTATAGACATTTAAGACATTATGGACAGTATGTGGATAGAATATTTGGTATACAGTGATCCCTCGCCACTTCGCGGTTCACTTATCGCGGATTCGCTATTTCGCGGATTTTCATAATGCATTTTTTTTTTTTTTTTTGGTGCATTGTGCTCTGCATTCTGATTCGCTAAAAACTCACTCCCGCTTCTTGTATCAAAACATGCTACGAATTGTGCTATCATTTTGTCGTCTCGTGCAGTTATGTGTACGTACATAAAACAGCTTGGCAAATTTACATTAAGTTGGCCAAATTATCTTGTAATTTCGAACATCTCCTAAACCCATAATGTCGACGAAACGGCCTGGACCGACAAAAGCACCTGCGGATGGGCCCAAACGGCGGAAGATGCTACCTATCTCAGATAAAGTTAAACTTCTGGACATGCTAAGGGAAGGTAAAAGCTATGCAGCCGTTGCTCGCCATTACGGAATCAATGAATCTTCCGTTCGTTACATAAAGAAGGAGGAAAAAAACATAAGGACGACAGCAGCAGTCAATTTTAATACGAATGCAAAAAGGGTTGTAACTGTCCGCAACAAGACCATGGTACGGATGGAGACGGCATTAGCTCTGTGGATTAATGACTGCAGGAAAAAAAACATAACCCTGGATACAAACGTTATCTGCACAAAAGCGAGAATGCTGTATGAAAACTTTGCTGTCAGTGACGGGGAAGAGGGAGAGGATGCCGGGCCCTCAGCAAGTGCTGCTGACACAGTGGGAGAGGATGCCAGGCCCCCAGCAAGTGCTGCTGACAAAGTGCCAAGCGCATTTAATGCAAGCAAGGGCTGGTTTGAAAAGTTTAAGAAACGCTTTGGACTTAAAAATGTTTGTCTGCACGGTGAGATGGCGTCTGCGGATACCGCTGAGGCAGAAGCCTTCGTGAACAATAAATTCAAGGCGATCATTGAGGAGGGGGGATATAAGCCCAAACAAGTTTTTAACATGGATGAGACTGCCTTATTTTGGAAACGAATGCCCTCCCGCACCTTCATCATGCAGGAAGAAGCCAAAGCCCCAGGATTTAAAGTTCACAAAGACCGTTTGACCCTGGTTATGTGCGGAAATGCCGCAGGTTTCATGATTAAACCGGGGCTGATTTACAGGTCTAAAAATCCCAGGGCGCTGAAAAACAAAAATAAGGATGATTTGCCTGTTTACTGGATGTACAATGCAAAGGCTTGGATGACAAAAGCGCTCAATCTGGATTGGTTCAAAAACTGTTTCATCCCGGAGGTCAAGTGTTATTTGAGAGGAAAGGGACTGAACTTTAAAGTGCTTCTGCTCCTTGACAACGCCGGAGGTCACGATAATGATTTGGCATATGATGGTGTGCAAATCGAATTTCTGCCGCCAAACACTACATCCCTGATTCAGCCCATGGACCAAGGAGTCATCCGTGCTTTCAAGGCTCTCTATACGCGCAACACCCTGCAACATCTTGTTGACGCTATGGACTCGGATCAAGATTTCTCACTGAAGGACTACTGGCGTGGATACACCATCGCATCGTGTCTCCAAAACATTCAGAGGGCCATTCAGGAAATGAAAACGGAAACTCTGAAGGCCTGCTGGAAAAAACTATGGCCAGAGGCAGTGCAAAACGCAACCGGAGGCTCGCTTGACGAGGTCCACCACTCTGCCGTAGAAACAGCTGTGAATCTGGCTAAACAGATTGGAGGAGACGGCTTTAATGACATGAGTCCGGATGACATAAACGCCCTGATTGATGGAGACGCACAGCCGCTGAACGATGCAGAGCTGGCAGAAATGACAAAGCCACAAAGCGACGATGAAAGAGAAGAGGGAGAAGAGGACACGAGAGATGAGGAGGAAGGACTAACGCTTGGTCGCTTAGCAACCATGGTGCGAATGGCCACTGAACTTAAGCGAGTAGCTGAGGAATGGGACCCTTTGATGAGCCGTTCATTACAGTTCTCCAACGTAATCGATGGTGGCATGTCGGTGTACAAGGATCTTTTTGCAAAGAAAAAAAAAGAGCGACAACAGCTGCCTATCACTATGTTCTTCTCCCGAACAAACACACCTGCACCGCGGGCTTCAGAAGAAGAGAACACTGCAGAGCGCAGTCAGGATGCAGCGGCCCAGTCTGAAGAGCAGTGAAACGGCCTACACGTGAGTCACTGTATTTGTATACATGTAATAGTTGCTAATTGTAAAAAAAAAAAAAGTTTTCTATTTCGCGGATTTCACTTATCGCGGGTCATTTTCGGAACGTAACCCCCGCGATAAACGAGGGATCACTGTATCTGTAGAATACGTAGGAGTAAAATTAAATGAGTAAAACAGTATGTAAACATTATTAAAGTGACCAGTGTTATATTATTGAAGTGACCAGTGATTCCATGTCTATGTACATAGGGTAGCAGCTTCTAAGGTGCAGGGTTGATTTAACCAGGTGGTAGCCGGCTAGTGACAGTGACTAAGTTCAGGGCAGGGTACTGGGTGGAGGGCGGCTAGTGATGACTATTTAACTGTCTGATAGCCTTGAGATATACACTGCTCAAAAAAATAAAGGGAACACTTAAACAACACAATGTAACTCCAAGTCAATCACACTTCTGTGAAATCAAACTGTCCACTTAGGAAGCAACACTGATTTAAAATAAATTTCACATGCTGTTGTGCAAATGGAATAGACAAAAGGTGGAAATTATAGGCAATTAGCAAGACACCCCCCAAAACAGGAGTGATTCTGCAGGTGGTGACCACAGACCACTTCTCAGTTCCTATGCTTCCTGGCTGATGTTTTGGTCACTTTTGAATGCTGGCGGTGCTCTCACTCTAGTGGTAGCATGAGACGGAGTCTACAACCCACACAAGTGGCTCAGGTAGTGCAGTTCATCCAGGATGGCACATCAATGCGAACTGTGGCAAAAAGGTTTGCTGTGTCTGTCAGCGTAGTGTCCAGAGCATGCAGGCGCTACCAGGAGACAGGCCAGTACATCAGGAGATGTGGAGGAGGCCGTAGGAGGGCAACAACCCAGCAGCAGGACCGCTACCTCCGCCTTAGTGCAAGGAGGTGCACTGCCAGAGCCCTGCAAAATGACCTCCTACCTTCTCCACTGCGGCCTCTTCAATGTGGATGGGGGCATGCTCCCTCTGCTGTCTCCTGAAGTCCACGATCAGCTCCTTCATTTTGATGACATTGAGGGAGAGTTTATTTTCTTGGCACCACCTGGCCCTCACCTTCTCCCTGTAGGGTTTCTAGTCATTGTTGGTAATCAGGCCTACTACTGTTGTGTCGTCTGCAAACTTGATGATTGAGTTGGAGGCGTGCCTGGCCACGCAGTCATGGGCGAACAGGAATTACAGGAGGGTGCTGAGCACGCACCCTTGTGGGGCCCCTGTGTTGAGCGGCACAGTCCTGAGGATGGGTTTTTCAACCTTTTACGTTAGTGCTCTCAGTCCCTGGCAGGGTGTTGCACAACACTTGATTAAGTGGTGTGTCAACACACCGTGTCATTTCTCAAAAGACATCTCATGATGTGTTTCAATACTCCAGAAAAGTTAAGGTTTTGTCTCCCTTCCGTTGCCTCTAGTTTTGATGTTACAAAGTACCTAATTTTAACAATGTTCTGGCTCTACATATAGCTGTCAAAAGTGATTACATAAATTACAACATGTCATAACTACAGTTCGTGTCCATGGCTTTTAATTTACCATGTTCATTAAACCCCAGTCACTTTCACTCAGTCAAGGTTGTGACTATCAGCAAAGAGCCTTGTCTGACTCTCTGTATGGGAAAAAGAGTACAGAGCAGCACACCATCAATCAAGAATACGCTAATGTCTTCTGACAAAAGCACTAAAACCCTGGGTCCCTTTACAAGAAAAAGTATTCACTTCAACTGACAAAATTTTCCATCTTCCTGTCTGGATCTTCAATTGACCATTTCCTCCTTTTTCTCTGCGATATTCAATACCGGCAGCTCTCTCCCAAGCCACCTGACTGACTGAGTGTGTGTGTGTGAGGGGGGGTTCCATGCAGCTCTGCTCTCTTGGCGGGACATTCTGGGTATAGACCTAACCGTTTCCATCCATCCACCTTTCTCCCTCTCCCTCTCTCTCTCCCGCTCTCTTTCGCACTCCTTTTTTTTTGGTCACCAATTGAGGCATTTTTACAATGCCCAAACCCTGACACCACATTCCACACACATGAGCGCAGAAATGAAGAACTTGTCGGTATTATTTAAGGTTACTTTGGCACACCAAGGGCTTAAATGCAGGGAAATATTCTGCACTCACACCTAGGCTACACTTGAGACATCTGTGGCACTGTGTTGTGTGACAAAACTGCACATTTTAGATTGGCCTTATTGTCCCCAGCACAAGGTGCACATGTGTAATGATCATGCTGTTTAATCAGTTTCTTGATATGCCACACCTGTCAGGTGAATGGGTTATCTTGGCAAAGGAGAAATGCTCACTAAATGGGATGTAAACAAATTTGTGCACAACATTTGAGAGAAATAAGCTTTTTGTGCATATGGGAAATTTCTGGAATGTTTTATTTCAGCTCATGAAATGGGACCAACACTTTAGATGTTGTGATTATATTTTTATTCAGTGTACATTGGAAGATAGAGGAAGATAAGTGTTTCTGATGACGTCACCTGGAAACACTCTTGACATTATCTGGGTCTTTGCCTGCACATAGTTGGTTAAAATCACAATGCACAGCAGATGATGTCAAAAGTATTTCTGATGACATCATCAGGAAACCTTTTTTTTTTTTTTACATCATCTAGTGCACATCGTTTTGACTACAAAACACGCAAACCTGCCGTTTTCACATATGTTGATGTTGGGCTGGTGCTGGAGATTATGAATATGAAGTTGAGAAGGATAAAGATATTCTCTGGTACTTTTGTATACTTTTTAACCAGTGCCCGCCCACGAGACAAAAGTGGTCCCCGAAAATTGCGTACTACATCACAAATGCGCAGATAAATGCACCACGTCATGCTCTCTCTCGCTCGACTGTGTCTGCAGTCTTGCTAGCTGTCACTCAAATGGCGAAGGGCTGAAGCTCATTGGCTGAAACTCGATTTGATAAAATGGTGCCGCATAGCTTCCGTAAAACATGTGCTTTCAAACTAGGGATTTCGTGGCTAATTGAGGTAAGATAGTAATTCTGCATGTATGAACTACACATTCACACATCCAGCGGGAGGTTGAAAAAAGACTTACTCGTCGCCAGAGTACCAGAGTATGTCTTTAATTGATAATGGGGAGAAGCTGGACAACTAACTAACATTGCTTATATGTGAACTTAAAGTTTGGAGGAGTCTTTTTATCCTATTCCCCCTGAGAATCTTGTTGCCCAATCTGCTGCCATCCCGCTAAATTTGCACACTCCATGGAGAACCATTAATCGCAACAGTTTGAATTGTGTGTCAGCCCGTTTGGGAAAAACCTCTAAGGTGTCAGGAACTGAGGCTTTCTTCCTGAGTTGTTTGTATTCTAATGCAGCTGTAGACCCAATGCCAGTGATCAAACACACCAAAGCTGTCATCAAGGCAAAGGTGGCTACTTTGAAGAATCTCAAATATAAAACATGATTATTTTCCTTATTTGTGGCATGTGGTCATGTGAACAGAAATAAAAAACGATTTACAGCAACCACATCCACATATTTCTGATGTCACAAACAGTCGAATGAGATAATATAATCCACTTTACCATTTTATTTCCCCACAGTCTAACAGAGAGCTACTGCTGGACACAACAGACTGGCCATTCAGGGCCTTCTGCCTCTATAAATGGCAAAGTTGGACAACGGTGTATGAGCAGACCTTTGGCTGAAGGTTGAGAGGGGTCGTGTTGCATCCCCCCCCACCCCCCACCGGGGCTGAAGGTTGAGAGGGGTCGTGTTGCACTCCCCCAACCACCCCACCAACCATCCCACCCCCACCCTGCCACCACAAATCTCCCCCTTCTCTCTCTCGGCTTGGGTCTGTGGCCTGTCCTGGCCAAGCCCCTCACTAAACATTGGCAGCCTTACAGGGCCACCTCTGCTACTGCTGCAGGTCCCATAGTAGGCTCCAGGATCCAGGGATCAGGGCCAAGGGGGCCCCAAGGAACCTGGTTCAGGCCAGGCTCAGAGAACCTTTCTCTGGACTGATCCATTCTGACTCTGGCCCTCTCATGTCCCCATAACAGAACTGCTCTAGGATACCTCCTGTCTGCTTTAGCCCACTTCTGTCCCCCCCAAACAATACGCTGGTTCCAGGTCTGCCAAACCCAACTCTCTTTTTCTCAGACACATCCAGACACACATGCACACACACAGGTACACACACACCGGTTGTCTCTCAGCTCTCCTCACTCCACGAAGCCACCGATATTCTGACCCCTCTGCTGCTGGTATCCCTGCTGGTACCTCACGCCTACCCCCCACCCACTTTTCACCCATTTTGATACCCTGATACCCCTCTCCTCTCCAGTGATACCCCCTCTCCATCCCCTTCCTCTATGCTGCTATAGTGCACTCTCCCAGGATGACCCATAAACAAACACGTCAGCTATGAGATCAACAGGCACAAATGCAAATCTCCGACACCTGACCTAGGGTTCTGGTAGCACAGATCCAACACAAGTCAATGGTAACTGTATTAGCATTTTCACGGTTCATGTCTAAATCATCTATAGGTTACTTCTTTAACCCTCCTGCGGTGTTTTCTCTCTGTAGTTTTCTCTCTGAAAAAAATGTAGTTAATTTAATCTGATTGTCATGAGGTTCCATGACTTTGTCCACACAGGGCAAACTTTCCCCAATAGAATCTTTCCCCCAAGGGAACCACCACACCTGTTGGCATTCTCACAAATAATTGCAACAACGTTTCAATAATATATAGAACTTTTCTCGCAGCTCTGGTATATAAAGCTTTTTTGAGGCCTTGTTCACAATTCATTCTGTGGCCGCACAATGACCAAACGATATACTGTATGTGAGGCTCTTGATCATATCTTTGATCATGACACCGGTGAGGAGGAGAGAGGCCAGGAGACTGACAGTGAATATGCATTAGAGGAGGAAGTGTCAGAAGTTGAAGACAACACAGAATAAGATCCAGACCAAGAGACAACCGATGTGGAACAATCCAGTGATGAGGAAGAGGGCCCTGCTGAGGTTGTTGTTACATTCCGGGTCAAAGAATGGGAATTTATCCTGATCTTCATCCCCACCTGAGAGCAGAGGTCGGCTGTCGGCTGAAAATGTTATCAGGATGACCCCAGGGCCAACGAGATACGCCATATCCCGGGTGATGACATAAAATCCTGCCACTGTTTAAAATTTTGAAATGGTTTCAAAACAAACGTCCTTGTTAGACTTTGACACAAAGGAGTCTGTGATTAATAGCACAATGTGTTTCATCTGAGTATTTGTTATAGCCAAAATCATCCATACATTATGCTTTTTTTACTCAAAAACGAGTTGTATGAGCTCAGGTCAATGATGCCTACAGGCCATAAATAGCAAATAGAAGTTCAAAACGTGTAATGTTCACAAGAACTTAAGTTGATAAAAATATCTAACACAACATTAGGTGATAATATATGTATTATTATGGATTTATAATCAGCTATAATGGGGCGGGTCATTTTGGACCGGGAACACAAAATGAATTAACATGAAACGAACACAACAGGAGGGTTAAGTTACACAATCCATTTTTAGACACTTTAGGATGATTTGGACTTTAAGCCTGAAAAGGCTAATATCGGTACTATTGTCTTGC